>NC_135494.1:10960757-11331160 GCF_052094955.1 Ictidomys tridecemlineatus | reverse complement strand
GACTCAAGTGGGTTATGAACTCCCATTTTTATCCCAAATACAAATTGCAGAATCACATCGGTTACACATTCACATTTTTCCATAAAGGTACATTAGTGACTGTTGTATTCTGCTACCTTTACTATCCCCTACTATCCCCCCTCCCCTCCCCTCCCATCTAAACTGTCTATTCATTCTGTTGGTTGACTAAGGAGACTATGTGCATAAAGAGACTGGGGCACTCAGTCTAAGTCTCTTTCCTTTGCTTTTCAAATATTTTGTTTTTCTAGAATTTTTCTTTATCTTTATGTCCAATTTACATTCAAATTAATTTCCTAAACATGGATAGAAAAAGAGACTATCATGTTAAGTGAAATAATCCAGGCTCAGAAAGCCAAAGATCATATGTATTCACTTATATGTGGAAGCTAGAAAGATAAAAGAGGGAATGAATGTCATGGAAACAGAGGTGAGAATAGTAGAGTAGAGAAAGAGATCATATGGAGAAAGGAAAGGAGGAAAAAAGAAGGTATTAAGAACAGATTATGCTAAGTGAAGCTAGCCAATCCCTAAAAAACAAATGCCAAATGTCTTCTTTGATATAAGGAGAGTTACTAAGAACAGAGTAGGGAAGAAGAGCATGAGAAGAAGACTAACATTAAACAGGGATGAGAGGTGAGAGGGAAAGGGAGAGAGAAGGGAAATTGCATGGAAATGGAAGGAGACCCTCAGGGTTATACAAAATTACATACAAGAGGAAGTGAGGGGAAAGGGAAAAATAATACAAAGGAGGAAAATGAATTATTGTAGAGGGGGTAAAGAAAGAAGAGGGGAGGGGAGGGGAGGGGAGGGGGGATAGTAGAGGAAAGGAGGGGCAGCAGAATATAACAGACACGAGTATGGCAATATTTAAATCAATGGAAGTGTAACTGATGTGATTCTCCAATCTGTATACGGGGTAAAATGGTAGTTCATAACCCACTTGAATCAAAGTGTGAAATATGATATATCAAGAACTATTTAATGTTTTGAACTACCAACAATAAAAAAAAATTTAACCTGAAAAAAGAATAAAGAATAATGAAATGAATAGCATGATATAATGTATATGTACAAATGTCACAATTAATTCCACTATTGTGTATCTTGCACCAGTAAAAACTTCGTTCTCTGCCGTCCTACTAAGAAAAAATTTAAAGAGAACCATTCTCCATCTGTCAAATCAAATAGCGTACTTACTAAAATCTCTCTTTCAAGTACCAGAAACAGTACTAACAGCAAAAACTACAAAATGATGTCCTAGATTAGAATAGATAGGAGAAAGCAGAACTCAGAACATACTGAGCACTTGTTATTACAGAATTATAAGATGTTGAATTAGAAGATGTTGTAATGGGGGAATCATCCTGAATTACAGCCAATGTTAGCGAGAACCCAGATTTCATAGTGGAAGGCAATTAATCATCTTGTGGATGAAGGAAACAATGTTGGAGGTGAAGAAGAGGTTTGGAAAGAAAAAGTAGATTTTTGTTATAAACATTTTCCTGAATCTTCAATCATATATAGACTTGTTACTTGTAGGAATTAATACATTTCTTCACCTTTAAAGTCATTTAAAGTGGATTATCCTATGGCCTGCAACAACATCAATAAATAACACAGTAATTGATACAGTGACCCCAAAATGTTAAACATTTGACAAACTTTAGTTTACAAAACTGTGCTTTATGGTATACAATATAATCAGGGAAGAAAATGGTATTAAAATAATAAATGGTATATAAAACAGACAAATCATGTTCTTTTTGTTTATAACTGAAAATATTCACATAGATGTCCCTGTTAGAATCCTGCGGCAATAAACTTTATTTAAACTGAGAAATCGTCAGTGACTGTTATTTGTAAAAGATATCATTTTGTCAATCACCTTTGAGTTCTGAAAGTGGATAAAACCTATGTGCATTATCTGCACAGCAGATAGATTTAATGGATCACAATTAAACAGTTTTAAGTAACCAACTTGCATTTGAAATACAAGAATGTGACTGAAGTATCAGAAATCCTGCTTTATCATAACACTATTGTTAATCCTGTTGGGGTGCAGCATGGTAGAAAAGGAAACAGGAGCTTCTTCAGTAATTTATTGAATATCATAACAAATATAGCCTCTCATCTCCATTGTAAACATGTACAAATTCTCTTTAGAGTGGAGAGAAACTAAATTTTAACTCATTAACAAGAGACACTAGCCTGTCTTCTTTGGTAGGTCTCTTGAGTACAAGAGTCAGCTCTGATGCTTATTTGTGTTTTATTTATACCTTATATATTTGTATATTTTCAAAAACACTTTTTTCTTTAGAGGACATGTTTGCAGTTTCATTTAAAAATAAATTTTAGAACAGTACAATATGTTCTACTACCACAGAGTATGAAAAGTAAAATTCACAAATTATACTTACAGAATATCTCCAAGTAAATAATATTTTTAATCAAATACTCATTCAACACTTAACTATGTTGTACACAGGAACTGTACAAGGCCCTAAAGATAGAGAAGTAAACCATGAAATAATGGCCCTTGTCCTCCTGAATTTTATCCTCTAGGGAAGAAGATTGAAATTAAACAAACATTTACATTAATAAACATAAAATTATATTAATAATAATTATAAAGTTAAAGTAAAGGTGATTACCAGCTATAATAGTATGTCAAGTTTAATCAGGAAACATCAGAGGGACATTTTTGCGAAGCAACATTTCAAATAAAACCTAAATCATCAATGAGGTTATCCAGCCACAATAATGATAAGAATATTCCACAACTGGGGGAGGGGGTAAATAAGGTAGAAAGATCATAAAGGAATCTAGGATAGTTTTAATGGTTACTGAGAAAGTCACATGACAACTGAAGCTCTGGAAACATGCTATTAATAGTTCATACAGTGCACTAAATTTCAACTCCAGAACTAATTAGGGACTTTCTAATAAGTGTAATGAAAACTTATTGAAAATTGTAATGAGAAATTGGGTTTAAATTGTGTAAAGATTATTATTTTGGGATCCATTATGAATAGTGGATTACATGGAGACACAAGAATAAGAAAGTCAAACTAGAATATCACTAGATAAAAGATGGTAGTAGGTGAGGCTTGCTTTTGTGCTAATAGAGAATGTAGAAGACAGAAAGAATGAAGAATCATTTTAGATAAGTTTTTGATATCAAGGTAAGTTTGAGTAGCTGAGTGAGTTGAGTTTATAAACTAAATTTTGCAAAAAAAAAGAGGATCTATTTAGATTTGGATAATGAATTAGTTTATCTTTCTAAAATATAACATCTATAATAAGCCCAAATATCAATGTCAAATTGCCACTTTTTAAGAAGGAGGAACTAGAGATGAGAATAAATGTCTGTGATAGAGAAAATTCTTGTATATAAATGAAATTTAGTTACCCAAGTGGATGTGCCTTAGAAAAAGCTTAAAGCAGGTGTCCAAAGAACATCTCTTTTCTACATAAAGGGATATCAAACAAATATTTCAATATTTTATGCCATACATTTTCTATGGCAGCTAACAAATATTGCCACTGTAATATAAAAGCATCCAGGGACTACAGTCAGCAAATGGTTGTGCTATATTCTAACACAAATTTCTTTATTAACATAAACTATAAGGCTGATTAAGGGTTGTGTTTCTTAAAATATGATTTAAAGCATATGAATAAATGGAATTGGAGAAGGAAGAGAAGGAGGAGAAGGAAAACTAGAGATCATTATTTTTAAACACTTCATTTATGGTTCCAATGTGCAGCAAATGAAGCTACAACTAATGATTTAAAGTGTTTAAGAAAGGCCTAAGAAATAGATCAGAAAGGAAGTTTACAAATTAAAGAGAAGATGGAAATGTAGCAAAGAGTAGTTTTCTAATTAAGCAAAATAGAAACTCAATGCATTTCCTTTTATAGTGATAGTATACTCAGTTTACATTTCCACTAATACAACCATTATTTCCAGAAGGTGAAACAACAGTTGCTGCAGCTGCTGCACTTCTTCTAGGTGGAAGTCATTTCTTTGACTTTCACATACTTAGAGTTCCAGCAAGGAAAATGGGAGAAATGATAATTGAGTTGAAGAGGAGGAGGGCATGGCAGGCTGCCCTTCCTCCCTTGGGTCCTCAGTCAGGTATTTTGCACATGTTCTGACTGCATAAAGACATACCACCCAGAGACAGAGTGGCAGGTGACAGGCTGGGCTTTGGGGGCCAGAGAGCTTTTTCTCCTTTCTTTTTCTATGCAGGAGAGATTTTCCATTTCTTATACTCCGAGAAGGACTTGGTTTTTGTGTGTGGCTTACCTAAATGACTGTCATTGTTTTTCCGGCATGTATCATATTATAACAAGGAATACCAAAAGTGAGAATTTGCCATTTTCTGAAAACCTTATCAGAAAAGGAAAACAACAACAACAACAAAAAAAAAACCAAAAACCAAAATACCCTCTTCTATTTCAAAGAATAAGCAATAAATATTTGTTTTTCTAAATTTATATTAAGTTCTAAAGAGTTTCAAAACAAAGTAAATTATATTAATTTCAATTTTGTGGCAAATATTTACTGAGAGCTTTTCCGTGTGTGCCCAACATTCTGATATTAACTATTAGAAATTTTAAGAAAAATAAATTCACATTATCCCTGTCTTTAAAATATTCACAACCATTGAAGCAACAAATAAATCACAAGAAATAATAAAAATCAAGTAAAAAAATATATGGACATAAATACAAATGGGTTAGATGTTCAGAAAGAAGATAATCTGATGAAATTAGCATTCAGCTTTGACTTTGTGGTGAAGATTAGTATTCACCTGCTCTTTGAAAAAGGTTAATAATACCAAAATGTTCACTTTATTGTAATGATTAAATAAGGAACTAGGGAAAAGATAATTAAATCCCTTCCTTAATAGATATATACTTTTAAAATATTTTCAGGCATATTTTAAAAACCCTGAAAGTGAAAAATTCCATTTTAAAGTATTGTAAAGAATATAAGAAGGTTGCTCTTTCAACAAGATACAAAAAGCAAAATTTTCACAATGAAAACAGAATAGATTTGACTAGATGAGTATTTGAACTTTCTTGCATCAAAACACATCACACAGACTGTATAAAAATCAAATAACAAACTTGCGAAAAGCATGGGCAATTAATTGGAGTATGAAAGATTTAGAATCATATAAATAATTCAGGAGACCCATGAACTTGAATGGAAATAAAATTACATCATTATTATCAATAAGCTCAAACCTCTTCTTATAAATCTAGACAACACACCAGAGTGGCATGAATCATTCTTGAATTTGTCAAGATTTGTTTCTGTAGATGCTTTTATTGTAATTTTAAAGTGGTCACAGACATCTAAAAATACAATATATTCTCATCACTCTCCAAATCATTCTAGACTAGATTACCACTAAATGTTATTTGATGCATCAATTTGAAAAACATTACTGAGTTGTAATTTTTTACTCCCTAGCAATTATTTAGTGGAGTTTCCTGGAATTCTATGTGTTTTATAAATGAAACTTAAAATTTCTTCTGGGAAGTTCATTAGCTTCACTAAACTAAAAAAGGGTCCTATGTCACATACACACACACACACTCACACGAAAGAAAAGCAATTGAGAATCACTGAACAAAATGTAAATGTGAACAAGATGTGATAACAATTGTAGAGAAAACAGTTACAGTCAAAGTGATGTAGGATATGATTTGTAGGAGTTTCTAGGAAAATCTCATGAAATAATAGACTTTTATGAAATTATACTCATTTCTAAAAATCTTTAAATACAGGGGCTGGGGATGTGCCTCAAGCAGTAGCGCACTCGCCTGGTATGTGTGCTGCCTGGGTTCTATCCTCAGCACCACATACCAACAAAGATGTCGTGTCCACCGAGAACTAAAAATAAATATTTAAAAAAAATTCTCTCTCTCTTTCTCTCTCTCCTCTCTCACTCTCTCTTTAAAAAAAAAAATCTTTAAATAAATATGTAGTGACATATGAAAGTAATAGTAGTTTATGTCTCTAGGAATAGGGAAGGTGGATAGGCCATGAGAAGATAGATAAAGACTTCATATTTATCTATGGTATTTTAATTCTTTCATTTAAAATGTAAAGAAACACTGCTGCCCTTTTTAAAAACAATAAATTCTGGGTAATGGGTACACTAATGCTTATAATTTTCATTTTTTAAAATCTCTCAAATTTTAATAAATTTTGATTCAAGATAAGATACTGCCTATAAAATTATATAACATATATAATGTTAACATATATATAATGAATACTTCATAACGTTTAGGAATTTCTGTTATTGCTATTAAAGAGTCAACTGTTTGGAATGAAAAAGTGGAAAGGACGAGTCTTCCAGGTGAGGAAAATTTCCTGAGTAAAGACCTGCTAAAAAGGAGTTTGGCAAGAATCAATGAGATATTGTCAATAAGTCTCTTCATCGGTCTTCCAAGCTTGAGGTATTTTTATAAGCTATTTATCTTACCTGTTCCTGAGCGAGAACATAAGATCCTGTCTTTGTAGTGACTAAGGATGTGGGTAAAGGCAGCCCTGAGAACCCTGGAAGCCTGGGGCAGACCTCTGGTGTTTATGGGTTAAGGGAACCAAGCATGCAGAGCAGAGCAGGGCTGGTGCCAACTGACTCACAGGGGAGGAAGCTCATCAAACAGGATGCCTCACTGAGCAAAACCCCCAACCCTGACAGTGTTCTTGCTAAGGAGGGACGATCCTGTTCAAGGATGTTGCAGAACAGGGTGAAATACTGAAAGGAAGGCTTTGTATGAAAAGAATTTGGTTTGATAAGGAAGTCAGGCACATGCCAGTGTGTGAGAGTAAAAAGTGTAAAAATGCCACCCTAGCTCCCTGACTTTCTCTTTCTATCTCTCCCTCCTCCCTCTCTATTCTCTTCTTCCCTTCTTTTCTCTTTTTCTTCATATGTCTGCAAGTTATTTTCTCAAAAGGTGTGCTAAAGAAGAGAATTAAAGATAATTGTTAGGAAGTAGTGATATAAATTGTCTTCTCTTGGAAAGTCACAGTATAAAGCAGATATTAAATGCTTGCAGGAGTCCTGCTTCCTCTTTCAACCTCTCATCTCCCCAACTGGTTATTAACATCTCCTAAAACTTATATTCTAAGCTAATTTAAGAGACGCTATTTGAATGCTTGAATAAATCAAAACAACTTCAGTTATTTTCAATAGGGGAAATTTTCATAAACACCTGGTTTGCATTTGAAGCATGACACCAAAGGATGATTATAAATATATTAGAATACATAAAGCTGAATGAATTTCCAAGGCAGCAGGTTACCTGCGAGGTATGGTCATTGTCAAAAGTCTCTTTATGGTTTATGATCCTGTCAGAAACTCTCAGTTTCCCATATGTACATATACGATGCTCTTTTCCTCCTAGTTAATTGTGCCATAAATAATTTCTTTTTATCTGCATATCGATTACAAGGTAATGAATGCCACTTCATATTATATGAAACACAAATCAAATTCTAAACCCCATGAGATAATTTTTTGGCTAAACTCCCAGGCCCTGTACTTTGGATGAACTTCAATTGTGTCTCTAGGGTTAGAGAGTGTTATGTTTCTAAGTGATGATCTGTTTATTTGATGCCACATTTGCAAGCTGTCTTGTCCTCATCTGTACCTTAAACATTATATTGAGAATTTTTTAAGGTTTTTAATTCACTTTATTTCTGTAAATTTTCTTTATTCAAATTTATCTTAATATACAATTTGTTCATACCTCATCTCTAGAGAGGGCTTTAGGGTTGCTCTTTCCCTACTGGGTGTTTGCAGGAAAAAAAAAAGCAGGTACACTTCAAAGTTGGCAAAGACATGTTTTCTTCTCTCCAATGTTTAACATTCTTGCTCCTGTGAAAACAACGGCATCTTTGCAGATGTACCAAAGAAGATATCTCATTCATTGACTTTTACTCTTTATCAAGCCACATATCTGTGTCAATTCTTTTTCGATATGTTCATACCATTTCCTCTTTCTTTAAGTAAATCTTGGGGTGTCAATTACACATTGGGAATTTATTTGATATCTGTGAGAGAAATATTTCCATCTGAAAGATATTATCTTTGAAATTGAGTCAGGCTTCATGCTGAGAAAAGGATCAAAGAGATATAACAACTGCTGAAGAAGTCAAACACATTGTGTAAAATAGTATCAAACACAGAAGCAACTAACAGTCAAGGTGAGTGACTAATAGAAGCATTTTCCTTTGACAATTTTGAAAAGCTGTATCTTTATTTCAGTGTTAAAGTGCTATATGCATTTGCTTTCTAATAATTTCTCCTTATATCAGTGCTTAAATAATTTTTTCCTAAAGGATAAAAGATATGCACTAAAAATTGTATTTTTAACATTAAAGTTGAAATACTTTACCATGAAATTTGAATCACATGTGACTCAGAGGAATTTAGAATATTCTCTGTGATCTTTGGGTTACCAAATTCTCCGAACTTTTTAACCTATAAACATAAAATTATGAATATAAAAAATAAATTTCATATTAAAATCTATTAGGACCTATGTAAATTGGAAACTTTGAAAATTGTAGATTTGGGGGATAGAACATGTTTCCATGCATGTTATGAGTTATATCCTTTACTATTAAGAAAATAGATAGCAACAAGGTTTTTAAATGATAATATAGTCTAAATTGCAGGGTCGTTCTGTAACTTCACATTTCACATCCACTTTTTAAGATGGCACCTGGTTTTGAACATGGGACCCTGACACAGCTGGCCCATGAATGACTGCCTTCTTAAATAAGCCAAAGAAAAAATCTTGCATGATGATGATGATGATAGACCAGAGTAAACCCAATGTGTATCCAAAACACATATGCAGTGAAAGGAAAATATTTTTATCTATTATTAAATTGAGAATCCACAGATGTAAGAGAAACTTTTATATTTCATGGTTAAGTTCAATTGCATTCTTGTGGGTTTTGGTGCTCTCACTAAGCTCATCATTGAAAACATGCAACTATTTCTCCTCTTCTTTTATCCTCTTTCACTACATAGATTTCAGGCCCTAATTATGTTTTGCTCTCCTGACCTCATCATGCAAACAGGGATGGTATAGCTAGACAAAAATACTTTCTATAGAGACAAAAGTAAGTTTAAAAGACTACACTGGTATTATTTCACTTGTCTAATGTGAAAATACATTTTTCAAAATGCTGCAGGATTAATGAGTTTTTCTTAAATTATTTTTATTGTGTGCCTCGAGTATTTTAATATTTTTAATGTACTTCATCCAGTTAGTCAGGGAATAATTGTCTAGGTTGTCCTTTTGTTCATGGCTTTCCAACATAATTTGCATTTAAAGTATGTTACTTGTACTATTTGTAATAACTCATAACTTGCTTGCAAATCACAATATCTACAAAATACATATTTAAATTATATGCATTAATTGTGTGTGTGTGTGTGTGTGTGTGTGTGTGTGAACACACTGTCATCAAAAAAAATAAATCTAGTTATATCTCCAACTTGATCTGCTGAGACACTGAGTTTAAGGGAAAATCTGTATACCTTCATAATTTGTAATAAACTAATATTTCTCAGGAAAATTCAAAATTGTAGGTGATTCAAAAAGTTTTACTTCCTGTTCTAGTAAACATGCTTCTAAAATATACCTTAAAATAGTGTTTCCTGCTCTGAGTCTTTTCATCTCTCTACTTACTCTTCATTTGAGATACTAAAAAAGCAGTAACAGAGACTACAGTACAGTTTGAGAGGATTGCCTGCCCAGCAACCATTAGCTGGGGAAAGTCTTCCAGATTTTATCACATCTTAGAAAAACACAGATAATTAAGAAAGAAGAGTAAAGAAAAATTTTTTGTCCCTATTGAGATATCTTGTGGAATCAAGTTTCTCAGGGTTAGCTCTATCAGTGTAAAGGCAAGGCAGTTTAAGAATCTAGATGATCCCATCCTCAAGGAGTCACTGTTACACCTACCTGCCAGTCTTTCTTCTTCTGACACTGTCTGCCCCGTAAGTGATTTTTATATTGTTCTTTCTATTTATTGTTTTGATGATTTTGGTAAAAGACAATAGGATTTAATGGATATATTCCAGTTTTTCGATTTAAACTTGAAAAAACTACTTATTCTAAAACTTGGAAATTTTTCTATCTGAAAAATGAAAAACTTAACATTCATTCATCTTTAAAGTTGTTATAAACAGCAAATAAGTTGATTCATATTAGTTTGATACATGATATACACTTAATGCTTATCAGTCTTATCAGTTATTAATTTCTAAAACGTTAATTTCTTTGAACTTCTAGATCTTTATTACCAGTAATATCAGGAGTATAATGCCAATTTTATATATTGTTTTATAGATTGAATGAGCTAGTATATGATTTGACCCTTTGCCTAGTGCCTGGCATGTAGTAAGAGCTGAAAAAAATAAAAGTTACTTGTTCTTTTTGGAGCAATGGTAAAGCTCAAAAAGATACACACTGTTTACCATTTTGCAGGATATCTCAGCTACTTATTCTCAAAAATCAATTCTGTAATCTAGGTTAGTTGTGAGCAGTTGTCTTTAGAAAAAAATGGTAGAACTAAAGAATGAGTAGAACTTTTGTTTGTTTTCTGACTTCTGCCTTTATTCTTTCTGGAATATTGCTTACTCAGGCCTCAGTCTTAGTCATGATCATCCTATGCACCAAGAATTTCTCCATTTAGAAAGCAAATATCCTTAAAATATGAGGGGGAAAATTCAAACTCAAGAGATGGTTATACCATAGGTTAAAATAGCATTTAAACTAGTTATCCATAGAACTAAAGCATAGGTTGATATTGATGAAGGAAAGAATGTCATAGAGCAATGTGCATTGGGCCAAATGGACAGTATGATGGAGATGGACTGTGTGGTGCTCAGGTTCAGTCATGGTTCTACCTGCCGGTCACTGATTTGGGGAGGGCTTCTATAGATTCTGTAATACGTCTATTGAATTTTCTTCTCATGGTTTTCGAGATTAAATGTGGGCTAGATAGTAATTAAAGTACAACGAAATGATTAACTTCTATGAATTTTCTGGAAAGAAGGGGAAATTGCATAGGAAAGCAATAAGGCCTAATGAGCTACAGGAAGCAAATGCTGAATAAAATAAAAAGTGTTCCAACTTCCTTAACAGGTCACACTTTCAAAATTTCATTTCTTCCCTTTCATATTTTCCTCCTGTTATTCTGAGAGAATCATGGCCTTTGCCTCTTTCCCTGCAGACCCTATATTTCAATCTCACCTGAAATGTATTTTCAGATTATCCCAAAGTATTTCAATAGAAAATAAATTAAGCAGGGCTAATTCAAAGAAACATGAAGAAAAAGGAGCTAATGTTTTAACCTGAGAATTTTCAAAATGCAAACTGGACCATTAGAGAATTTTTTTAATAATTTCTAATTATAAATACATTTGTGTGGCATGATCTAATTTATTGGAAAACTAATTTTATTCAATTTTTAATGTGAAAGCAAAACCTACAATTGTTGCCATAATACAATGAATATAATTTTGCAAGCCAGAAACCATAGCAACAGTTTTTAATAATACAATATGATTAGCTGCATATGAAAAAATAAAGCCACATTTTAAATAATTAAACTGTTTCTCAATATAAAATAATAATATCTCAAGCATTTTCATGTTTTTATGTGTACAATGTGATATGCTATTTCAGTCTGTAGGGAAACCTATAATTACCAGACCATATTTTCATGGACTACATTCTTTTTGTCACTAATCCATAAATTAAAATGATAATTCAAAGAAAATAACCTGTCTAGAAAAGAGAAACCTGAGAATTAGATCTTTTAGAATGAATTCCTTTTATATCAGTCCATCTAATTAAATACACTTTCTTTGTGATTTTGGAGGAAGAATTTTACATTCTTTAAAAAAGGAGGTCACTTCAGGAATACTGGTTTCAATCAGATATCTATCAATTTGACCTGATGCATTTGCATTCACATATTCCAGGAGTTTAAACAAATAGGCAGAATCTTGCCTTTGACACAATGTGTGTCTATGCAACAAAAATCTGCTGAGAAGAGAACATTTTAATTCAAGCATCCAGATGTCTAGCTTTCCAGTGGGCATTTGGCATCACTGCAACAAAACATCTGCATGGCTAAAATTGATCTCTTCTTTACTGAATTGTTTGGCAGGACCTTCCAAAGCTTGGTGGAATCACTTTACCAAGTTCCAAGATAGAATTGAATCCATATTGCCTATATGCTTTTCAAATGTCTTGTGGAATAATGTTGCAGGAATATATAAATAGATAAATGACTGGATAACAATAAACAAAAGAATAATTCATACACAGGAAAGGTTCAGGAAGCGATATGTACACATATGGTTCTGCTTAGTGAAAATGATATTTTTGTACCCAAATATAGTCTCAGTACCAGAACTAGTGAATGTTTTATTTCTCAGAAGGTCAACAGGATATTGGTTGCCAAATTCTAATAGCTGTATCTCAGTCATTAGTGGCAAAGTCAGAAATGGCAATAAATGATCTTGATCCTAACAGTCTCAATCCTAATTTGAATGAGTTAATCAGAAGGCATACACCTCTCTGCAATGCCTCAAATATGACATACTTAAGTTGATGTTCAGAATAATTTTTCTTAAATTCTTGTGTACTGTAAATAAATATTTATGGGGAGTATAAGGTTATATTCACATATTTCTAAACATGTTGTGATCCTTTTTGTATCCCAGCATAGTTTCTGTTTTATTAAAGAGCATTTAATTTTCCTAAGGGTACAGACCTGACCAGTAAAACCAATCTTTTTGCAAGATTATAGAAACTTTGTTTTTCTAAAATATAAATGCTTACTTTTTTGAAGGTTTTTTTTATAATCCTGATTGTCCCAAAGTTCTCTCCAATATTCTTCTTTTTTTTTTAAATTCTAGACACAGCCATACCAGACCCATTTCCAAATAATTACATTTTGTACATCCTTAATATGGTTTATTTAGCATCTACAATCAACACAACTTAGCTACAGAGAGAGAAAGGCAGAATGCATTATAAACATGAGAGAAGCCATCTGAATAGTACCATGAGATACCCACAAAGAAGCAAGAATGTTACCAAATCTGAATTTGCTATCAGTACCTGATGCACTACCACTTGAACCAAATCCAAACCGGTGCTTGCATTTCTGATAAGACTGGATAAGTGAGAGAATACTGATTTAGTAATTCAACTACTCTATTTTTTCTGGTGTTCATTATAAATATGTAAAAGAATGCAGCTAATCTACCCCTTCTGTCACACATTCACTTTGAGTTTAACCTAGAAAATCCCAAAATTCCTCCTGTGAAACTCAGACTTCAAATGTTTCAATACTTCAAGGTAAAAAGCATTCATTTAGAAAGAATTTCAAATCAGATCTTTCAAAATTATTTTTATTTAAATGTTACATAGAATTTACGCTTTACAATTACATTTTTAACAAATTCCTTACATGTTTAAAAGGTGATTATGATCATAATATTTCAGAGGTCATTCTGCATATAATTACAGAGCTAAAAAAATCCTTTAAGATATATCTAAAATATTTTTTAATTCATTTTAACACATGCATGAAGGATAAATATCATGGGCATATGTTTTAAATATATTGTTAAACTCTAACAACAAAAGTATGAAAACATCAACTGAAAAGTATATTGTTTGCTTTTAAAGAACACTAGGAAAATATCTTGCAATTATTGAAGGAAATTAAATTATTTATCTTTATATTTATATAATTTGTTTTAAAAACATATTTTCATTAGAAAAGTGAATTTCTGTTGTTAAATGTGCATTTTTAAATAAACTATGAGACCATAGTTACCTCATTTTTTCTCAAATGTGTAAATTCTGTTATCAACATACAGACTAATATACATTTTGACATAATTTTTTAAATATTCCTTAAGTATTGTTTCCTTTTAATAATGAATATCCACTGGGGAAAAAAACTGAATTTATTTATTTATTTTTTCTTCTTTTCTATGTACAATCAGTCTTAAGTGAGAAATCATTCTTGGAATCTATACTTTAAAGGAGCAAATAAGGAAAAAGTTATAAAATACTTTGGGGGTTAAAATCTGTACCCCAATCAGTAAATTTTATGACCTAAAGTGAGTCCCTTGTGGTATCATTTATTTTATCTAAAATGATTGAAACTGGGGGCCCATGACACTATTACCTGTTTCTGCAGATTTATTGAAAATTAGCAATTCCATTTATATCTATGAGATTTCAGGAATTACACTGTTATAGACTAGGAAATTGATAGATTTACGAGTCTAGTGAATCTAGCTGTACCGACTAATACAGCAACAGAAAAAAATTTAGAGGTTTGTACTCGTAAACGAGTTAACCTCTGGATAAAGAAACATTTTTCAGTTGGAATGTGAAAAATTATTGAATCTATAAATTGTCACTGCAGCAAAATTAAAAAAAAAAAGAAAAAAAGAGGTGATGGGACCAACGGCACAAATCTAACATGTGTGAGAAGGAATAAAATCAAAATTACCAAAAACAATTTGTACTGTCACTTGGTTTGCTTGTAAAATTGCTCAAGGTTATTTATTACTCAAGTACAGTTGTGGTTGGCTATAGGCTTCCTTTTTAGCTGCCTTGCCTCAGATAGTCTAAAGTGGCTTGTGAACATCTGCACATCTTGAATCATGGATCACATATCACATATCCCTCCTAACACTGGCACAAAGTAGACATACACTAAATATTTACTGTTCCTTGTTTTAATAAATCAAATAAACCTATATACACTGCCTCTGATGTATGCTAATGCCAGAGATATCAGTTTAGTTCTCAAATAATTGTATAGAGATGATTTGTTTCCTAGGAAACTTGAAAATATTGTAGAATTGTGGCCCTGTGGTCTATGTCTTTCTGACTTTACCAGACACAAGGTTTTATTAAATTATAGTATAACAATGCATACTAGTAAAATTTTCTTATTACTTTGTTCCTTGTTTTACTACTATTTAATTAAACTACAAAATACACATGTATCTATAAAGGCAGAGCTGCTGTTTAACATATAGCGAGGTACACTGATTTTTGGAAGCCAGCATCTGTCTGGATTGGTCTGAGTCCATGCTAAAATCAGTGGTTAAGTATTTTGAATACTCATTCTTGTTTTAAAGTGCATCACAAAAATACCAAATGAATGAAATGTTGATTCTTTACCTTGCAAAACATTAAATTTTTTTTGAAATGAAAAAAAAAATCCCTCTCCTCCTCATACACACACTTGATAAGAATAATAGAATTCAGGACATCACTTGACCTGGAGATGGAACAGATATCCTGGAAGTAAAGGTTTTGGTGTTAAAGGATGGTTAAGTTTGGTTAGGGGAATGTTTCTTATAAGGAGTAGGAAATGTATAGAGGCTAAGGAGTAGGAAATGTATAGAGGCTATGATAAACAAATACTATTATTTTCTTTTGGCTGTGCAATTGGTAAAATGCCAGTAATTAATATGGAATAATCAAGAAAAGTGATAGTGTTATCTTTCAGTGGTTAATAACTCCTCTGATTGTCAACCTGATAGCTGAAATAACTGTAGGAAAATTTGAACTACTCTTTTTAACCATTCCTGATCACTGTTATAAAACAATGTTGCAACTTAAAATTGAAACACCAAACCACTTAGACCCCTTCTTTTCAGTAAAACGTTAACTCTATGTTAAAGTTAAACTGGAGTTTTCAGACTTGGTTTATGTAACATTTCTCTCCCTTATTCGTTATTTTGTTAATTATTATGAAAAATTCTCAAGTGACAGCATGTAGAAAAAAAGTACGAATGAACTCTACAGCTCCATAAATACCTTTTTGAAGCAAAGTCCACATAATTTCTTTTTTTTTATTAAAATTCATAACATGAAAGCCAATTTTTGATTTCTTAGCAACAGAAGAAAATTGTTTGTTAAGGTCTTTACATGCCAGCATATCACCTTTTTCTTGGTATAATACTAAGTGACAGCCCAATATTGAGCAATTTTAAACCAGGTCTTAGATTTATAGCAGACATGTCGAAATTTGTGATAAATAAAATAGATGTTTAATGACACCTAATGTGTAGTGATACAGGGTAATATAGACAGTTTGGCTAAGAAAAGACTTGCAAACATAATGCCACCAGATCAGAGCAGCTAAAAGCTTAGCATAATTCCATAAGATATTCTGCTACAGAGAGATTTCATAACAGAAAGATCAAGAAAATAATACATTTACTTGAGAATGTGAAAATTACCTTGGAACTTACTTTACTATTTGCATTCCATCTTGGAACATTCCAAGATATTTTGACCTTAAGTTTTTCATTCTTTATGTTTATTGAAGGTTCTTATGTTTCATAAAATAAATACATACTTATTTCTAAGTAAGCATACCTCTGAATTTAAAAGAACATTGAAAATTACTCTAAATAAACATCAGATTACTAGTCCATCTATTTATGCTCTAACATAATGTATATCAACCTATGTCAAAATGTTTTTTATCTTATATACTTAATAGAACTAACCCTTTACTTGAAAATAGATGTAAGTATATATATTTAGAGATTACAATAAATAAAACATAAATCATTAATGATTGTATTAATCACCAATTGCCATCCTATCTTGAAATGTTTTCTTACCATCCTTTACTTGTGCACATAAAACTTAGTTTTTTTTTCCAACAAATGGAATTTTACAATATTTTGAAGACTCTAACATGGATTTGCAGCAACCACTATACCCTTACACAAAGAACAGTCTTATTTAAATGGACACCATCCTTCTAGAGGGAGCAAATATGAAGAAAATAGAGGGAGAGAAAGAGAACATTAGCCCAGCAGGAGAGGTCAGCTACAAATGCTCTAACCAATAAGAACACGAGGTGTCTTAGAGGAGAAAGAATAAACAGCTAGAGTTAAATATAGAGAAATAGATCTGTTGGTATTACTAAATAGGGGTTGAACAACCAGTAAATGAAAGGAGAAAAACGTTGTGATCAGAAAAGTTTTCAGGAACAAACTATATTTATGAGATTCCTTATTATAGTCAATTTAGATATAAAACAAACTAACATAACCTGAGTACAGATTCATTAAGCTTGCATGGGACTTATGGAAAGATTTTCATTTCTTTTCCTATCTTTTAAGTGAAGGGTCAGAGGGAAAAAAGAAAGAAGGGGTGACAGTGGATTCAGGAGGTGGCAGAAATTCATTCTTATAATCTGTAGCCCTCTCTCTAATTTTCTCTTCCCAGAACAGACTCCATCCCTGTCCACCTAATTCTTTAACCTCAAGTATCAGACACAGATATTTGTTATGAATGCGTTTCTAGTGGAAATCACCAAGGGCACTGAGTTCAGGAGATTCATGGCAAAAGGGGAATACTATTAAAAAAGATTAAGTAAGATACAGAGTTTCACAGAAAGCAAGCAGTAGAATTTTCAAGTTCCTCAGAGCCATGGATGCAAAGTTAAGATCAAGTCCAGGTGGATCGCTGAGGAACAGGATAACACCATCTGAATATAGTTTATATATTTATATTAATCCACCCCCCTATGCTTCTCATAAATTATTTCCACATCATGATCACTTTTTGCAAACATGTTTTAGTTGGCCGCATATCATCGTGCTAAAGTATTATAGCTTTTATGTCTAACTTTTGGTATGTGTTTCTAGATTTTGGTTTGTTTTATCTTTGCTATTTTAATCAAAAGTTATAACAGTATTTGTATGTAAATTAGGCAAGCAAGTCTAATTACCTCATCAGGTTGAAAAATAAAATGCTTGAAAGTTATGACATATATTGTGAATCTGTGTAATACAACTTACTAGTAAATAAAATTTGTATTAAATTTCACTGTCACCTGCAGAGTACAAATGTGTTTAATTATACTACTGCCAGCATTGAGTATTTTATTTTTGTGTTATTTTACTCTTTTAACATTTTAACTACTGAGTACAAGGATATAGTCAAGGTTCTTTGTAAAAAATTTCTGCTTTCCCAGTTTGACTTGAGAGTTAAGAGTCACTAAAAAAAAATCAGCAGAAGAGGGTAAAACTGAAAATTTGAACCAGGATTTAGGCATTAATTAGAGTTAAGGCATATTCCTTACTTTTGTTTCATATAAGTGAGTTTTTTTCACATCTTTCTAAGGGGAAATAAAGGCTCTACAGAGGTTGTAAAAGGAGACTGAGAGAGAAAAATGGTTGGTTATTAAGTCAGATATAGTATATATCATAGCCAAGTGGCACTACATGGATTAAGTTGCTATGGTCTGAATTTTCTTTCCCCCACAACAAATTCAATGTAGCTGGGAGAAGAGGTATCTAGGAGGGGAAGAGTTAGTGAGGATGGAGTTCTCAGGAAAGGCACTAGTACTCCTATAATTGAGGAACAAAAGAGCTGATCTGTCTTTTCCACTATGGACCCTACTAGCAATTACCATATCTGAAGCAGATAGAAAAGCCTCACTCTTAGGTAGGTAGTCAGACGTGAATGGGTGAGCAGATAAAAGACAATGAAGGGTGACTTATCTGAAAGACAAACTCGTTGAGCATGCAGGCTTGGTAAGTTAAAACTTCCCCAACCATAATTATATCTCCTTTCAAAGACACAGTCACACCCTACCAGGTCTTCTGGACCATTCTTCATCACCAAAACTATCAAAACCTCCATTTATTTTGACTATTAAAACATTAAGACCCTCATAAATAAACCTTGCTGAGGGCATTTAGAAGACTAGAAAACAATTTAGGGGGCAAAAAATTGAGGCAAAACAGAAGAACTCAATTTCGTTAAAATCTCTAATTCTGTGAGGACCATACCATATCTTGGAGACCATCATGTACTTACTATGTGGTCAGGTAAAAGTCAAAATGTGGACCTGGGTGGAACTCTCTGAAAACTTCCCTGGGGCACCAATAAAACTAGAGGGCAGGAAGGGTGCATTGTCTTTCTTTTCTCTGAGAGGACCCACTCTTTTTTTTCTATCCCTTCTAAAAACTCATTTTTTTCTTTTCTATCTCTTCTAAAAATTTATGCCTGTTACTTTGAGTGACCTGACTGAAATCTTTCTGATGATGGCAAGAATCAGAATTTAAGAGGGGCCTCCACACTGCCTCATTTTCGTGGCAGGTCTCTACACATAACATTCACAAGACACCAGACTCTGTTGGTCCCTAGATCATGGACTTTTAACCTCCAGAACTCTGAGCAATATATTCATGCTGTTTATAAGCCACCCAGTTGATGTTATCTAGTACAGCAGCCCTAATAGACATCAGCTGAGATTTTAACACATCCAAGAGCTGACCAAACTAGTTTGACTCAAATCAGACCAAAAAGGAAATGGCCCTTCAAGTCAGGGCAGGCTGGGAAATAAAACTATTGTGCTTTCCCTAAAGTAGTGGTATAGGACCAAGAAATGTCCCACAGGGGCCACTGAACAGCCATTAGAAGTATTGATCAGTGTGACCATACAGACTTCAACCTGACCAATATCAGGAAAACTAGAAAACAGGGTTCATGGAGACTTTCTCTGCCTTTGTAATTTTTTCCGAAGCCGCTTGTTCCAAATGAGGTAGAAATCATCTCGGATGTGAGCCTCCCTCCAAGGTTAACTCAATTAGGATGCAACCTTATCCACATGACAAGATAGCTCCAGGTGACTGTCACATAAGCTGTATATAAGACTGGGACATGAGATGGGAGGGAAAGGAAGAGAAAAGGGAAATTGCATGGAAATGAAGGGAGACCCTCATTACTATGCAAAATTACATGTAAGAGGTTGTGAGGGGAATTGGAAAATAAACAAGGAGAGAAATGAATTACAGTATATGGGGTAGAGTGAGAAGATATGAGGGAAGGGCAGGGGGGATAGTAGGAGATAGGAAAGGTAGCAGAATACAACAATTACTAATAGGGCATTATGTAAAATTGTGAATGTGTAACCGACATGATTCTGCAATCTGCATTTGGGGTAAAATTGGGAGTTCATAACCCACTTCAATCTAATGTATAAAATATGATATGTCAAGAGTTTTGTAATGTTGTGAACAACAAAGAAAAAAAAGAAAAAAGAGACTGTATCATAGAAATAATGAAAGTCAAAATGTTTCTAAAAGTGAGAAATTCTATTATTTAATTGTACAGAACCTGGGACTTAATCCCCCAACCCTTTTGCTGATAAAGCACAGAGCAAAGATAAATAGTCTCACTTTGAATACACTATTGGTAGGACACCAGGCAGTTTAGGATATAAGGAAAATGGAGATAAAGAGAGACAAAGGAACACAGAAAAAAATATTAGTTTTCTATAGGCCAAGATCATATAAGTTACTTGCCCATTTTAGTGGTAGAGTTGCCTGAATATTAGCAGTTTACCTCCCTCATCCCAAGACTCCAAAAGAAAGCAGTGAAATCAAGAAGCAGAGAGAGATCTTACAAAGAATAATTCTGGTTATATTAGATCAATTTCTCCATTGTGGCTTTTTGTAAGCATTATGGGATGGAGTTAGAACTTCAGTCCATGCATATTAGAACACCTCTCTCATTTTATGGCTCAGCATTAAAAATCTCCTAAAGAAAAACTAAACTCTATCTCTCACCCTAGATGTCTTTAATGATACATATTAACTATAAATAATGGTGAGTCTCATTGTGGCAAATTGGTACCTGAGTAACACAAATTGATCAATTTCATTACCCATAACTTTCTGCTGTTTCCTCCTTCCCCAGATATCCTTCTTCTACCCTTTTGGTTTCCTTTCTACTTTCATGGCATCCCCCCTTATTTTCCAACCTCTTTTCCTACTGATACCACATATGAGAGAAAATGAATGGATGGTACTTGTCTTTCTGTTAGCCTGGAAACCTTGCTGGGAGATGTATATGAATCACATATTGACTGCAAGGAAATGGAGAGATTCTCTGAGTATTTTATTTTTCGTCACTCATGTCTATTTTGCACCATGTTTGCCTGTTTTTATAACTAACTACAAATGACTTTTACATCCTAAGAAAAAGAAAGATAAAGAGATTTATTTTTCGTTCAATAGGCACTGAGGATTTCATGTTCATTCGAAGCTAAAAATGGGCAATAATGTAAATCTAAGAGATTTGGTTATTTCTAATGGGTTAAACTTGTGTTCCATAAATAGAAGTGTGACAACCTAGATGCCTTTCAATGGATGAATGAATAAAGAAACTGTGGTATATATACACTGTGGAATTACTCAGGATTAAAACAGAATAAAATTATGTTATTTGCAGGTAATTGGATGAAGTTGGAGTTGGCTGAGCAAAGTAAGCCAATCCCAAAAAAACAAAAGGCTAAATGTTCTCTTTGATAAGTGGAGCTGATCCATAATGAGGAGAACATGGAAAAAATAGAGGGACTTTGAAGGGTCAAAGGGGAGGGAATGGTGGAGAGAAGGAATGGGGATAGGAAAGATGGTGGAATGAGATGGACATCATTACCCGAGGTACATGTATATCTGCATATATGGTGCAATGCTACATCATGTTCAACCAGAGAAATGAAAAGTTGTACTGCAATTGTGTACAATGAATCAAAATGCATTCTGTTGTCATGTATACCTAATTAAAATAACTTAATTAATTTAAAAAAAGACTTAGCAAAAAAAAAAAAGAAAAAATAGAAGTTTGCCTGTATGAACTCTTTCTCAACATAAGGTAGAATCAGTCTCTCTCTTCCTCTCTCTTTCTCTCCCCTAAACACACATACATGCACGCTCACTAACTGTTAACAGGTAACACACCCACATACTTCCTAATGACTTGATCAAATATACTTGGTAACTTGAAAACAAATACCTCACCAAAAGACATTTTTAACCTTATATATACCCTTACATGGGCGATTCATAGCTTGGAGGTAGAGGGTATTTAATTTTTTTGGTTTTTTTAAACCATGTTCAAGGGAAACTGAAACACCACACTCCAAAGTAACTAATATAATGAGAATATTATAAATTTCCTGGGTAAAAGGATAACCTACCCTAAGACAAAGTTGAAATACCTGCTTTTCCTGCATTTTGATTCATCAGTTATTCCATTTCTTTATTTCTCTCCTGTTTCTCTACTCCAATAGCTTTTTATTTTTCATAACAGCTTAAGTCTCAGAGTTGGAAACATTTCAAACCTATTTATTCTTTAGAATTATAAAGTCAACACTTGCTGGGGGAAAAAAAACTTGTTTGGGAAAATTAATATCCCTTATTCATTCACGTTGTTTTGGGATTTTCTTTCTCAGTGATACATATAACTCCAAAGACCAGTGTATGACACAGTACTCCTTCTTGCTCAGCATATGTGAAGACATATTTTTGGTCCAAGCTCTGGATACTCTTTTAGATCCTGGTATATAATTACTGATGGCACAAAGCTTATATTCCAATATTTAAAAGTGAAAATTATGAATAGAAATAAGCTGAAAATGAGGAGAGAGGCAAGAAGTCTTCAATGAAGTGATCAAGGGTGTAAAAGAGTGAAATTAGGTTAAAGAGGTAACAAGGTCTAGGAATAAGCTGGAGCTAGTCAAAGTTTTCCATGATCCTACTATTCAGTTTCCAGGAATTTTTTGAGCCTTTCAAATAATCCAGAGAGGGAAAATTTGCAGCATGGAAATTCCTAAGCCTACAAATTATACTCTTTCTCCTGGGAAAGAAGGTTAGTAAAACAAATACACTAGTACATAATGCACTGGGGTTTTATAAGCACCATGACATTGTCAGATTATACATCTAATGGAACTCTACTGGGAGTTGTGTACATGAGAATAAAATCTTTTAGGCAATTTCCCTACATACATCAAAGGGCTAGTATGGAAGTATTAAAATCCATAAGAATCTAGGCACAGTGGTATACACCTATAATCCAAATGGCTCAGGAGCTTGAGGCAGAATGATCTCGAGTTCAAAGCCAGCCTCAGCAACAACAAGGTGCCAAGCAACTCAGTGAGACCCTGTTTCTAAGTAAAATACAAAATAAGGCTGGGGATGTGGCTTAGTGGTCGAGTGGCCCTGAGTTAAATCTCTGGTAAAAAAAAAAAAAAAGAAAAAGAAAAACACCATTAGAAAGATTTTTGTAGTTATTACTGAAAATTCCCTAGTTGAAGGCAGCCAGAATCTCTACCCTCTGCTTGTTAATTATTAATAAATGAAGCATGTTCATGAGATTATGAAACTTCAGGTACACTTGCCTGAAACAAGATATGTGATAACAATGGCATGTTCCAGAAAACCTACAACCGATGATGACTGAGAGATGCTCACACTTTTTTTCAAGGTACAGTTCATTTGTTAACTGTAAGTGTACATCAGACCACTACTAAGATTTGGGCCACAAATAATTGTTTTAAAAGTTTATTTACTTGGACTGGGGTTGTGGTTCAGTGATAGAGCAGTTGACCAGCATGTGTGAGGCACTGGGTTTGATTCTCAGCACCGCATGCAAAAAATGAATCTATTGACAACTAAAAAAAAGAAGTACATTTACTCTTGGTGTAATGGCAGAGTGTTACATTGTTGGATTTTGTCCCAAAATTTCAGAAAACACGCTTTCCTAAGATGGAGAGTAGATAGAAAGGGAAACAGAGGGAGACTAATTTCTAAAGTTCTCTCCAAAATTCTTATGTCCTGAACTACTCTTTCAGGTAAAGTAAGACATATGGAGAAAAGAAAAAAGTAATAGAAAATAACTGGCCCAAATAGTTTCAAAGCATCTGAGACTTATAGCCATGCCATTCAAAAAACCATAGAAACACTTCCTCTCAACACAACCAGCTGGAACATCATTGATGTTTGATGAAAATATTGCCTGTTCCATGCAATGGTCTTTTAATAAGATGCTGTTTACATCACCTAGGTTAATACACCAAACTTACTTATGATGATGGAAACAGAATATGAAGTTATCTGTGCTTATTTTTGCTTTGTTTTTCTATTAAAACAGAGAAGTTAGGGTACAATTTTTTAATGAGTCTTTGGGTTAAATATGACATGGATAAGAGCTTGATTAATTATTCACCTATTATAGCCAGCTTTAATTAAAAAAAAAGTATATTAACAGCATTCAGGAAGCCTCAGTTTATACTGTGTTACAGTCATTGCCTTCTTCAAAAGTTGTCATTTTCCTGATTTACAACACTCAATACCAGGAGGCTATGTAGTAATGCATCTATTATGGTTTGGATGCAAGGTATTCTCCAAAAGCTCCTGTGTTAATTCAGGAATATTTAGAGGTAAAATGATTAGGTTATTAGAGTGATACTCTAAACAGTCCATCCTAGTATAAAAGGACTGACTAGGTGGTAACTGTAGGCAGATGGGGCATGGCTGGAGGAGGTGGATCACTGAGGGCATGCTCTGGAATGGCTGTTCTTCTCTGGGACACTGACCACCTCTGCTCTCCTTGCTTCCTGGCCACCACAAGGCAAACTGCTTTCCTTCAACCTACTCTTCCTCCATGATGTTTTGTCTCACAGTGGGACCAAAGCAATGGCCCTGCATATACAGACTGAGGCCTGGGAAACTATGAGCCTCAAATAAACTTTTCCTCCTCTAAGTTATTTTAATCAGGTATTTTGGTCACAGTAATGCAAAGCTAACTAAAACAGCAAATTTAATTATTCTTGCTTCATAATAATCTACTGTAAGACTGTCATAATATTTCTGATCCATTGTACTGCTATTGGATACTTGTAATACTCACCATATATGCCAATTAAAGTACTGTTATGAACATTGTTTTAAATGTCTTTTGATAGCAATTATACATGCTTCATTTGGATATACAATTAGGAGTGGTATTGATGTGTCAATGCCACCAAGCTTCTACTGGTAAATAGATTTCAAGAGTGTTGTGACCATTTACATTCTACCAACAGTGTAGAAAATTCTAGTTACTCCAACTCTCCACCATGCTTGATATTGTCATTTTTTCCATTTTTATATTATTTGGGTATTTATGTGATAGTGATTTCTTTGCAATTAAAATTTTCATTTCTATGATGATCAATGAAAATAAGCAGTTATTTCTACACCTAGAGTCTTTGTATATATCTCCTTCTATGGATTTCCTTTCAAAGTTATTTGACCATTCTTCTATTGGTTGATCTCTCTTTTCTTTTTGATTCATGTTTTCATACTTTCTAAATATGAGTTCTTTGCTCTATCACTGTAGCTCAAATTTTTTTACTATTTTAATGATGCTTTTTGATAAGTAGAAAGTCTTAGTTTTAATATAGTACAATTAATATATTTTCTTTATAGCTAGTTTTAATTATACCCTTAACTTGGTTATCCTCACACCAACATCACACTGTCTTAATTACCTCAGCTTCATAGTAAGTTTTGACATCTGATAGTACGAATCCTCCAACTTTGTTTTTCAATATTGTCTTGACTCTTTATGGTCCTTTGCACTTTAGTAACATTTTAAAATCAGTTTATCAACTTCCATCAAAACAACCATGGCAATAAGGGCTAATATACCAGCATATTAAATGGGATTGCATTGGATCTATATATCAGTTGGAGGCAAACCATAAACCTATTATAATGCTCACTTAGTTTTTATTAATTTCTCTCAATAACATCTTACACATTCCTTTTTATAAGTTTTAGGCATCCTTACCCTTAGCACATAAGATTTTATAATACTTCAATAAAGTATATCATTTTATTCTATGCAAATTTTTGCTGCTGTATGAAAATAAAATTTATTTTTGTATATAGATATTTTATCTAATGAGCTTAATGCTAATTCTAATAGTTCAACTCTAAAACCTTTTTGCATATTTCCCATGTGCATCATCATGTTATCTGCAGGTTAAGAGAGTTTTATTCTTTCTTTTTCAATCCTTATGACTTACTTTCATCTTCTTATCTTATTGCAAAGTCTAGGGCCTTCAGACAATAATGAATAGAAGTGATGAACTTGGCATGCTTGTCTCATTTCTCATATCCAGGGGAAAGTTTTCAACAGCTCATCAAAAGAGGAAAAAAATGTTTTGGTATGTATATTTCTTAATTTATCTTTATATGTATACTTAAGACATTAAAGACGTTCACTTATAGTTTTCTCAGAACTGTTAAATAAGTTTATGATGAATTATATAAAAATCTTCTATTATCTATTGGGATATTGAGATATTTTTCTTATTCTGTTAAGGTAATGTTTATATGTATCGATTTTTAAATGTCAAACTAGTCTTCAATTCCTAGAATAATGAATGTTACTTTTCAATGCTATTTTATTTTTTCTTATATCACTCTATTTTATTTAACTCAAGTTATGGTAGAAAGTCCATGATAGTTTTATAAAACATTGAAATCATTTCATCTTTATTTGTTTTTTGTAAGTATCTGTGCTAATATTGGAGTTATTTCTTCCTTAA
Source organism: Ictidomys tridecemlineatus (assembly GCF_052094955.1). Taxonomy (NCBI): domain Eukaryota; kingdom Metazoa; phylum Chordata; class Mammalia; order Rodentia; family Sciuridae; genus Ictidomys; species Ictidomys tridecemlineatus. Next base: position 11,304,630 of record NC_135494.1, on the reverse strand, counting down.
GTGTTTGGAAGAATTCATTAGTGAAAATATTAGAATTCTCCTTCTCAGAAGGATTTTAACACTGTAAATATTTTTATACATAGTACTATTCAAATTTTCTATTACTTTTTTGTTATTTTGGTTAATATATGAATTCTATTTTGAATGTGCTGTCATACATTTGTTTCTATACATAATTTTTTATTTCTGTTTTGTACTATCAGTATTTATAGTTACCACATACTTACAGGTTTCCTCTAGTACATGTTGTATACCTTACAATTGTCATTCCTTTGTTTTCTAGCAATGAAGCTGCTTTTTCCAATCTTTCCTCTACATGTTCTTAATATGAAAAGCTCTCCACCATCTCCAAGTAGATGTTTGTCATATTTCCTCTGTCTTTTCTAGCTATTTTCAATAGAAATGTTGTTTATCAGAAGCATACTGTTGCCTGAGGTATAAGTCTGACAAGTTATCTGACAAGTTATGCATTTAATTTAAAAACAATTCCCTTGAGGAACTTAAAAATGATATTTCAATTGTCAGAAAATGCCAGTAACTCAGAGAGACACATCTGAGCTCCACATTACTTCTAATTCTATGTATTATATTAAAGCATGTCTGAAACTTTTTAACATCACAAAATCATTTTTTAAAAAATAGTAAAATTAATAAAATGCTATATTTAATCATTTTTCAAGATATAACAAAAGCAAAACCTACTTTTAAAAGATGTGTAATAAAATGGGAAGTTCTAAGTGCACTTAAAAAACATGATATTTTTGAAATAATAAGTATTTCAGGAATAAGACCAACTTAAAGCATCACAGCAACATGAGAAATGTAAATTTGGAAGTATAAATTGAACAGAGAAAAAGTACCTTGAAGTTACTTGATGGCTACTAAATCTGGAAACAATTTAGTAATATTGTTTTTTGTGACCAAGTCTTGGCTCCTAAGTTTCAGAAGAGTGTAGCAATTATATCCAGTTTAAAATAAATATGCTTTTTCTAGGCTTCAAACGTATATATAAGAGTCAGGACCTAAAAAGGAAATGAATGGTATAACTAAATTTCAGAAAAATCTAGTTTGAGTCATTTACAAAGGCATTCCTGTAAGTGTAGAACCAAAAGGGATAGTGTAATAAGCTAAGAAGTATTATAACTCCTTAGAACTAAAGACACTAAGAAGAAATGGCTTACCAGAACCAGAAGAAAGGGTGCATATGCCAGGCAACATTGAGAGAAACAGTGGTCTTAGTTTTAGGTTCACAACAACTAAAGACACCCTGTAGGGAGGAAATTGGAAAAATGACCTCCAAGTATCATCAACAGAATGAATAATTTCTCTTCCTCCAAGATCCCATTAAGCAAACACAACCAGAGGCCAGTGGACAAGGAAGCAGATACAAGTTCAATCTCTCTGTAGGCAGGGAGCAAAGCAAAGAGAGATGGAGAGTGGCAAAAAGATGTGAAATTTTAAGTTTGTTGTCAGAGCTTTACTTACTTGACTCTTCTGCATCTTTAATTATTGTGTACTAAAATAACATTTCAAGTCATTTAGGCGTTGGATATTTAGGCACAGTAGATTCAGATAGATGATGAGTATTTAACTCCACAGTACAGATACATTTGTATTTTTTGCATGTAAAATACCAAGAATGAGGTTTGCAGAAGAGACAAGGCGACAGATCCATCAGAAAGAGTCCTCAGAAGGTTCTGTTACAGTGGTTATGGAGATAAAAAGGCATAATTAGTTCACCTGGGATCATTTTTTTATCTTTTAAAAATCATTTGGCATTGAATCCCCTAAAAGGAAAACTAGATTAAAGGTATCAGTAATTAAAATAGAAAGCTTCAGATGTACTTACTGGAGATGTTCTTTACTAAAATACTTGGAATAATATTTGTTTGAAACATTATATTAACTTAAAAAAAAGAAATTAGAGTTGGCTAAGGTAGAATAATTATAGACAGTTTTTAAATGTAAATCAAAACTATACCAGGAAAGTTTCAAAAGGAATTGATACTTTATTAGGTCAGGTTCAATCCACAACTGTGAGTCAATTGAAAGTTAATAGCAGCTTTGTTAAAGGTCATAGACAAATGGCTACTGTAGTTTTAATGAATAATTTGTTCATGTCACCTTTAAATTAGATAAATTTGGAAAGAGTAATGATGTAATGCTAAAGGTTCCTTCCTTAATTTAATTTAAGGCTTTGGAACAAGTTTTGAGGTCTGACACAAAGGATTTTAGGTATTTGGAGTCTTTTTTTTTACCATTTATTGCTTGTTAGAATTTATTTCTTAAATATATGTGTTTTACACCAATAATACAGCAGAAATAACAGGCAATTTGTAATAATACAGGTTTTTTTTTAATGCTAACTACATTACTTAGTGCCTTAGTAAAAAGGAAGAAAATAATTTCTTTGAGCCTTAGTTTCCTCTTCTGAGAAATAAAAAATACTAAAATTGTGGAAAGAAAAGGTGTGTAAGTCTTTCAATTAATATCTTTTATTTTCTCCAGGTTTGTCTCAGTAAAATAGAGCCTTTTTATGTGACTCAATAGCCAGGGAATCTAATAAAATACAGAGATGGACTATAGATTTTTTTCTTGTAAATAGTATGATTTTAACTTAAAAGACTCAAACCCATGAATAAATGCAGGCAAGCTTTTTTTTTCTTTTTTCTTAATTTATATATGACAGCGGAATTCATTACAATAGAGCACAATTTTTCATATCTCTGGTTGTATACACAGTATATTCACACCGATTTGTGTCTTCATACCTGTACTTTGAATAATAATGATCATCAAATTCCACCATCATTAATAACCCCATTTCCCCTCCTCAGGCCAGTTTTAAAGAAAAGGAAATATAACTGCTTCAGTCAGTGAGAGACCAGAAGAATTCCCAGTTGAAACTCCAGATGTTTAATGTAGAGAGCCTGAACAAAACAGGTCTGGATCTGTTAAGTGTAGCCTCATAGCCTGGCTCAGATAGGTGTCAAATCTATTTCCACATACTCATTGGCTTTTTGATGTAATCTTCACATAAATATCTATTCAGATGTTTTTCCCATTTTGAGTGCGATCATTTAGGTTTTTTTTTTAAATGGGTTTACTAATTTCTTTTTTTTTTATATTAATCACTTACAGCATAAATAGTTTGCAAGCAATCATAATGTTAAGTGAAACAAGCCAGGCACAGAAAAACCAATACTACATGATTTCATGGCTGTGGAATTTTTAAAACCTTAGCTCATAAAACTAGAGATCAGAATCATGGTTCCAAGAGGAAGGGAGGGTAAAGAAAGGGTAGGATGGGAGAGAGTGGTTAACAGGCAGAACATCACCACTGGAGAGAAGGAAAAATTCTAATACTCTCTATTGAGGTTGATAATAGTTAACGACATTTATCAAGTAATTTAAAATAGTTGTAAGAGAGGACTTTTAATGTCTACTCACAAAGAAATAATAAGTGTTTGAGATAATGGATTTGTTAAGTATTGACATCCCAAATTGATCAATACACAAGACATAAGTGTGCCAAAACATCACACTGTACCCCACAATGATATAAAATTATTATCTGTCAATAATAATTTTTTAAAATAATTGTTTAATTTAAAAAAATTAAAGAAATACGTGTACATGTCAGGGGTGAGAAACAGGAAAACAAAATGAGGTGAGCAGAGCTAGGTCAATGAAACAAAAATATGTTGTGGAATCCAGTTTATTCAAGTGCATTGAAGAAGCCAATGCTTTGCTTTTGTTTTTGTTTTCAGTAGTGGGGATTAAATTCACAGGTGCTCTACCATTCAGCTGTATCCCTAGTCCATTTTGTTGTTGTTGTTGTTGTTGTTGTTGTTTTTTTGTCTACTCACAAAGAAATGATAAGTGTTCTATTTTTATTTTTCATTTTTGACACAGGATCTCACTAAGTTGCTGAGACTGGCCTCAAATTTCTGATCCTTCTGCCTTAACCTCTCCAGTTATTTGGATGACAGACATGCACCAATGTGCCTGGCTTTCTTGGGTCATTTTAAAATATGGGGAAAGGTTGTTCAACAGGTAGATTGTTAAATTAAATGGGAGGAATAAGTTATGATATTCTGATGCCTATACAGTGAATATAATTTACAATAATGCATTCTAAGTCCTAAAATAGAAGATTTCTAGTACTTTCATTGTAAAGAAATGATAAAAGTTTAAGGTGATGGATTTGCTAATTACACTGAGTTGATCATTACCCATTAAATAATACATAAATCAAAACATAGCAAATATGTACAAATATTGTGTCAATCAAAAAAAAAACTAAAAGTTAATTTAAAATAAAATTTTCAAAAGACAAGTAAGCACTTAGATTGTGAAATGTCTAAAATGTCTTGTGGGCTGTTGAAGGGTTTATTATTGTTTAAAACTCAAAATGCACTAAAAGTCCATGAAGGCATGGAATCTTACAAATGCTTTTTTTGGTAATCAGTTATTGCCACTTTCTTTGATAAAACATTATGTATTCAAACTATGATTGTTCAATAAATTAAAAACTGTCTAGTTAGTGGCCCACATATTATCTATTATCCATAACTTAAAATTGGTAAATGCCTTTTAAAAAGCTAAATTTTATATGAACTACTAAATAACTGCTTGATCACTTAAAAAACAAACCCATGAAGCATGAAATTGGTTAAAAATTTAGTTGTTTTGAACACTATAACCTCTTGTGTTCTTTGTTCCAAATATTAGTAAAGTGTGATTTAAAAATAAAATACATTATACATAAAATTAGTCTTCTATTTATAATTAGTTGCCCTTGTTATTAACAGACAATCAGGGAACTAAGGATTTCTTAATGGACTCCATGTAGGGTAACTCCCTGTCAAATCTCAAAAATCTTTTATTAAAGAGTGAATTTAATATTTGTCTAATTATCTTAATAATAATTCATTCATTCATTCAATGAACATTTATTTAGCCTCTACCCTGTTCACAGTCTTATTTTAGGAAACGAGGATAGAGTAGTAAATAAGATTAAATGCCTGCCCTTGTGCTTCTTACAGCCCAGTGGGGAAAGGGACAAAAATCTCTACAAGGATGTGTGATATAAAGTATTTGAAAATCAACCTAAATGAGAAGATAGAGAATAAAAAGGGGTTATTATCCGACCAAGATAATGTAGTTAGGAATGACCTGTCTGAAGAGATGCTTTTGATCAGAATCTTGAAAGTTAGTCCTACAGCTCTTTAGAATAAGTACACTCAAGGCAAAAGGAACAGCAAGTTCAAAGTGGTGGTTGTTGGATGTATTCAAGAAAAAGCAAGGAAACTCATTTAGCAAGGTGAGAAGGGTTGGCAGATGGTAGTAGACCTGAGAGGGATATGTGATAATGATATTTGTGTGTTTTCAATGAATTGCTATTGCTTGTATTAGGGAAAAGACATTAAGGAGACAGGAGGAGCACTGGGAAGTAATGTTTCATTCACCAGCACCACAGCACTTTAAGAGATAGGTGATGATGATGGAGGTGAGTGGAGTAGCAATGGGAGAACAAGGAAACAGCATATGTAAGATCCTATCTGTGTTCAATCCCCAGGAACACACACACAAACACAAACACAAAAACTCACACAAATAATCAATAAAAGTATGAGTTTCTGTATGGAGTCTCAGTTCTTATCAACTAAAAAGCACATACATCTCTGTGCCAGTACCACACTGTCATTATTTTTGAAACTTCGTAGTAAGTCTGACATCAGAATGTGTGTCTTCTATTCTTGGTCTTTTTCAGGACTATTCTGGGGATTCTGGATCCTTTGCATATCCATATTAATTTTATAATAATTTTGATATATAAAGCAGATAAGATTTTGACAGCATTTTCACTGAACCTATTTATCAATTTGGGGAGTGTTATTATTTTGATGATATTTAGTCTTCCAATCTGTGAACTTAGACATTGTTTCATTCATTTGTATTATTTTTCTCCTTTCACCAATAAGCCTGAATTTTTTTCAAAATAAGTAAAACACACACTCGTGCACTTGGAGAAGAAAATATGAAATATCTACTTGTGAAAAAAATTTGTTAATATTTATTTTGCCTAGCTCCAAACAAAATTTCAGGCTACCATCATGCTTTATAATGAGATATTATCTTATTTTTTTTTGTTTTGGCCTTAAGTATACCTAAGAATACTTAAGTTAATGAAAAATGTAATATAAGCATACATGTAATGTAAAACAGAAAATGCCATTAAATTATTTTGCAAATAACATATAGGAAAAACGGAGGCCAGATTCTGTTAGGTATAATTCAAACTTGGGTTAATAAGCCTCTAGCCAGGCACAGTGGTAGAAAATGAAATCCCCTGTGGCTTGGGAGGCTGAGTGAGGCAGGAGGAGCACAAGTTTATAACCAACCTCATCAACAGCAAAGTGCTAAGCAACTCAGTGAGAGCCGTCCTGTCTCTAAATAAAAAAACAAAATAGGGCTAAGGTGGTTGGTTGAGTGCCTCCAAGTTCAATCCCTAGTAACATAATAATAAATGTAAAATAAACCTCTAAGTTTCATAAGTAAAGAAGAAAAGGGTATATTATATTTATTCTCCAGATATATTGGTTCCTTTGGTTTTCCCAAATTTGTAATATGTAATAATTTACTGTTTTGAAGGCTTATCATTTAAAAATGATTATCTTATAATTATGAATGATTAATACTTTTTTCTTTATGGTTCAAGACTTATGAAAAATAAAATACCTATCCAAAACATAAAAATTATGAAAAACAATGATTTTTAAATGATAAAATATGTTTATTCATTCAGGAAGTTGTCCAAGCAAAAGGGAATTTCAGATGAAATCTCACATAAGGTGAATATGTTTCTCTTACAGTACATCTTCTTTCACTTTATCATAGTTATCCTTGATCAAATGCTGTTACTGCCTATTTCATTAGGGAACTACAAAACTTTAATGTTTTACATTTTCTGCAGCCAAACCTGTCTGAAGAGAAATCTTGAGAAAGGAGAAGCCAGTATCAAGAGCAGGGATTCAAATGATGCCTAACTAAATTTACAAAAACAGATTAAGTTATGATAATTCACTCACTCAGTGAGGATTGATAAAAACAACTTAGATAATCATGATTTATAAAGTATCGAGAGATGCTACATAATTCTATCTGCTGCTGTTCTGAGGGTCATGGTGGCAGCAGCTCATGCACTGATTCTCAGTTTGGGTGCACAACTGAACTACTTGGGCAGCTTTTAAAAACCATTCAAATCATTCCATCAATTCATTAATTTCTAGTGGTTCTATCCATTCACTAAGTGGATATAGAGTATGACTTGGGCACCATGCTTTTTATAGGTCCCGCAGGTGATACTAGGATGTAGCAGAACTTGTCTGGAACAATAACTCTTAAACTTAACTGTGCATCTGAATCTCCTAGGTTCTGGCTGAAATGCAGATTCTAATTCAATGGAGCTGAACTAAGTTCTAAAATTGCATTCTTAACAGGGTCCAAGTTAATGCTTAAGTTGCTGGTGTTTATTGCTATACTTTTCACACACCAAGGTATGTAGAGTAATTGAAAGGAAAAATTAAATACAAAGTCCTTAAACAGACCACTCTCTCCTATTGAATAGTGTCTCAAAGTACATTTGGAATTGGCTTCAAAACAAAAGAAGAGTTTATACAGACACTGGAAATGGCTTGGCCTTAGAAAACTGAATGGCTAACATATGTTGCTGTTTAATTTATACAATCTACCTGTGATTGAAATCCTATGTTATACTTTTTACAAAAATAGTAACACATGATACCATTTGCCTGTTGGATTTTTCATTGAGGTCTCTTAGCCACAAACACCAATAAAAAACACATCCTGTGTTAGCATCAGACCTGAGAGTTAAGGCATTAGGGAAGTCCTAAGGGTTTCCCAAATGCTCTTCTTTATTTTTAATATATTTATTTTTTAGTTGTAATTGGACACAACACTTTTATTTTATTTATTTATTTTTATGTGGTGCTGAGGATTGAACCCAGGGCCTCACACATGCGAGGCAAGTGCTCTACTGCTGAGCCACAATCCCAGCTCCCCCCCCAAATGCTCTTCTACTTATTGATTGACATGTAAAATTTTCTGATTTTGAGTTTCATGTTTTTAGGCTCTATGCTATGACTTTGTTAAAATGCAAACACTCCTGTAGGAGAATATTTCTAAAGTATATTAGTTGGAACCTGTGAGTGTGAATGAAGACTTTAAAACCTAGTTGGGAAGTTAGGCATAAGAAAGAGTAAGCCGAAAAGAGTTTATGGTATAATTTTGTACACAGCAGTGTCAGAAAGACCTAAAGTCCCCATTTTGATTTTTATCAGGTGAATTATATGTCCCTTTTAAATATCAGCTCAGAATAAAGCAACTTACTCCATTCAGATAATTGGAATGTGCTTTGTGCCCATTATATGCACAGCTCTGTAGCACAATCATAATAAAATAAAAACTTTCCTTATTTCCTTAAATAAATAATCACACTCAAATTAGGAGAAAATGTAGAAACTAATTTAATATTAGACAGGATTATTGTGAAAGGTACATTGTAAAGATGAGTTAATAAATTACTTAACTCTTTTAAAGTTAAAATATTACTGCTTCTAGTTCATATCCAAAGCAGAAGTAGTGCCTGTGTCAGTGAGGATGACATTGATCATGGATTTCAGTGAAGCATTTCAGAAGGTGGTCACATATATGAGATGTTTAATATTATTTTTCATCATGTGCCTCAATGTGATTTAGATAATCTTTACTTTTTTAACTATGCAAAGCATACTTTCTGTAAATGTTAATTTAATAAAGCTGATACATTCAATCCATTTTTAAGCAATTTACAGTTTTGATTCAGTTTGGCTAGCCTTTTTGAGTTTATTCCCTATTGAAAATGTATATAGTTTAAGAAAAAATTGAAATTGAAGTAAAAAATTCTAGAACACATATACACAAAAATAGGATCCAAATCAATACCCACACAATCAATAATAAATACAAACAAGAGAGTCTCAGAAAGTTCTAATTTTTTTTAAAAAAACTACTAACCTGTGAAATTACTACCATTATCAAGATAGAAAATATTTTTATTTTTATTCATTATAGTCAGTTCTCCCTCCTGTCTCTGAGCCAGGCAAGAATAGATCTCCTTTTGGATCTTCTATATATTAACTTGCATTTTCTAGAACTTTATTATATATTTGTCAATATTCATGACAATTTCTACTTTAAATGGGTATAGTGTATATACATAGATTTTTCTTCAATACAATCGATTAAAAAATAATAGGACAAGTTTTAAAAGATTTTAAAAGCTTGAACTTCTTACTTAAAGTCCTGCACACTGTACCCTGGTGGCGCTCGAGGGTCCTACCTTGTACTTCTTTTACAGGAGTGATAAAAGCCTTTGCAGCAACTAGCTATTGCATCTCTAGACAGATTACTTTCCCTGCAGAGCCCTCAGGGATAATCTTGGTAGCCTAAGGTAAATGTTTTCCCATTTCTTCCATCCCTATGTGTTCAATCAACTTAACCAGGAGTAAAAGGAAGCAACTAATGTATAATTTCTGCAGTTTTGACTTCCTGATCAAACTGCAAGATCAAACATGTTCCATAATTCCTCCTTCCCTCTTGAAACACAACAGTGAATGATGACTCCTCTAATCTAAGGATTTGATTACCTATAATTGCAGGAAAGTGCCATCCAGTCATGGTTAAAAATATCGGTTTCTACTAATTTTCTTGTCCTGCTTTTGAATTGGTGTCATGATTTCAGAACATAGTTCCTTGCTTTATATTACTGGTACAAAAGTTCTTTCTCACTGAGCTATTGCTGGGAATTAGTATTTGATAGAATACTGGAATTGATACCCCTATAGAAAGTATAATTGTCAATCTTTTAATTAAAAATGAAGTACACTTGCCTTGGGGTGATTTACTAATTATATTAAGTAAACTTGCCTTGGGGTAATGTACACTTGAAAAAGATGTAGTAAAAGAGCAGTAAAGTTTATCTGAAGCCTTTTAGAATCATAATAGGAAGCATCTCAAAAGATCCCAGGGATCATAGGTTTACCTCAATTCATACAGAAGACAGTCCTAAATGAGAAGCAAATCCAATTCTTAATGTTATAAGAGTGCTAGGTAATGCAAAATAACCCCAGGATAAACCTTCTAGTTAATCAAAGAATCACTTTGAAATTTAATTTCTTTGGAATTCCAGGGTTTTCTATTATTTTCTCAAGTTAGCTTCATTTGTAGATATTTGTGATTTCACTCTCTCCCCTTTCTCCCTCTTATTTTTTGACATTGATGCTATGGCTTGTTACCTACATTTTTGCCAAGTTATGGAAATATATAGTTTTTTGTTAAGAAGAAGTGTAAATTTGGGGTGGTGAGAGCTGATGAATCTCATTTCATTATGATGAAATACCTTTGCTATCTTGACATTTCGTGTTCACATAATTCCTCTTAAATATATCACTAATCTCCTCAGAGTCTTATACTAGCATACTATTATATTGAGGAAGCAAATATTGCAAAGTTGCCAAAAGACCAATTCCAATCTAATTAAAACTTGCACTGCCTCAGTGAAAGCTATAAACATTCTGTTAATATTCACAGTGGCAGCTCTGTCAATAACTCCCCTAAAATCTTCAAATTTATAACAGAAATCAGCAAACTATTGATTCCCTGAAACCGATAGATCTACCCGGATTCACAATTTTCTTCCTCTCACCTCTGCCCCAATAAAGGGCAAAAATGCCAGTTACTCTAATCGGCTCCTAAACACTGAAGGATGATTATTAAAGTATGGCTGGAATCCTTGATCATTAATTATAATATTGTGCACATATGTAGTGTGATTGCAGGAAATAATCAGCTTTGTCTGCCAAATTGGCAACATTAAGAAACTAATTTGTTATGACACAGCATCAAAGATATTTAAACAACAAACTCAAGGCTCTGCTGCTCTGCATACATTGTTAAAATATCAGATAACATCATTAAAATCAGTTAACATATCCAGAGGGAGGTGGTATATATCCTTAAACTTCCCTTCATACGAAATTATCAAAAATAATTCCAGAGTTCAAGTATTAGAAACTCCCTTCTCCAGAGTGACTACAATTCGGGGCTACTGACACATAGCCCAAGAATCAGCTGTCCCTCCAGAGTGACTGAAGTGGGCATTGGAAGGTTGATTTCACTAGTGTCGAGGATAAAAATTAGCCAGGATTGTTATTTTTCTATGGGGAATTGTTAGAATGCATTTACCCACTTGATTCTTCCTGGAGGGAAGAATTATAGAGGGAGATTAATAACTCTGGGGTGCATAATTGTGAAGGAGAAGGGATGATGTTAAGGAAAGCTTGCTAATTCTATGCCCAAGGCTGGCCAGTTTCCTCCAGAGGAAGCACATTCAGTTTGTGAACAGTGCCATGCACCTTGAATGTCTCTCTCCCTTCCACTAACAACATTTCACTCTGGATAGTAGCACAATTGTTCTGTAGCAATGCTGCCACCAGTTATTTATGAAACTTTCTAATTTAGAGTCTTTCCTTTACCATTTCCTTTCATCTTCTCCACTGAATCAAGCCCAAATTGTGTGCTTTATCCTTGCCAGAGTTCCCTATTTTAGCATCCCTCCTCAAACACACAGAGATATACTTTATTTATTTATTTATTTATTTATTTATTTATTTATTTGCATAAAAATTGTATAACAGTTTCCATCTATTAGTCTTGATTAGAAAATAGTACTATCGATATTTTGGTACCAAAAAATAAAATAGCTAATTATCAAATAGTACTAATAATATACTTTTATAAACAAAAGGCCTAAGTGTTTTTTGGGGCAACTCTTTCTCCCCATTCATGATGCTTTTTTCTAAATGTCTGCTTTAGTCAATTTTTAAATTGCTGTGACTAAAATACCCACGAACAAATTAGAGGAGAATTATTTGAGGCTCAGAGTACCAGAGGTCTCAGTTTATACAGGGCATACGATGGAGGAAGGGTCCAGTGCAGGAAAGCTGTTTCACTCATGGTGGAGTCAGGAAGCAGAGAGAAAGAGAGGAAAGGGGGACCACATGGGAGATTCACCCCTCTAGGATATGCCCCCTATAATCCACATCTTCCAGCTACATGGTACCTTCCCAGATTACCATCCTGTCATTCAATTTAGGAGTGGACGAATTAGTTACAGCTCTCACAACTTAATCACTTTACCTCTGAACATTCCTGCTTTAGCAGAAGATTTTGGAGGACACCTCATATCCAAATCATAAGAACATTTATATATCTTTGTCTCTCCTGACCCTTTTATTTATTGCATCATGGTTGGGGATATAAGTATGGAGAAAATAAACATGGCTTATATATCCAGACCCTCCTTTCTCTCTCTTGAGGCTGAACTACCCACAGAAGAAGCTGTTTTCTACTATTCTCCAAGAGCAGCTCTCTGCGAACCCTCAACTAGCAAGGTTCCTGCCAGAGTTCAGTTCTAAATGTCATAGGTTGGTGCTTTGGTTTGAATGGGCCCCCTCCAAAATTTAGCTGTTGTCAATGTGATAGTTCTAAATAGAGACTGTAAGAGGATTAAACATGAGGATTTCTCCATCATGAATGGGATAAACCCCTAAAAAATAATCTTCACACAGCATTTGGTTAACTTTCCCTTTCCAATTTTCCCCATGTGAGGAAACAGTGAGAAGGCCATTACCAGAGGGAGACAAATTTATCTTGGATTTCCAGACTTCATAACCTTGAAATTTTTTAAATTTTTATTAGTTATCCAGTTTGGAGTATTCTGTTGTAGTAGCATAAACCACTAAAACAACTGGCAAGTCTTCCTAAATTTTGGAGCATATTTAGCAGGCCAATTTGTCTCTCCATCCAAGCCAAGTCCACCAACTTAACATTTGTCTATAACAAAAGTGACATTCTTATCCCTATTGGCCTTCCTTTTGTTTTATTTCATTTTTTCAGAAAACTGGCAAGTAAATAAGGATGCTATTTGTTTGACATCTAAAGAGATTAGGACATTTGCAAGATTTTACTTAAAAGAATAAATAAAAACAAATCAGTGGAATTTGAAAAAATAAAATGTAGAGAAATATATAGTGAGGATAGGGAGGCATCCACTGTCTAGGGAAGGCTAGACAGTTCACTAAACTGCCTCACACTAAGCTATGCTCTCCAGTTTGCATTTTCTTATTAAAGAAGTTTACATTTGACCTCCATCTGGCACTTATTTTGTTTTTCCTTCAATCTTCTTTCAGAACTTGGCTGGGAAGAGACATTCAATGAGTAGAAGTTAGAATAATTAGAATAAAAGTGAAGAAAATTTATTGAACTAGCATGCAATTTAATCAAATCCTTTTATTTTCTTCATTTTAAGTAACAAATGGGCAAGGTTTCTTTCATACACTCATCATCTCTGCTTAGTTTGTTACAGCTACATTATTCTTGATAAGGTGCTAAATGGTTTAATGGTCACATCTTACCAGGCTTTGCTAAACATATTTCTTTCACCAACTGGAGAACTCACATGACAATAAAACTACTTTATATCTACACTCATTCCCTATGAGATCTTACCCAATTCACTGGCTTGAAATATCAGCTCAACGTATTTCTCCAAACATAATCTTTTTTTTGAAATACATATTCCTGAGGCAAATGCCTAAATAATACTTCTAGACAACTAATCAGTATCTGCAACTTAACATATCCATAACTGACATCCAGACCTTCCTGTTCAAATCTGCTCTGTTTACCCTATGATTAAACCCTCATGAAGTGATCCAAGTAAAACCTCCAGTGGAGGAGAGCCAGCCCCCATAGTTCTCAGCCTTTGCCAGGTCTGCCACAGAGCCCTCTCTTAGCAAGCCAGTCCCGAGAAGAGCACCTAGCTACAAGTAAGTCACCAGCCACCCTGATGCAGAGCTAAGATGCCCCATCTGAGCCTTTCCCAAGTAGTCAACACAAAGAACTGTGAGCAAATCAGTGGTGGTCTTTTTAAGACAATGTTTGGGGTGGTTTGAGAAAAGCAATAAATATCTGATTCCTTAGCATGATTACTTAGAAACCTAAATCAAACCTGTTGCTAATCTACTCAAAGGGTTTTGGTGACTTCTCACAGTTGAAATAAAATCCAAAGTTTGAGCCATGACCTTAGTTTTTAAGACCTCCACTATGTGGTTTCTGGCTCTCACTTGCTTTCATCCACCAGACTTCAGTCATCTTGACCTCCATGGGGTTCCTCAAAAAATAACGAGGCCCAGTGTCACTCAGGGCTTGTGCACAGGCTAATGTCTCCCTATGGAACCCCTTTATACCTAGTTTTTTCTTTTCTTCACTGGTAATATAACTTCTCCATCAGAAAATTTCCAAACTACACAATCTAGAACAAATACAAAAGCAAATAATAACAAGATGAAAATAATAACATAAAGGCTTTTACTCCCTCTCTTCTCTTACCCATCTTTATTTTGATTCATCACACATAGCTGAACTTGATATCATAAGATCTTATGTTTGCTTATTGGTTATTCTCTCCTTCAGGAGAATATGTGCTCTTTGAGGAAGAAAATATTCTGTTTTCCTCCCAACACCTAGAATAGTACCTGGCACAGTCAGTCAACAGTGGGAATAAATGAGTTGTGTAGTGAGGCTGGAACACAGAGTGAAGACTAACAGTGGGAAACAAGCAACTGCCCTACTGAGAGAGGGCCTGACACTGTGAGTGCTCTGTCCACATCTCTTGGGATCCCTCCTCCCAGTCTGTGTGCCCATTCCCTGGGTTCTATGCATTTTGCTTCATTGAGTTTGCATTTGCAACCTTTTTCTGATGATGTGGGTTGGGTTATATTCTTTATCTGCACATGCCAAGAGCCAGAAATGCCTGAGAGTTTATATATTTTCCAGGTGGCTCAGAATGACCAAGAACATAAAAGCCAGCCAAGCTCCCTTCCCTCAAGGTGGAATGAACTTGGAGATATAATGGATGCTCCAGAGTTTCTGTGAGATCCAACTGAGGCTGTGGCTTCATGAAATTTCCCCTCTCTCTTCCTGATTTCTCAATTATACTAACATTTTTCCAGGTCCCATTTCTTTAGGGAATGACATGAAAACTTTTTCACAGTCCGATTTCGAGAAATTAACCTAAAGAAAAGAGTCCTTCCTTAAGACATTGTATAGGTTTTTAACAGCTATAAAAACCTACATTGGCCTATAAATATGCCTTGTATGATGGTATCTTTGAAATAATATTTAAACATTTATTATGTTTACAAAATTGGAAACCCAGAACTTCATGGGTTAATGTACAATGAAAAGTCATTTATTATCTCTACATAAAAAATGCTATTGGAAAGTATTTATTGGGTATTAAGTGCTCAGCTCTAAATAAATAACTTTGGATTAATTGTCTTTTTAATATTTACAATTCTTTTGTGACAACAATTTATATTATAAACGTTTTCTCAAACAATAATATATAGGATTACTAACTGTAGACTAAGAGACTGGTGAGAAGACTGCTGTAGTCATGTAAGTAAGACAAAACAGACACTTTAATTTTATCAATAGCAACAGAAATAGGAAGGTCAACATCAGAATCTAAAGGAACAGAATTTACAATCAGCCTTGTCATAAGTAGAAGTTCCCTCAAATTCTCTTCACCTTAGTTTTCTCAATTGTGAAGTCAGAGATTTGAAAACAAGTTAGTTCAGAAGATCCTTCCTGTTTAGAAAGTCTCAGAACACTGAGAATGAAATCTTTGAAGATAAACTGAAACTTTTGGGTCTTCTCATAGCACGGTACTATGCAAAGATTTGTGGCTGCAAGGCAAGTGGTACTCAGGTTTTGACCCTACAGAAGCTTCTTAAAATTGCTGAGCTCCAGTGTGCTTTCTGCAAATTAGGAATATCTACCTTACAGGGTTGTTGTAAGGTTTAGAGTTCTATGAAAAATACTCAAAGGGTGTTGGGCAAACACTAAAAGAATTTATTAATTTGTAACATTATCTCATTTTCATTCCACTGAATCTAATTTCCTCTAGGTCACTTTTTAAAATAAAAACCCTCATTACATTTTGGTCTTTTATTGTTTTCTTTAATTAGAAGTATTAAAGAAAATTTCTTTCTCTTAATTTTATTGTAAAATAAAATTTAAAAATTATACTATTAATTAAATAGGATTTTGAAGGCTGGACTGGGAGAAAAACTATCAATTTCAATATTGTATCTATGTGAAAACTCAAGATTCCTAATAAATGACTTCCAAACAGATATTAAGATAGGACCAATTTCTTGATGGAGAATTTGCTATAAATTTACAAATGGTATCAAAGAGTCATAAATATACTCCCATGCCACCATGGGAATGCTCCCAGAGACAATTTTTATGAATTCAGGCTCAAATGTTGCTTACTATTAGTTAATAAAAATAAAGAAGAAATGAAAAAGACAAGAAGTAAAAGAGAAATAGGAAATAAAAGAAATCCAGTCCTTTTCAAAACACTCATTTTACAAAGAAATCAAAAAAAGGTATGAATTATTTGAAAACTTTCCAAACTGTCAAGGACAACATCTTAATTTATTTCTTATTTCTTGCTAATATTATATCTGATTTTAGCAATTTGATTTGTACTGGGACTGAATGTGGTATTCAACAGTCAATAAGAAACACCTCATTTTGCAATTTGATTTCTTTTCTAGGTAAAAATAACAATTTAGTATAAAATTCTTTATCTTCTGTTATTCTAAAATACATAAATTGATAATAACAAAATAATTGAAAAAACAAACATTATTTTAACCAAAGTTCTCTTTTAATTGGCTTTGTTCCTGGGATTTCTTTTTCTTTGTTACTCAGTGAACTATTAGAAATGTACTTCAAACGTCAGGGAACCAATTAAACACTTGGAGAAATTGTTATTGTTAATTTAGTGTCCTACCATCATCTTAAAATATTTTACATAAATAGTTTGGAGCAGTTTGTGTTTTTGTTATTTTGTTTTTGTTTTATTCTTTATTCTCCCTAGAGTTATATATAGTTGAAAAATTCTATTGTAAATTTTTATCTCAATTTACAACATACCTCAACAAAATTATATTTGACTCATGTTTGAGTAGTTACATACGGTATTCAAGAAGTCATTATTTCTCATTATATCATGCTATGAGAAACCCAAATTTCAAGATTAAATGGCATAATTCTTCTTATAAAAGTTTATAGATTTGAACAAAGAAAATCATAAGCAGATAATATATATAGAATATATTCCCAGTACTCTAATGGTCTCATTCCAAGATGATCACTATTGTATGCTATTACTCAGGAATGAAATCACTTGGAGATAGGTTGTTCATATTATTATTATTTTAAGTAGATACTTCAGAAGATTTTCCAGTGTATAGTCCCACAATAACACATGAGAGTTCCGTGTGCTCTACCTCTTCACCAAAATTTTGCATCTTCCGTCTTTTTAATTTTGGCCATTCTGGTGTAAGTGTAGTCATGTCATATTGTGACATGTGTGATGCTTACATTCCTTGCTAACTGATGATGCTGGATAATATATTATATATACACTTACTAGCCATCTGGATATGCTTGTACCACTTTCTCTCAGGCTGCTTTCTTTCACTGTTATTCATAGGAGTCACATATTCTAGCCTCAGGTCAGAGTTTTGTTTTGTTTTGTTTTTTCATGTATTTGTAGTACAAATATCCTCCATCTTTCATGTGTTGTTTGCTTATTCTTTTGATGGATCTTTTTAACTAACAGAAGTTCTCTATTTTTATGAAATCAAAGTTCTCAACTTTTCTTAGTAACACTTTTTGTGTCCTGTTTAGAAAATAATTGCCTATTCTGAGGTCATAAAGATATTTTCCCATGTTTACTTTCAGAAATTTTCTATTATCTCTTTATCTCTCATGATCCTCCTCAAATTGATTTTGTGTATGGTGTGAAGGAGACACTGAAGTTTACTTTCTTTAATACGGATATCTGTTTTACCCTGCAGCTTTTTAAAATTTAAATACCACAAAATCCACAGATTTTAATTGCACAGTTCAATGACTTTTGATAAACATATACACCTGTGTAACCAACAGGATGTAATCAAAATATAGAATGTTTCCAGAAAGTTCTCTCCTGCTCCCCTCTGTTTGATGCACCTGCCCTCACCAAATGCAATTATTGTGGATTTCTTGTAGCCTGAGAAAAGTTTTGCTTGTTCTTAAAGTTGCTATAAACACAGCCATATGGTATGTATTATTATTTTTGTTAACATGTTTTTATTCCTCTTGTTATATATCTACAAGTAGAACTGCAACCCTGTATTATTTATTTAAAAACTATCATTTCTTTATTGAATTACAGTGGCAACTTGGTTGTAAAACAGATGTATATATATATGTGGATCTATTTTTTTTAGCATTTTTCATTCCATTCCATCAGTTTATTATTCCACTCTTATTTCAATACCACATGGTAATGATCAGTGTGGCTCCATTGAAAGTTTTAATATATACTAGTGTGAGTTCCCTGTATTTCTTCTTCAGTATTGCCTTTACTATTACAGGGCTTTGTATTTCCACAGACTTTGCCTGTCAGTTTCCACAAAAACCATACTGTGATTTTGATTGAATTTGCACAGAATATAGAGCTCAAACAAGAGAATTATAATATTGAGTCTTCTAATTCTAGAACATAGTATATCTTTCTATTGTCTTATTTCTTCTCACAGCACAATTTTGGGTTTTTTTGATGTATACATCTTTCACATCTTTCATTTTATTTATTCAAAGGCATTCGATTTTTTTTGGTGTCACTATAAATGGCATTTAGAATTATTAATGTATTGTTTTCCTAAACTATAAAAAACACCATTATTTTTAAACATTGACCCTGCTTATAAGAAAACTTACAAAATTCACCTATTAATTTCAATAATTTGTTTGTAAATCATTATGATTTTATAGTTACATAATCATATCAGCTGAAATTAATAACATGATTAGGTTTTTCTTTTCTTCTAACTCTTAGTTATTTTTTGCCTTATTATACGACTAAAGTTCCATGTATGGTGTTCAATAGAAATGATGAGAGTGGCACTGGGGTTGTGGCTCATTGGTAGATCCTTGCCTAGCATGTGTGATGCATTGAGTCTGATCCTCAGCACCATATACAAATAAATGAATAAAATAAAGGTCCATCAAGGTCATCTCTAAAGTGTAGAAGATCTTTTAAAAAAATGATAAGAGAGGACATATTTGACTTATTCTCAAACATCAGAAAGATGTTGAATATTTTACTACTATGTATGATGTTAACTGGAGGCTTTATAAAAGAAAAAAAAGTCTGATTTCTTTGATCAGGTTAAATATTTCTATTTCTAGTTTGTTGACATTTTTTTTAAAATATTTTTTCTCCTTATTCTGTTGAATGCAAAATCAATTTAAGAGTAGTTTAGACTGTAGGAAATTTCCATTTGTACACTGATAATTGAACTTAACTTCTGAGTAAGATACATTTCCAGTATCATGAAAAGTGCTTATTTTATGTTAATTTTTAAATTATATGTATAATATATTCATTTGATACTTTGTTAAATTGTGTAACTCAGTTTTATAAAAAATTATGAACACAACTCTGTGGACTATTTATTATTCTGTCTTTCCTAACCCCAGGGTACTTAGGGGAAGAACCTGGGACAGCAGTAAGGGGTGGAAGCAGAGGGCAAAGAAAGCCTGGGTCTTTGGTGGCATGGATAAGTTACTTGTCTAACCCTCATATTCATATGCTCAAAGTCATTGTAAATCTTTTTCCTCTTTCAGTTTCTATTATACCAAGTCAAACACCATTCTGACTAGAAGTGATCACGTTTATAAAAAATCATTTCAAACTGGGCATAGAAAAACTGATAGAAAATACATTTTTTTAAAAAAAGTTAACAAGGAGCTATGCCTAGTCTGCAAAAACGTGGCTGATGCTTTTTCCTTTTGACCCTGTCATTTCATATATGCATATGCTGACTCTTCTTTATCCTACAGCATTGTCACAAACATTTCATTTCCTCTCCTTAGAAACAGAAATTCCAGGTGTTACACTCTTGGGATGAACCTTTGACCAAAGAGAGAAGAAAACCAGTGGACAAATTACTCCCCTTGTCCTATGGTTTCTTGGAGGCCACTGCTGTGGGATCCAGCAATCAGTCACATTTGGGGGTGGCCAAATGTGACCTAGAATTACTATACCAAAAAGTAACAACTTTAAGTCCTCTACTAAAGGCTCTACTTTCCAGGAAACACAAGCTCTAATACATTCATGTATTATTTGTGTATAACAATTTGCAGATATTACCAACTCAGGAAACTATCAGGAAAATGACTTTTGCTAATAATTTTCTAAATGTGTCCATTGCTAAATCATTTTATTTTAAATTTTAATAATCTTTTCTCACACTTTGAACCAGTCCTGTTTATCAAAAAAAATGAAAAAAAAAAATACTCCTTATACTTTCTAAATCAGAAAATAAATTTTTGTGTCACGTAATTAATTTATATTCTTTCAGGAATATAATTGTGTCTACATTTTAAAAGCCAAGATACACCAGAAAATTGAGTGTATCAAGCTTAGAAGTCTAAATGATAACAAAACATTTTTGATTAGCTCACAAGTTGAGATATTTATCTGCCATTTCTTAATTTGTCAATAGCATTATAAAATCCAGGTGACAACTTTAAAGTATGTGTTACATCTAATGGCTGTATAATTCATCCTTCAAATAAAAACATTTCTGGCATATTTTGAATTCTTCTAATTAAAATTAGAGCATGAAATATAAAACTTTTGTCAACAGAAAAATTCTCTTCAAAACATCCCACTTAAGATACATACATGTTGTACTTATTTCTTGATATGAAAAACGATGTCTGAAATATGCTTTTAAAATTGTGATTCTTCATATTGATTTGAAAAAGTGACTGAGGGTTATGTGAGGTATTCCAAATTGGGGAAAAACCAAAGCATAAAATAATAGCACAGAGTTTCACCAACGATCAGTCTTTGTTATATAAAGC
Source organism: Ictidomys tridecemlineatus (assembly GCF_052094955.1). Lineage (NCBI taxonomy): Eukaryota > Metazoa > Chordata > Mammalia > Rodentia > Sciuridae > Ictidomys > Ictidomys tridecemlineatus. Next base: position 11,283,501 of record NC_135494.1, on the reverse strand, counting down.
AAAAAGCTTTCTAGAAATGGCTACTCAGATTCAAATATACTTTATTAAGAATTTAATGAGGCTACAATTAGTTGAGCTAAAAAATATAGCTTATTTTTCACATAAATTAAGCTAATAAAAAATTAGGCTAATTTCTATTGAAATTAAAAGCCAACATAGAAGAACAATGCTTCAAATTGTAGCATTTGCAAAGTATCATCACAAAATCAAGAAGTGCTCCTAATGCTTATTAAATGTTTTCCTATGCTGAGATTGAATATGTAAACACAGAGATTAACCCATTTTTTTCTCAACCTCAGAGACCGGAAAAATTATTATTCCCATTTTATAGATGAACAAAATAAGCCCAATAACATTTAAATTTTCCAGATGTCCCATAGCTAATAAATAATGGAATTAGGAGTTGAACTGAAGATATCTAACCACTTAATAAAAATTAATACTACTTGAAAAATACTTCACTGACTGAAGTTCTTTGTTCTCAATCAGCAGCTGTGGCAAGCTGCAGATTTTTGAAGAATTTGTTTTCATCTGGTATTTGTGAATGATATTTTAATGAGCAGAGAATCAGCCTATCTTCCATGTGATCTGTGTAGCACCTAGGTAACAATGGATATTTTTCTATGACAGATACTTGAAATCACCAAAGAGTTCTAAGAAAAGAACAGCCTCTTGTTTTCAAACAGACAAACATGAAGGCCATAGGTTTATTTCAAAACAATGCTTTTATTATTTAGTGATCTGAGATGGTTTCTAAGCTGCAAAATAAAAACCATTCTTGTTTCCCTCTTCTAACATCAGAAAAAACATCACAAAGCTTCAGCATCCGTGTTATTTATAAGACTTAACTCTACATCAAATTCTACTCTCAGGAATCTAATTTTACCATCACTGAAGATAACCAAAAGAATTGATGCCAATCCTATATGGAACTCCCAGAATATTCTAAGAAAAATCAGTGACTACTAAAGTGGTAAAGGAATAAAAAAACTATTATTTTAGTTATATAAGCCATCTAGTGAGATTTAAAAAAATAAAAAAAAAAAAAACAGAAATTATCTCATGGTCATATATTGACTACTATAATGTAAATAAATCTTGGGATTCATTTAGGGCAAAGCTGAAAGATGGTTGGAAAACATAAGATCTGAGAAAACGAACACAGGCTAAGTTTGGCAAAAAGCACTTAGCCTGCTTCACAAGCATCCATAGGGTTATCAAGAAATTTAACTGGTAGGTTGGTCTGCGATCTTATCCTCTTCTTGCTTGTTTCAACGGGGGACTCCTGAGCCAATATCTGTGGCACAGTGTGGTTTACATCACTGAATAGTTCTCAATCTACTGTGATGTCTCATCTGGTCTGTGTCCATTAATAGTTCTTTTAGTCAAGGTAAGGAACTTAGACCTAGTCACATAAAACTGCTTTCTGAAAAAGTCTTATGTTTTTAACACAGATTCTGATTCTTACCTGCATTGACTCCTTGCCTGCTACGGTTAGCTCTGGACCAACAGGAATGCATCATCTCAAGGAATGGCAGTGTTGAAAAATGGGAGTGAAGCTGCCAAAACAAAACATTTAAATTGTGTGATTTCTTCTTCATTCTTAACATAATAACTGTTTACTTGAGGAGATTATACTTAATCACAATGTCTGCTTGAGTCAAAGCACTTTTTCAACAATTTCCTACATTTTCTCATATTTCTTAGAACATACAGTTCCATATTACTGAAATTGCATGGAGAAAAGCACTCACTGGGCTCACCATTTCACTAGTCAATTGTTATCATCAACGATTAAGGTAACAATAATGTTAATCTTTTCCTTGGATGCTAAAATATTTTCAACCATACTGTTTATACTAAAACTGTTTAGAGTATTTGAGTATAACTATATATTGTGGGGTTTTGTGGTTCTTGGGTCATTAGTGATAAAGATTTTTTTATTATTCTTCACCTTAAAGTTTGAAAAGTAAAACTAACTCAGTCATTTGGGTATATTAAGTAAAAGATACCTCATTAGATCTGATAGAGCATAAAGCTTTTTTCTTAAAAAAAACAATTTCAGCTTCTGCAGGAAAATAATTATTAAATATTAAAAACAAATCACAATGTGTTTTTCTTTGTTCTGCACAACAGAAATAACATGTGAAATCAAAAGTAACACTTTCTCAAAACAAAAACTGAACACATATAAATCTGCTATATAAATTTTACTGTAGCTTTAACCTTTGAGCTTTTCACATTTTCCTTTCCTATTTGACTATACATAATAAACAGTGAATAAAGTACCAGATCATTAATTATCCTTAAACAAGGACATTTTCCAATGTTGCTGTTTGAATTGGTTCATCATTACAAGAGAGATTTGAACTTTGCTATAGAAATAGGCAATTATTTACAATATTTTACTCATGCTGTTTTTTTTCCTTTCTAAAGTTTGTTAAGAGGGTTTGAGGCCACCCTCACATACAGATCTGAGGTGCTTGAAAAGAACCAGACATGCAATGTATATTTTCTTGACTACAGAGAATTTCTTCTTGCTTTATTTCATTGATCTCAAAGGAAGACCTCTGATCTGAATGCATCTGCATGAATAGGCTTCAGTTTTATTCTTTGCTTTGTACTGTATTCAAAACACTAGATTAAGAGGAGGAAAAAATGACCCTTGAAAGTTGATATTTCCTAAACACAGATAGGGAATTACCTGTATATCCTACACAAGACAAGTTTAAGGTCATCATTCAAATTTAGGATTTAAAATGTGAGTATGGACGAAATCAAAGTGAAAATCAAATAGGACTGTTGAGAATTCCTGAATTTGCATCCAATTAGGAAAAACAATTGTGTTTTTTGCATTCATCCTTGGATGTTCTGATAGTGATATCTCTTTACACTCTATCAATCACATTGAGATACATAGATAGATAATCCTAAAATATTAGAGCACTATATTTCCATATTTGTTTGTTTGCCAGGGACAGTATGTTCTATAAACTATCATTTTAAAAATGACACTAAAGTGATCTTCTAACTGAAATTTTAGATAAAACTCATTGTGGGAGAATGTATTTAGAGTATAAATGTTCATGAAGTAAGGAGACATTTCTCACTAACTTAGATATTCAGGTCTACTAGGTTTTAAATTGTAATTTGACAAGAAGCCAGTTTATGTGAAAAGGATTTTGGAATAACGACAGAAAGCGTGACACTTTCTTCCGTCCCACCATCTCAATATTCAACTTGACACAGTGGAAATAGAATGGTACTACTGTGTCATTTTAAATGTGCAACATGCTCAAGTAAGTGTGAAGGATGCTCATATGCTAAAACAAAAGGAAAACTGCAAACATCCTCGCTTTTATTTTCTAACATAGGATTAGTATGATCATCACACACACATTGTACAGCACATCATCAACACTGACTAGAACATGGTTCCTTGTATTTTCCCCTATATCTTCATCCCAATTTCTGTCCCCACTATTTTTAAGACATGAGGCTTGTGTATTATTTCTATTTACCTTTCCTACTTTCATTTGCATAATCTGTTTTTAGGAACAATATAGTTTTTATAAAGAGACAATAAAATGATATTTTGTGTATCTATCGGCATCTATTATTGCTCAGTGCTGTGTTTTTGAGATGTATCTATGATGACATACTCATAGACTCTTGAGAGTGTACTGACATGAGCGACTGACTCACACAAATAATTCTGTAGTGGGATGTATATGTATACATTCATAATAGTTGGGAAGACAACCAATTAAAGGAGTCAAAAAAAAATCAGCTAGACAAGAATTTGGTGTTGTGAAATGATAACTAGAGCCTGATTAATTTACTCAGAAACAGTCTATTTAGGTCAAACAACTAGTTGATGTAACTTTCGTCTCAATTGAATGATTGTTAAGACCTTTACAACATTGTTCCATCTTTGCTGCCTAGTAAAAGGTCTGTTAGAATAATGACTTGATATTTAACTGAAAGTCATTAGTCTTCCTGGAATCCACTTGCAAGGCTCTTAGTATTTTTATTATTATTTATAACATTGCTATTTCAAGGATAACATTTTAAATCAACAAAAGCACGGAGACCTTGATGCTGTATTGGGTCCCACTATTCAATGCAGGTGTCAGTGATTCATGTCTCTAATTAGCATAATGTCAGCATAGTCTGTTCATCCAGTGAAGCCTTTCTTTTAAACATCCAACTTTCCGTATGTAAGTTTACTCTTTCCAATGCTAAGGATTTACTTAGAGTGAATACAGTAAGTCAGTTCTTTACATAAGAATTACTTTAAGTATTAATCTATAAAAAAGACTTAGGCAGGTTACTTTGGTAAGAATTGGTAACTTTTAAATGAATCCTAATGTTTTCTAAATAAATAAAATACATATAACATCATAAATTGATTTGTTAAATAATTCAAATAAGGTGCCAAGAATTACAGTTAATTTCAACCTAGTCTTTTTGGAGACTTGTTACAAGACATTTATTTGTTTAGTTGCTTAGTTGTGATGTCCCGGAATCTTTGCTTTCCCTAACAAGAGGCTTAACTTCCACAAAAACTTGAAGTTATTAAGTCATTAATAGGAGTGGAAGCATACTGAAGTCTTCTAGGGACATTACATCACTTACATTTCCTTAATTTACATTAGCAGATTCATTCTTTTGTCTACAAATAGACAGAAGGCTCATTTATAAAATGTATACAATATATAATATGCCAAAGCTCAAATCTAGAAACCACACTGATGATATGATATTGTCTTGCCTATTTTACACACAGGAAAACTGGGAACCTAGAAAGAAGGTAATTTTCTAACCATGCCCAAAGAGGCTTTGTGCCTGGATTGAACTAAAAGCTTTGTGATCCCCAACACACGGTTTTCCTCTGTCATACTCTGTCACCATTCTTCATGAAATGACTCTATCTACAATGAGCTAGGCTTCAAACACATTAGAATTTCAGAAAACATCCCCTGAACAAGGGGAGAAACCAACTTTCAAATTGTTCTCTGCAGTTGGCCAGTTATCAAGATTGTCAAATTATCTTTATCAAAATGATTATGACTTCATTGATGAGATTAGAAATTCTTCAGGAAATGGGAAAATTTTAAAAAATACATAGTTTTGTCCTTCAATAGATGAATGGATAAAAAAGTGGCATTTTTTGGAATATTATGCAGCACTTATAAATGACAAAATCATGGAATTTGCAGGGAAATGGATGGCACTAGAGCAGATTATGCTTAGTGAAGCTAGCCAATCCCTAAAAAACAAAATACCAAATGTCTTCTTTGATATAATGAGAACAACTATGAACAGAGAAGGGAGGAAGAGCAGGAAGAAAGGATTAACATTAAACAGAGACATGAGATCGGAGGGAAAGGGAGAGAAAAGGGAAATTGCATGGAAATGAAGGAAGTCCCTCATTGCTATACAAAATTACATGTAAGAGGTTGTGAGGGGAATGGGAAAATAAACAAGGAGAGAAATGAATTACAGTAGATGGGGTAGGGAGAGAAGATGTGAGGGAAAGGGAGGGGGATAGTAGGGGATAGGAAAGGTAGCAAAATACAACAATTACTAATAGGGAATAATGTAAAATTGTGGATGTGTAATGGACGTGATTCTGCAATCTGCATTTGGGGTAAAATTGGGAGTTCATAACCCACTTCAATCTAATGTATGAAATATGATATGTCAATAGCTTTGTAATGTTGTGAACAACCAATTAAAAAAAGTGAAAAAAATACATAGTTTTTTTCCAGTATAACACACACACACACACACACACACACACACACACACACATACACACACACACACAGAGAGAGAGAGAGAGAGAGAGAGAGAGAGAGAGAGAGAGAGAGAGAGAGTGAGTTTGTACATTTTGTTTTCTCATGTTTAGCTCATTTTAAATAAAATATTTCTTTTAAAAAGTTATTATTATCTTACTAATGGTTCAAAATTTTCTAAGTAGATTTTTCACATTTTCTATAGAAGTAACAGGGGACATGCTAATTATCAATTATTGTCATCAAAGAGAAAACATTTAATTTAAGTATGTTATCATAAGTCTATGTGGGCTATAATCTATAAGCATGCCAATACATAATGGATAACACCATAGTAATGTGAAGATTTTCTTTTTTAAAAAAGGATCTCTTTGGGAAAATATCATAAAAATCTGTGGGTAACTTTATCTAAGCTTTGCAAGAAAAACTTTTCCATTTACAATGCTATGCTACCCACTTGGAGATACTTTAGGATAAAGAGTGGTATCAAACTCTAATTTCTTTTTCTTTATTACAGCACAACTAAAAGATGGTACTCACTAGATGGGATCATCAGAACTCATTTATACTTGCTATACTTTTTGAAAATAAGGCAATTGTCTCAGATATGCATTCATTACATGTCTACTGTAACTAATAGGAGCTGGTGGTGGCTTTTCTGAAAAACTGTAGAATGTCAGATGTCTCTGTCTCTACTTTACAAATATACTAGGCTCAAAATTCAAAGGAAAAGCCATATAGGACAATGTTTATTCATCTATTGGTGACAAAAAATCAAGACATTTACACCACACATTTTTTCTACAAATATATGGTATCATTCAAAAAGTGACACCAGTGACATATTTTTTTATATATATCTAATGCAAAAAGTGAAAAAGTTAATTAAATGTTCAGATGGTTCCTTTTGTATTCAAAGGTACTTTAAGGTTTTGGTTTTTGAAAGAATAAGGATCAAAATAGCATTCCTAAAAACATTTCAGAAATTCTAGGGAGATATACCCATAAACCCCCAGAAAACTATAACCACTAGTATTTCCAATCAAGCTAAAAGTCATTAAGAAAATGATCAAAGTCATGAAAGAACAACATAAAGCATAACTAGGAAATTAGGAAAACTCAGAAAATAATTAGAAATGGAAAATATATCAGAAAGGAAAGGTAAATGAGACAAGACTTGAGTTAACAAACAAAACAGTTAATGCCTTAAGAGAGATAGAAAATGAAAGGAAAAGCATTTTGTAAATAAAAAAACATAATAAAAGAAGAGTGAAACCAAACCAAACCAAACAAAAACAAAATAGAACATACAGTAAAATATGTTTTTGAAGAAGAAAAAAAAGCTACATTTTAAGAAAAAAAAATCCTGAAAACTCCAATTGAAACTATGTATTGAGAGAGCTCACTTGCAATGCATTTGGATAGCAAAAGTCAAGACATCTTCTAGTAAAGTTTCAATAAAAAGAGAAAAAAACTTCAAATTTACACCAAAATAGTGAATATTTTGTATATTTAGGTAAAAGGTGCAAGTGTCTTATAAGAAAAATAAAATTAAATCGTCAGATTTGTTGACAGCAACATTTTGGTCCAGAATAAAGTCGAGAAGAATATCTAAATACTTAATGAAAGAAAATGTGAATGGATATTTTTTATTCAGGGAAACCTTGCAATGTGGGAGATGCCATGAAGTGTGGAGATCTCATTGTGAAAGGGTGGCCATATTTTGAGTCTCAGAAATAGAGGCTAACCTTCCACTTGCTGAGATGAGAGCAGAAATGAATCATGCCAAAGAGGCTGATAGTGTAGAAATCACTTCCAATCTTTCTGGTCACTTCACTGGATAAAGTGTCACCATGAGCAGAAAGCCAATCCCCCATAATGATGATTTACAATAGGAAAGTAGCTTTGGGACATATTTACTATTGCACTATTCACACCACCCTGTTTCTATCACCAAAAGATATTTTTCCTGTAAAAAGCAATGTTAGGAAAGGACATATACATCAGAGCATGTTAATAAACCCCTTTCCTTTTCCTCTTCAGAGCAGTTAGAAGATAAAGAGAGAAAAAAATATATATACTAAAAGAGTGAATAAAATACCGAAGGCTTCCAAACTTGTACAAGAGAGAATGAACATTTGAGCAAATACTCATTTACTAGACGTATTCTAAATTCTTAAATCTCGAGCTACAATGATAATTAGAATGATGCATCTAAAGTACATAAATATGCATTTTTCTTTTTCTCAAACACAATTCTACAAATAATAAATATTAACAGTCCCTATTTATTGACCACTTACTATTTGACAGACCATGTGCTAAATGCTATAGATAAATATTAACATTAATTTTCAAAACAAGACTAAAAGGCTGGAAGGTTAGAAGTTAATTTAATCAACACCATATTACTTATTCTTTTAACCTGCCATGCTGAGACAAACACATGTTGAGATGTTAAATTTCAGCTGTCATTCAAAGAAAATCCTTCCATAGGCTTATGCCAAGTGTACATTTTTTCAAATGAGATGGCTGACTGTGTCCCAAAATTCTCATGTTAAAACTTAATCCCTTGTGTAGTGGTATTAGAAGGCCAAAAGGTGCTAGAAGATGGGGTCTTTTATGGAACTGGTGTTCTTAAAAAAAGAGAGCTGAGGAAATTTGCAAAATGTGAAAATGTAGCAGAAAGTGCCATCTTGGAAGAAGGGAGCAAGCTTTCACCAATTACAGAATCTGCTGGTTCTCTGATCTCAGATTTCATAGACTCTAGAACTAAGGGCAATAGATTTCTGTCATTTATTTTACTCAGTTTCATTATAGTTGCCTACATGGACTAACACAGATGTGATCAACATACTGTTCATAAAAACCTCTCCCACAAATATCAATGTGAGTAATTTTTTTGGACCATGTAGGTTTTGTATAAAAAAAGGTTTACATGCTCTTCTTAAATCCTATCCAAAAAGATTACCTGGTGAGGAAAACTAGAGAAGTTATAGAGGTCTAACTAGACTCCTAGGAGCACAGAAAAAAGAAATTATGAAAGGTGCATTTGACCTTTTCCAAGTGAACTTCCAGAAAAATAACTTTAGAAAAAAAATTCTCCAAAAAGTTGTTAAAAATGTTCAGAAAAGAGACAGAACATAATCACACATTTAAAACACATAAAATTTTCAGCAAGGACCATTATCAATTCATGACAGTATTAGTCACAAAAGGAGAGTTTCTAACAATTTTACATCTCCCCTCTCCAGGTACAAGTCTCACATGCTTAGAAACTACTATGATAAGCAAACTGGCAGAAGGAGCATAGAATCCTTAGATGGGGTGAGGGAGAAGAAGCCAATTCCCCTACCCAGGCAGAAGATGCCCCACTTGCTACCAGGGGTGGAAAGCAGTCCAAATTTTAAATAGATTCTGGATTCTAAATATTACTTGGTATTGATAATACTAATTACTTAACTGAGCTTGTAATTTAGTGATTTAAATCAATAATAAGATGTTTTATTATTTATAAAGAAATGTTACTGGGCCTGCAGGAACAGAGAATGAAGCAGCCCAGAGACAAATTTAAATGGAGAGAGGAAACTAATATAAAATTGTTTTATGGTTACATAGCCTGAGTTGCACTTCTTCCACATGAGAATTACATTGACATTAGTGCTGCTGGACAATTTAGGACTTCATGGCTTGTCAATGAAATGATTATTTTTTCCATCATTCCATTGCCCCAAATGCCTCATATATAACCTCTCTTCTTATTCAGAGAAACTGCAGCTGACATTCTTATCATTCACATGCCAAAATGGTGTTTTAAGGATGCTGACTTATGATTCGTGTTTTCAGGTAGCTATTTTTTCTCTGAAAGGCAGAGGCTTCTCTGAGATGCCTACAAAATATCATAGCTCTCATAACTCAGCTGCAATGGTGTTTTCCTATTATTTCTGTCACTTATATTAAATTTATTTACCTGATTCTATTGTATTACACACACACACACACACATACACACACACATATAAACATGTGTGTGCGGTGTATGTCTGTATGTATGTCTTTGTGATCTTGAGTTACATAAAACATTCTGTCTTTCCCAATTTACTTTTCATTCTCTTGTATTCTATTTTCTTGGAAGACAGGCACATCAACACATTCTTTTTCAAATCAATCTATAGTGTCATATAGAATTTACTCATTTGTGCTCAAGAATGCAAATGTCTGAAATATGTAATGTCTGAAAACATTAATTATATACAAGTAAATCATGTTATTCTATTATCTATGTCAGCTTGCTCTGAAACAAATCACTTTGTTCTATACTAACAAAGTCTTTTAAATAAAGATCAATTTAGCTGTGTGTTTTGATTGAAAGGTCTGTTATCAATGTATCAATGATCTTATGTATACAGGTATAAAGACACGGATTGTTGTGAATATACCATGTATACAACCAGAGATATAAATAATTGTGCTCCATATATGTAATAAGAATTGTAATACATTCTGCTGTCATATATAAATAAAAAATAAATCAAAAAAGAAACTATCTTCAAAAAATTATCTTCTGTAATTAATTTATTTTATTTATTTTATTTTGACAACTATAAATTATTTTTATGTACAACATAAAATTTTGAAATATGCCTACACTGTGAAATTACTAAATTAAGCTAGTTAACATGTTAACATAACATATTTATTTTTTTGTAGTAAGAATATGTCAAATCTGGGCTGGAGCTGTAGCTTACTGGCAGAGTGCTTACCTCTCACATGTGAGGCACTGGGTTCAATCCTCAGTAATAAAAAAAAATAAATAAGTAAAGATATTATATCTATCTAGAACTTAAAAAAATTTAAAGAATAATTCAAATCTATTCTCTTAGAAATTTAAAGAATATAATACATTATTAACTGTAGCCATCATTCATTTTAAAACCATAGATCTTTTGAACAAAAATTTCACATCCTTTAACCAATGTCTCTTCTACTCTCTGCTTCTGAATTCAATATTTTTAAATTACACATATAAATGTGGCATTTGTGTTTCCATGCCTGACTTATCTCGTTTAACATAATGTCTTCCAGGTTCATTCGTGTGGTTGCAAATAACAGCATTTTCTTTTTGAAGGATGAATAGCATTCCCCTGAACATACATATCATATTTTTTCCTTTATTTCATTGATGAACACTTGACTTCCTATCTTAGCAATTAAAAAGAATGCTATATTCAACTTGGGAGTGCAGAATGTCTTCAATACTGTGACTTAAGTTCCTACATATCAATGGTCTCTCATGAGAAATTTTTGGAATATGGGTGAGAAGTTTTCAGAATAGCACTGGAGAAGAAAACTGATTCACACATTAGAAAAATACTGGTTAATAGTTTTTCCCTAAAAGGAGGGCAGATGGTCATATTTACATATTGAACACAGATTTACATTGTGAAAGAAAAAAAATCCATCTGGCACATTTATTTTTTATTTTGTTCAGTGTACTTTAAGCTAACTGCTGTTATAAGAGGTTGTAGTTAACAGTAAGTTTTCCTTATTTCAGAGCTTTTGCCCAATATTCTCTGACATGACTGAATCTCTGAGAAACAAACACCTATAAAATTATTTATTCATTCCTTTTTATTAAACTATTTATTCAACAAATGTCTCTGAGCACAAACAAGTATCTAGGCAATGTGTCTTTTGAGTTACAGAACTTCACCTCCCACATATTTTAAGCCCTTAAACACCACCCTCCCAGACGACTGTCTCAATTTTCTTAAGAAATTGAGCAAAAAGTGATTTGATTTGCATGAGCTGCACTGGACACTGCCATCTCCCTTACTCAACTCCTGCAAATACATTGCTTTTCATTTATGTTAGACTCATCTTCTGTCCTAAGTTCAACTATTACTTTAATTTAAAGAAATATAGTAGAAAAAATATCCATCAGGCCAACTCTACATCTTGTTCATTTGCTGTTATTATGATTAAGAATTTGAAACATGTTCACTGTTATAAGTCAGATACTGCTGTTGGGGGTGCAGTGGCACATGTCTGTAATCCCAGCGGCTTGGGAGGCTGAGGCAGAAGGATTGATTGCAAGTTCAATACCAGTCTCAGCAATTTAGGGAGGCCCTAAGCAACGTAGCCAGACCTCGTTTCTAAATAAAATATAAAAAGGGCTGGAGATGGGGACCCAGTGGTTAAGCTCCTCTGGGTTCAATCCCAGGTACTTAAAAAAAAGTGGAAGAGTTTGGGAAACCATATGTAGATCAGAGAGCAGATCCAGAGAGGCTAGAAATAGCCATGATCTCTTTATTACCATCCCTATTCCCAAACCTGAAATTGATAATTATTTAATTATGTCATCTAATTCATCTCAACTGAATGTAAAGAAAATAAAACTAAAGAGAAAAATTATCCCTAGAAAGAAATTTATAGTAACAAAATATGTTATCAAGTCACTACAATATGAATAATTATGTTCTTCAGGCGAATGAAAGGAAATACCACTTAATGCTCCTTAAATTTAATTGGGACAGATAAAACATGAAATATCAAGTTTTTTAGAATAAATATCAGGAAGAAAAGGAAAACATGAAGCTGAAAAATGTAAAGGAGGTCTTGTTTTAGGAAAGAGAATTTGTGAGTTGGTTCTTGAAAAAAGTAATGAATGTAAACTTTTAAAAGGACAGTTGCAAAGCCATTGAAACAAGAATTGACATTAAGTGTGGGTGAGAGCCTATCAAATGGCTTGGCTGGAGCAGAGTCTTGGAGAAGTAGTAATGGTAAAGGGAACCAGAAGGTTACATAGAGCTAGAAAATACCTGATTAACACGATGTATACCACATTTGAATAAGAAAATCATCATAAAGGTGGCAAAGTTGTCATCTTAGAAAATAAATTTATTATTCAATAAAGCTTTATCCATAAGAATGCTAATGTAGGGCACTATTTTCTAGTTGGGTCAGCTATTGATTTGCCAGTTACCTCTGAATCTTTCCCAAAAAGGCCCCATTAGTGAATGTGGAATAAAATTAACAAGGGGTACTTTCTTAATAAAGTAGAAGTCATTTTCATCTCCCCCATATTGTCAATTTATTCTCTTGAAACAGCCATATTGTCTTTACTTAAAAAGATAAAGAAATAGTGCAATAATCACAAATAATGGTTGCTTTACCCACAGCCTCATTTCAAACTACCAAATTGTCTTGTTTTTACCATAAGTCACAGTCACTGTCTGACATACGATATAACTTGTAGATAGATGGTTGACTATGTAGTGGTATTCATTTGGATTGTTTGAAAAAAAAATCAGAGAATAATAACTAATGTGATCAAACAGCAAAACCATGTTCAAGTCTATACATTTTTAGCTCAGTTTACAGTTCAGGTATTTTTAGCCACTTATTGACTTTTGTGAGGTTATTACTGCTATTAGGAAATAGGAAAAAACACACAATAGGAAAAATAACTTATTTCTGTGTCATTGAGATGCATAACCCTTTACCTCTGATAGTGTTTATTATTTTGATTTTTCCCTGAAAGTTAATAATGAATGTTCCATTAGGTTTATTTCATAAAACCACTTTAACATTACAAAACATTCACTAGGAACAAAATATTAGTCCTAATAAAGCAATCTTCTGCCATGAATTTGTTTATAAGAATATAATATGAACACTGAACCAGATCAATCTAGATGGCAATAAGGGCCCAAATTAAATATAAAATACCATTATGACAGATATGTATATTTTTAGAACATCACTATACAATTAAAACTTCACTGTCATTGATAATTTGTCTGGTTATTTCTGGCTACTTCGTCTTAGTATGGCACACATATAATTAAAAAACAAATTATGAAGAAAAATGCTTATCAATAATTAAATAATAAACAAAAAGGACATAAGAGATTTAAAGGAAACAAAAGAAAAAATGCTTTTCTATGATTGTTTCTCTAAAAGATGTGGCATTAGAAAAGCTAGTATTCTGACCCATAAAACAATCTGGATCAACTAAACTCCTCTTTGCATTGACCTGGTCATTCTTACTTCTTCTCTTTTTTAAATTTATTATTTTACTTGTAGCTAGACACAATACTTTTATTTTATTTTTATGTGGTGCTGAGGATCCAAACCAGGGTCTCACACAAGCAAGGTGATCACACTACCACTGAGTCACAACCCCAGCCCTATTTTTATTTCTATTGTTCACATTAACTTTTGAATCACTTTGCCTAATTAAAGGAAAATGTAATTTTTAGGGGGTCAGAATTAAAAATAAACTCAACTATGACTAACTTATTCATAGTGTTGGATCTTTTCATTAAAATATACATAGAATGTTTTTCCATTTTTCCAATACTGTGTCTTAGGCTGGGTTCTCCAGAAGAAAGACATTGAAATGTAAACTGGTATTTAGAAAGTTTATTGGGGAGTTTATCACCTCTGGAAATCTATGATGAGTGAGGAAAGCAGTATTGGAAGAAGCTGAACTGTGATGAAGTTATAGTAGAAGGTTTAGCTATACCCATGGGGAACTCAACAGATTTCTCCAAAATTGAAACAAGACCTCTCTATTCCTGCATTGCCCAGTTATGGGGCACACATTTCCCCTAGGAAGAGTTACATAACAAATTCTCAGGGCAGGTCTGTAATTGGTCAGTAGCCAACACTCTTAGCAGCTGAGAGAATGAATACCTTGTTCACACCAGAGGGGTCTGTAAAGTACACCATATTATTCACACATGTGACTAAGATACACACTCTTCACTTAATGTTTATCCCATTTAGGATCATCTCCTTCAGAATTCCTGTTGATCCTATTGTTTGGGAAAACTTATAAGAAGAAAATTAATAGGACTAACTATAGCCTCTGCTGTTATAATTATTCTTGGGGCTGTGACTTATACTCAGTACCCACCTCCTTTACTAAGATTCTCAATTCTCCTGAACCTCAATGTTACATTTTATGTATGAGGTGTTCTCCAAAAGCTCATATGGTATAAAATTCGAGAAAGTTCAAAGTGAAATGATTGGGTTAGTAGAGCCTTAATCTAATCAGAGCATGAATACCCTGGTAACTTTAGGCAAGAAGGATATGACTAGAGAAGGTGGGTCTCTGGGGGCATATCTTTTGGGTCATATATTTTGTCTTTGGAAAGTGGAACTCTTTCACTCTCTGCTTCTTGGTTCCATGTCTTTTGCAACTTTCGTACCCCACTCTCTTCTGTCATAATATTCTGCTCCACTTTGCGTCCAGAGAAATTGAGTCAGCCATCTTTGGACTGAAACCTCTGAAAATGTGAGCCCTCAAATACACTTTTTCTTCTCTAATTGTTCTTCTTAGATCTTTTGATTACAGCAGCAAAAACAAAAATGATTAAAATCCTCAGCTAGTACCTTTCCTGGTGGAGCCCACCACCCCTGAGGGATATAAACAACTATCTCCATGACCTTCTCAGCACATGGCTGCTACACTTGCCCATTTATCATAAATATTGTACAGGAGAGTATCAAGAGACATCTAGTGGATCATCTAGGTGACTTCCTGTCCCCATTTTGTATCAGATGTCCTACTTTCTATTGATTGAGACAAGTTTCCTCATCTCCAGTCTCTTGGTCAGAGTCTGGAGTAACCAGTAACAGGCTTAGGTTTGATGGGACTATTGCTATGATTCAAGGTGAAATATGCCCCCCCTCCCCATAGGGAACAAAGAACTCAGGTACCATGTTAAGCCTAGAGGAAGAGAAACAAGTTTATTAAGAGAGTTCCTGGTAAGCAGGGCCACTCCTACTTCCTGGACTCAGATGTGTTCTGCCCTTTGGGAATATACCACTACATAAAATTGTTGTTGCTACATCTAGGAGGATGTCATTCCACCCATGTGGGTATTATTCCTAACTAGTGATGACAGTGTCATAGCTGAGCCACTCCACTGCTCAATCAGGCTGGAAACTTCTAGGTGGTATATTGTGTTACAAATTCCTACTCTTACACACTCTCTGTTTTGAAATGCTTTCTGGCCTTGCTTATATTTTATCCTGGATGCAAATTTTTCCATATTATTATAGATTAATACTACATCCATCTTACCTTATGACTCAGTGGGTCTGAAAGAATAAATTTCATGATGGGCAGTCTGGTTGCAAGGTATTCTAATTCCCCACCAACAAGCACTTCATCTCTATCAGAGACCATGTAGTCCTTTCCTACTGTGAGTTTTTCTTCTTTCTTAACAACAGGATCTGGAAAATTTAATAATTTGTATTTCAGAAGGGATGCCTTCACATTCCCCACATCACTTAACTGCCTTTAAAATTCAGTAATGCAATAAGTCCCTGAACCTTAATATGATTCTCTCTCGCTTTCTGGGACACACATATATTACCAATGATTTGAATATATTTGCCAAGTCTTGCTCATCTGGTTTGATTACCAGGAGACCATTGGACTATATCAAAAGACAGAATATTTAATATAGTTGTCTATCCCATTTGAAGGGGCCTCCCAAGGAAAACAGACATCAGGGTTATTTGGGATTTATGTGCTATATCCACTTCACATGCCCATTTATCTAAGTCTTTGATCCTTCTTTTATCATCTAGCATGGCAGCTCTATTATTTTTAGTTTACTCTATGTTCCGTAGTCAATATAATTACAATTTCCCCCTGTACCCCTCAAATCCTTAAAATATTGTACCTGTAAATAAATTGTTTTCTGGTTTCCCATACCAGTTTACTATGGGTAGAAATTTTAACAATTACATCCCTCAGATGTACCAGAGCTTTATCTGTACTCAACTTACCACCAGTCATTTTTCCTTCATTATTTATTAATTCAATTCTAACATCCCAATGTAGGGTCTGTTCTCTCAGTTCACTCTTGGAACCAGCTTTCTCAGGTCAGGTGCTCTGAGAAACAGAGGCTTTTGTGCAGGTTTTAGTGTAAGTAGTTTGTTGGAGAGTGCTGTCACTGGCCCCTTTAAGCAAGGTGAGCTACAGGATCTGGGCAGAAAGAGAAGGTGATCTGAGATACAGTTGTAAGAGAAGCCTTTTCTAATTTCACTTAGAGCTCAAAAGCTGAGATAATATTTTTTTCATAATTATCCCAATTGAGTCCAGAGGACAAGCCTGCCTAGTCATTTCATGAGATTTTCTCAAAATGTAAGTGGTCTTAGAACAGCAATACTAAATGTTGGATGACAATGGAGTAAGAGCTAAAAACTGTCAACCAGTTTAAAAAAAGAAAATGGAATCCTTTGGAGATATTTAAGGGTAAGAAAAGTATTTCTATGTATCCTTTATCAAAAGTTTATTGAGGAAGTGTTCAGTATATAGAGGAAAGGAGGATGTAAGATTATGACCTCAGAAAACATTAAAGAAAATTCACAGATGACAGATGATCTATAGCAGGTGCAAATTGGCAGTATATATCCATGGTTCCTCCAAAACCCTAGGTAATATAATCATCTGTTGCTCATCAGAAGGACAAAATGTAAAACTTGAATGAAATGTTCACTACTTGTCTGTGTTCAATATGCTTAATAAAGACCACTTTTTTAATGTAAAAATAAAAGCAAACCCCAAACAAGAAAAAAAAGACATAAATTGGGTTCACAAAAAAAATATTCAAATGTTTACTAAATATGAAGTGTTAATGTTTATCAACTACTGAAGAACCCCAAATTAAAGTAAAAAAAATGAACTGTCATCTGGAACCTATTATTTTCAAGTATTAAAAAGATTGGAAAAAAACTTTGTGTTTTGAAAGTAACAAGATATAATCTTTCTCAAGCATTGCTGCTAAGGGTGTCCATTTTTTCAATAATTCTGGAAAGTGATTATCAACTTTAAGAAGTTGCAAAACTTTTAAGCCAGCAAGTATCCTTAGAGATTTTCATGGTAATTTTGTTTGTAATTGCAAAAAATTTTTAAAATGCTAATAATCAAATAAAGTTTGAATAAATATATTTTGTTATAATATTATGAAGTGAAATACTATGTTGCCAATAATAAAGTTACTGTAGAAAAATAATATTATTTTTGTAATATTATAATAATTTTAAAGAGAAAAAAGGAAGATTGTTAAGTAATAATAACTTTGTAAAACAAATTTTGCAAAATTGAGATTCTATCATATCCCCCCCTGCACCCTGCTTTATATTTTACTCCATTTTTTTTTTTTTGGCAATTGCATACATTCAGAGACTAATCCTGAAATGAACCATCTTGCCAGCCCCACTGCTTTTTCTGTGCAAAAGCACATGTATACTTGCTATGGTTTGGATGCAAGGCGAACACTAAGGAAACAGACAAGGCAAGAATGTTCAGAGGTTAAATAATCATATTATGATAGCTGTAACCTAATCTGTGAGTTAATCCATTTGATAAATCAATAATTTGAATGAATTATAGGTGTCATTGTAGGCTGGTGAGACATGTCTGAAAGAAGCAGATCACTGGGGTTGTGCCTTTGAAGATTACATATCTTATCCTTGAATCCTCCTTCTCCCCCCTCTCCTGGTTGCTCTCCCTGAGCTGTTTTCCTCCACCATAGCCTTCTGCCATGATGTTCTGCCTCATCTCATTCCCTGAGCAACAGAGTCAGCCAACAATAAATATAAATAAACACATAATAAAAATAAATAAGACAAGAAATGGTGTGGTACTATGGAGATGGATGATCTAACTCATACCAAGAAATTTCAATATAGATTTGAATAAAGAAACATATGGAGGGCCTGCAGGTAAGAATAGGTGAGTATGGCAGCTGGAGCACAGAGCCCATGTGAGGGCCACGAGGTGGGAGAGCACTGGACGATTGAAGGAACTCCTTAGAGGCTCCTTGTTATTATTTGTTATTTAAAATTGCCTCCCAAAAAGCTCAAGTATTAGGCAAGAGAGTGATGTTCAAAATCTCTTTCATAATCCAACGAGAAGATTGGATTATTGGAGCTGTAACCTCAATAATAGATTATTAAAATAGATTAATGGATAATTGAGTTTACAATTCCCATACTCTACTGATTAATCCATGTGTGTGATGGATTAAAATCTGAATGGAATACAGGGTGGTAATTGTAAACATTTGGGGCGTGCCTGGAGGGAGGAGGACACAGGGGGCATGCCTATGGAAACTACATCTTCTCCCTGCATCCTTTCTTTCTCCTTCTGCCTTTCAGCTACCATTAGCTGAGCAGCTTTCTTCTACCACACCCTTCTGCCATGAAGTTCTGCCTCACCTCAGGCCCAGAGGAACAAGTTGGCCAATCGTGTACTGACTCTTTAAAACCACGAGTCAAATAAACCTTTTTCTTCTCTATGCTATTCTTGTCAAGTATTTTGGTCCCAGTGATGCAAAGCTAACAAACACATTCCTGCTAAAGAATGTAGTTTGGTCACTAGAGAGTTGAAACAGGTAATATCAGATGGCAGAGTGTTGGTTTAGAGTCAATTCTAGCCCTAGCAAAACAAGCCACATGATCTTACTTAGGTTGAAGAGAAAAATTCTTTTTTGTAGTAAGCTGATTAAGCAGCTATTGTTACACTCTAGAGGTGATGGTCTAACCTATCAGAGTGGTCAGGATTTATTTTTTTAATCAATTTGTGCCAAAAAAGAGAAAAGGTAAATTATAAACCAGGTTTTTAGTCTAGAATTCCAGAAGAGCAAAACACTCAGAGAAAGCCCATGGCCTGATAACAGATATTTTCATGAAGAACGCCATCTTCATTAGTATCTAAATCTCCCTAAAGTGGGATCTGAGGCCCAGTCATCCAATCAGAAACTAAAGGAGCAAAGAAAATAGGTGGAAACATCATGGTGACTTTTGATGACAGACTAATTTATGAACAGTCATTAGCAACTTTCTCAGGCTTTTTAGAGATGGAGTTTTGGGAAGAAGATACTTCAGTCTAGAAAAAAGATCAATTGATAAGTGGGAAAATGGATGAAAGAAAGACAAATTATAGAAAGAGAGAAATCATGTGTGTGTGTGTGTGTGTGAGTGTGTACAAAAAAGCAAAAGTGAGAGAACGACTATGTTCTGAAATGTTAATGGTGGGTGATTCATACATTTTTCCTCAATGAATGGGAGTGAATATTGTTAAGACAAAATTAAAGTTGTTTTTAAAATTCAGAAGTGGAGAAAGGAATGGTTTGGCTACATCCCACATTTCCTGGAATTAAATCACTGTTTTCCATTACCATTTAATAACCTCTTGCTCTTACATGTGGACCCTGAGGTTCCACTATTCAAATAAATGCAACCATCATTCAATGAGGGAGTCATGAAATTATGGGGAAAAGTATTTCCACATTATTTAATCTAGAACAAATTGTCCTCTGCCCTTTTGGTACTCTATCCATTATGCATTTGTTGTCTCCACTGCTTTCTGAACTTATAGTTTTCTTCCTCCGAGTACACAGGCACTCTGGCCTATGTAAGAGGCTAGACAACCCTCTTAAGGAAAGCAAGGGCTAAGTTCATAGGTCTTAGGGTGCAAGTGAGCAGCTAGGGGAAGCTGAGCAGACAGGAGTGCCCCATTGGACAGCCAGTCAAACTCCAGGTAAGAAAAGCAAAAAGAAAATCTAACCAAAAAGTTTCTGATACATTGGTACCTTTCACTCTGATTTTGAAAAGATATGTAAGGGACTCTGTTTCAGTTTCAGGATAGGCTAGTTTTTAAAACCAAAATGTCATTTGTATTATCTGTGCTGTGTCCCCCCAATGAAAACAAAAGGCTGCCCATGTGGAGCAGCACATCGCAGGCAAGGATCCTGGTAAGTCTAGTAAGCAGGATACAGAAGCCTTGTTTTCTGGTCTCTGTGGAGCATTACATCAGGCCCAAAGCATGAAGTCTCTCTTACAGTACTTTTTGATCCATTAGAAGAGCTAGCAAATGCTATTCTTATTCATATGAATGTATACTTCTGAAGCCCAACAAGTGTATTTGTTTCAGTGATTTTCTTTTACTAGCAATGAAAGCTTTAGGCTGATTATAAGCTATGTCGGTTAAAAAAAAAAAAAGAAAGAAAGGATTTCTTTTTATCCATTTTACATTTGTATGCTTTTTCAGTTTCATCTGGAGTCCCCATTGGTTCTATTCTGGGAGGAGAGTGAGTAACAGTTGTAGCTTTTCATTTATGAGAAGAAAATCTCCACAAGTTGAAGGGTTCACGTGATACTTAAATTGATATCCTCATTTTGGTTATATTAAGCCATGCAAATCTTTTCATAATGCAACATGAAAATGTATTTTAAAAAGCATGTGCCAATATATGTAGTCTTGGATTTTACTCATCTTAAGAAGCACATAATGATCTTAACATTTGGTCATATTTAGCTGAGATTTTTACTTTTCTTTGAATTGAGTTTATAGTTTTGATAATGGGTTAGATTATCTGATAGTCTTTTATTTTTCTTTCTTTTAACCTGCCCTCTTTCTCTGCCAAAGTAATGATACAGAAATCCAGAGGTAATACAAATTTTACTTAAGTCACTATGGAGACTCAAAAGTTTCTGAGAAAGATAACCTTGCTAAAAAGTTGAGCATTTCATGGATAAAAGATATTTGTTATACCTATCAGTGAAGGTGGTAAATTAGTTAAAAGGTTCAATATTTACTTTAAGTTTGCTAGATGATGCTCATCTTTGTTCTTTAAGAAATAGGAATATATGTTTTCAATACTTTTCACACTACCTAGTTTACTAGTTGCTCAGCATATGCTAATTACATAGATAGAAGGAAGGGAGGGCAGACAATGAAATGATGATGTACATATACATATAGATGCTGGTAATGACCAATGGCAAGTACTTGTGACTCCAGCATATTTTACAGTTTTCAGAGTAGCAGATCATTCCTACTCTTTTTCTCTCTCCCCTCCCTCATCAAGGGAAGAAGGGGAAAAGCACATAAAAACAGCAGACCAGATGATTAAGCTCCTTAGTTTTTTCAATGAATCTTAAGTGAATGTCAAAATAAATATTTAATGTGAGTCCTAATTAATGAATAATATTTTTAAAAAATGAAACTATCTTTCTTTAAGTAATTAGAGAATTCAAAACCAAGTACCATTCTTACCCATAAGTCAAAGACAAAGAGGAGGAAATGTGAAGGAGAGAAAAAGTGTGTTCTCTGAGAAAACACCTAGGATTCAAAGCATTATGACTGTAGGAAACTATATTTCTCCACTAGTCATAAGTGAGAGTTTTAAACAGCTCAACACCTTTTAAGACCATGTGTTTTCACACTTTCTCTCCTTGTAGAAAAATACAACAAAACAAAATGTTCTTTCTTCATAAAATAAATTTTAACATTTGAGATTGTGTGACGTTTAACAGAAGGCAATGAAAGTTGATGAAGTTAAAATATACTATTCAGAGATTTTAGGGTTTCAAACATAATGGTTCCTTTGGGATACCCTCTAAATGAACCACCATTTAATTGGAAACAGAAAATGCCATTGTTGACATTCCACCAGACACACTCCTGCAAGAGAGTGTGGAAGTGTTGTCAGCACATACTCAGCAGACTCTCAGAGGCCATGGACCTCCCTTGTTTCCTCCCCTGGCATGTGCTTAAGCTATAAATTCATCATTGAAAATTAAAAACCCTGAGCACAATGCTCATAATAGTAGCTTATTTGTTTTCCTGCTTACAGAGCCAGTGAAAGTAGGACTTCCCATATTGAAACTAAAAATTTAATATTCCTTACTTCCTATGCAAACTTTATTTTTTCACTTAAAAAAAATCTACATGTGTTGCAAGGGAAAGTCTTGCAGACTTTGGTTACCTATGGGCAGATCAGCTACAGAAAGACAAGATATTTAAAAAGTTGAAAACCAATAGCAGGTGGGTATTTATTGTCATTTCTGTTTTGTTTTATTTTATTTTATTCTGTTTTGTTTCATGCAGTAAGAAAATTTTGAGAAAGAAGAATAAAATAAGAAAAAGACCAAAGCTTAAATTTTGGACTGAGTCCGTGGACCCTCCATCACACAACACTGTTTTCCCTAGTTCCAGATATTTTTGCTATACACTAAGTTCTCCAGAATTTAGTGAAATAAAACAACACTCTCACCATGACTAAAACTCAACTCAACGTGGATCAAAGACCTAGAAATTAGTCCAGAAACCCTGCACACACTATTACAAAATGTAAGACCAAACCTCTAACATACTGACTCAGGAACTTACTTCCATAACAGAAGCCCTAGAGGGGAAGAATAGATATTTTGTAGATTAGACAAAGAGGAATGAAAGGAAGAGAGGGAGGATAGGAAACAGAAAGAAAGTCTGTGACTAAGATTCTCAGCTAAGATGGCCTGAGTCGGTAGAGGTGGTTGGATGTCCAACTGAATCATGTTTGGGATCTTGGTTAAGCGTATTGGTGACCTTCCTCAATTCCTTTCTAACTCATGTCTCCTGGCACTGGACTGTCTGAGATGGTTCTTATTTGGCTCTGACCTCTAGGTGTGTTGCTAGAAAAGCTGAGGATATCCGTACATCTTTCTCTCATCTTCAGGGGGGGGCTGTCTACACAGCTGGTTTGCTCTTTCCCACAGCATGGCACCTCAAGGTTATGGGATTTCTTACATAGTGGTTGGTTTCTTTTAACAAAATTGCTAAGAGCCAGCTGACATAGCCCTGAAATTGTGAAACATTACTTCTGCACAATCACCTGGTCAAACAAGTCACAAATAAGTGGCCCCATTTAAGAGAATGTGCATCTCAAAAGTAAGAATAAATGATGCAGGTGTTGAATCTGTCATACCACTATTCACACTATAATTCCACTTTTGAAAGTTTTAAATAATTCTTTTGTTTCAAATGTTTTAAAAATTAAAGGTAATGGAGGGAAAGGTATAATGCAAGGAATCGAAGGACACATATTTCTACTTTTCAGGGCCTCTCTTACATTAGTAAGCTCTAATAAAATAAGAAAAAGATAATTATTGAGAAATATGGTTGTCTAGACAACAATTTAATAATTATAAATTTTACACCATGCAAAATCCAGTGTATAACCTGGCATGTTTGGATCCCCATAAAAAGGTAAAGATTTTTTCATAAGTACTTGTGACCTCTCAGCTCCTTTACTCCCTAATTCAAAACACTCTGGGCTTAGACAGCAAAAGGGTCTGTCACTTCTATTGGAATGTGGCTAAATGTGCTTTTATTAAAGGGGGTGCAACTCAAATGTGTTCTAATTCAACTGTATCTGTGAATTTTGCAATTTGGCTCTTATGAACTTTGACAACATTTAAAAGCTTGCATGAAAATTATACTTACTGAGCTTTTAAGCATACCAAAAATATTTTAAGCACTTAATACCTATTAACTAATTTAAATCCCAAAATGAGGTGAATATTAGTATTATCCTCATTTAACAAATATGATATCTGAAGCAAATTTTTTGCCAAAGCTCACAAGGCCAATAACAGATAGGACTGGGATTCAAATTCAGACAGCTACAGCTTTATCCAGCACTTTAACCACTATGTTATACTATGTAAGCCATTTTAGTGTTCCCCAAAGTAGGAAATTGAGCCAAAATTATTATCTAAACTATGTGGGATTTGCTTTTGTGTATAAAATCTCTAGCGAGGTGTGGTGGCACAGGTCTATAATCACAGCAACTTGGGAGGCTGAGACAAAAAGATTGGAAGTTCAAAGTCAACCTCAGCAACTTAGTGAGGCCCTAAGCAATCTATTGAGACTCTGTCTCAAAATAACATAAAAATGGCTGAAGATGTGGAGATGTGGCTCAATGGTTAATTGCCCTGGGTTCAATCCCCAGTACAAAAAAAGAAAAGAAAAAAACCACCTCTGAGGGTCAAATCCATTATTTTGCTTATGTTGATGAAAATCCTATCAATCACAAAGAGAAAATATAAGTTAATGAAATAAATAAAATATGGAGTATACTTTATATTTCTCTAAGTAACAAAGTATTAAGACATACATTAGAATGTATTTTGGCCATCTGAAATTAGAGACAATTGACTTAGACCTAGCCTTAAAATTCTGCTGAGCATTAGGGATTCACTCAGGATAGATATTGTTACTTACAACCAATTTTTCCAAGGTATGGTTTCCAGTAAAGTAAACCTCATAATTCAATGTCAAGTATTTTGAGAACCTACCCATTCTGCTAATTTTCACACAACAGAATGTGTGGGTCACAATATTAATCTAATTGTACACATTGACTTTTATCTCCTCTTTGTTAGTAGCAAGTTACCATTAGTACACCATGTATACAGAATAGTAATTATTAAGTGAATGATTTTTTATACAAACATGCAATATTCATTACTCTCTTTATTTATTACAGTAGATGGGGTAGAGAGAGAAGATGGGAGGGGAGGGGAGGGGGGATAGTAGGGGATAGGAAAGGTAGCAGAATACAACAATTACTAATTGGGCATTATGTAAAATTGTGGATGTGTAACCGACGTGATTCTGCAATCTGCATTTGGGGTAAAATTGGGAGTTCATAACCCACTTCAATCTAATGTATGAAATATGATATGTCAAGAGCTTTGTAATGTTGTGAACAACCAATAAAAAAAATTAAAAAAAAAACATGCAATATAATCCAACAAAGTACAATTCTAGATAAAGAAAGGGGGCCAGACAGCACAACTGTCAGTGTGTCATCTTGGGCCTTGAAGTAGGTACCAAAGGACACGTCATTTCTCTTTCAGAGAAGAAAAATAACAGAGCAAAAATCAGGCAAACGTCTTGCCAGGGACAAAATAGGAAGTGAGATATGTGATTACAGGTCACAGAGCTCAGTGACTGTCAACAAGTGACTCTCAGAAGCCTGGAGAGCAGCAGGGTGGAACTTGACCTAGTCCAATGTCTGTTGCCATCAGTGAATACCACAGACTGAGTAACTTATAAATAAAAGGTGCTTGTGTACCTTACAGTTTTGAAAGTCCAAAAACATGGCATCAGCATCCGCTGGGCCTCTGGTAAAGACAAGGCCACTGGATCATGATGAAAAAAGTAATAGATGGCAAGACAGAGCCAGCCTGCTGCCTCATTCTTCTTGCAAAGCCACTAATGCAATTGTGGGGCCCGACTGTATTACCCAAGTTTAATGGAACTTAAGCATAGGTCATACTGTTTTAAAAGTAACCTACTCTTATTCATCCTTAAATTGACAGTTTATTTTGAGTGAGTTATTTTCTTGAACAGGAAAATAAGATCCAAATATCCTAGGGCCTTTTGCTTCTGGGTCAAAGAAATCCTAAACTAATTCACTAACATTTCATTCTAAGGTAGGGATTCTCTTTTTTCTAACCATCTCTTAGGGCTTGAGCTTTCTGACTATGTGCCTACTGCTGAAGTTCTGGAACTTTCCTGCCCACATCTTACCCTAATCATGGTTCAAGTGTGAACAAGAACATGAATTCAATTGCAAATTCAGTTCACACCAGCACCCTGAAAGCTGTGTGTTTGGGAACATAAGTGTATAGAACATATATATTTCACTTTGTGCTTTTTATTTTCTGAGTTAAAAAAAAAACCCTTACTTTCTATACTGCCTCATATTAGCCTCTCTAAGATAACTTGAACCATTTTCTTTGCCCTTTTATTGAAGTCAATTGTACTAGTGAGTCCATAATAGCCATAGAGTTTTTAAAAAGCATTATTAAAAGAAATAATCTGAATGCACATCAACTACTTTTCTCATTTGAATAATATAGCCATGTAATATTTAAACTGCGTTAAAAATGCCCAGTTTAAATTACAGAATATAGCTCCATTTGTGAGGCTCTAATGTGGGTTCTGTGCAGCAAGGATTAGTTTAATTTTTGTTTTCATAATGCCTCTTAAATAAATTGCACAAGAAAATGATTAATAGACAAATTGCAAAGCAGGGTTTTAATTCCATGTGCTGATAAATGTGTCTTAACATTCATTATATTTCAAAGATTATCATAATTCTCTATGAAATCTAGCCAGAGTAGAGAGGGAGACCCAAAGTCTTTGCTTCATTACTCCAACAATCCCCAAGTAGAGGAAGCAATAATAACACTTTTAACTCCATTTAGATGAATTGCTCTAAGCTCTGTGCCATAAATATCTTTTTCAATCTTCCAAACAATCCTGATGTGAAGGTATTATTATTTGCATTTCTGTCTGCTTTGCACTCAACTCCTCATTACTACTACATGTATTCTAAATCCTCAGAACAATTTTGGGGGCTAAGATCAACTTTCAACTCCATTTCAGAGATACCAGCTTGGGAGTAGAAAAATTTCAAGCTTTGTAGTGATATGACCAGAGCTGTGCCTAAAAAAAAAAAAAAAAAAAAAAAAAAAAAAAAAAAAAAAAAAACTAAATCTGAAGGTATCTAATAATCTGTTGTGTTTTAGAAGATAGAATTTGTTAGAGAGAATGCCTAATAAAAAAGATATTTACAGTAGTTTAGTAATTACATCATGAATCCAGAAACCTTAAACAGGGAAAAAAAGAAATGAACACATAGCAGGAGAAATGAGTACCTGGGCATGAGGAGCTTGTGAAAGAGAAGGCTGGGTGAATGATCTTTGTAATCCACAGTATAGAGGGTTGACAGTGTAGGTTAATTAAAGATGACACAAGGAGAGATCTCTTGAAAGTGACCTGTTGGTTTCAAGTTGTAGGGTTATGCTTGACTTTTCTCTTTGAAAAGTGAAATGAATACTCTGATAAAAGAAGCTCAAAGAAGGAATAAAAAGGGAAAGATTTACAAAAGAACCAAGAGAGGTACATGTGTGCCTCCTACTTTAGTGTGCATGTGGGAAAGTTCTCCATCTTTTTTTCAGCATCTGCATAATCTTCCCTTTAAAAAAGAATGTGATGTGACTGCCAAATAACCAAATAGGATGGCTTCTCCAACTAATCAAAATATATAACGAAATCCTCTCCAGCAACCTAAGTCAGAGGAGCTGAGATCACTACCCATCCCTCACAATAATCACTTCCTATGTGAAGGAAGGAATGAAAGGTGAGAGGAAGAAAGAGGGGAGGAAGGAGGAAGGAAGGAGAGAAGGAAGAGGGAAGAGGGAGGGAGAATAGAAGATACATGACAGGTTTAGTAGATGAGGTGATGCTAGGGCTCAGAAGAAAGCACCACGTTCATGTACATTTTTTTATGGTAGTTATAGATATCTATTTTTTCACTATATTTTAACTTATTTTTCTTATGTTTTCTGCTCATCAGTATTTATTTTAATATTTAAATGGGTAGGGTAGCTGAATGTAATTCAAAATCATTTTTTTTCACATTTTTGAAATAGTTTGTTTTTCCCCCAAATCTATTTTAACCCTTCATTTGTAAGGTACCTGAAAAATAAAGTCCCTTGATTGCTGTCTAGAAGTTTCCCACCCAGAACATATGCACCAACTTACAGAAAAGCAGCCTCCAGCTTCACCCTGAGGTGATCCTTCATTACTCCAAGAATCTCCTTTTACCATTTGGAATGCTCTTGGTACCAGGTTTTTAGCAAAATGATATTGTTCTTTTTCCTCAAAATTAAACATTTCTATTGATGGGCTTCCTTTTGTAGTATGTCTTAGAACAAAATTACCAGCTGCTGGAACCACTTTGAAACTCCCTCTTGAATATTAAAATTATAAGTTTAGTGAATGACCACAAATATTTACCAGGCAGCCTTGACCCCTCTGCAGCTTCCTGAGCATGATGTGTGAAGACCATTCAGTCCAATTTTATAATTTCTTCAAGTTTCCAGATATAAACTTAAGATAAATAAAACAGCCAGTGAAATAAAATTAAAATTTCTTGGTTTTGTTGGCTTGATCAAAAGCGGGTGTAATTATGCAGAGAATTTCAACCGCAAATCCTGGTGTTTCATAGAAAAGCAAGAAAAGTCTTTGATTTCAAGAAGGTTTAGTGTCCTTTTATGGAAGGACCTGAACAATGCTCTTCACTCTTCTCCACACCCACTTTGTTACTGGCTCCCCAAAGAACTCATCTGGGGACCTTGGTGGTTTTCTAAAATATGAACTCTCCTCACAAAAGTACACAGAGAAAAGATGAAATTTAAATTCTTATTTCTTTCTCAGGAAAAGTTTTTACTCTCATGGGTAACATGAGATATTGAAAAGCACATTAGCAACAGAACATTTTTAATCTCTTGAATATTAATCCCTATTGCACCATATAAGAAGTTTGTCATTGTTCATTCATTTAGGAAACGTGTTCTGTATCTGTTATACTGAAAGTGCTGGGCTAAGAGCCGGAGACAGAAAGTTCAAAGGCAATTCTTGTCTTAGGGAAGCAGGCCACCAAGCACCTAGCTGCTGTTCTCCCTTACAGCACAGATATGAAAGTGGCACCATAGGAAAGTCAAAGCACACACAAAAAAACTCTTCTTCGAGTAGAGAGAACATTTTGACTGAGATTTGAAAAGTGAGTAGAAGTCTTAAAAATCTTCATTTTCATCTGCTCTAAAATAAGGGATATAGGTTTCTTTTGAAATAGCTGGAAAGGGTTATTTTGTGAAAAGTTAAGGAAAGGCACCTGGGCCAAGGTCTGGCAGGAAGTCAAGGTTCCAGTAATTCTTTCCTTTTGCCCACCTGGCTTAGAAGCCTCTGTGATTAGCTCACATGTTTTTGTTATCTGCAGGTTTTGACCTGTGTAATATCAACTTTGGCAAAATCGATGGAAGAACCTAAGTATTTTTGGTTTTGTTGGCTTGAAGCATTTCTAGTTGGTGTATAAGCCTTTGCCTTTCTTCTTTTCAAGCAGACTGGAAACTACTACAGGACCACACTCATGCCATACACTTTATTATCTTCTCCCTTACTGCTCAGCACAATGCTTGGGCCCAGTGAGAACTTGAATAGTGCTCAGAAAAGAAGAGGCTGGAATGTTGCTTGTGCTTAAAAAATTAGGTTGAGTAGATCAGCAAGCAAGCAATTTAGCAAAAAAACAGCAAAAAAAAATATTCTAAAGCTAAAATCTCTCATGACTGGCAAATAGTATCAGCCTGGAAATTAATTCTCTATTTATTGCCATTTTTAATGTTATTAATAACTTTAAAAGTTGGATTTATTAGAATGCAGGTTTACAATTATGGTCTGAGGTCGGCCCCTTCTAATGCTTTGTTGATTTACCTCCAGAGATTTATATCTGGCTATTTTTACATGAGAAAATGCCAGTAGAACACAGTGACAGAGACATTTGTATTTCACCAGCACATCATGGTGATAATATTATTTCCACACTTTAGTGATGGTTGTTTTAACCTCATCATGTCTAATAGAGGAAAAAAGTAGAGGAATTAATATTTGAAAACTCTATGTAGTGTTTAGCATCATTATTGCCACTTTTACAGCAAGTACTCTGACATTTAAGTGAGTTCCCATTTACAATATTACCACCATAATCTCCTCATTTGGTAATTGCTTTTTGATACATATTAGGTTTAATTTCTGATATTACTCTTCAATTTAAAGAAAAAAAAACTTATGGGTTAACTTGGTGGAAAATTATCTTTGGGATCTTACACTATTATGCTAATGTGGGAGAAGTGCAATACAGCAAGTTTCTATTGTCATTTTCTCTGGTCTGCAGGAGTTACTTGAATGTCTTGGGTTATGTGTGGAACTATGTATGTATGTATGTAATTATGGGGAGCTAACTTTTTTATGGCCACAGGATCTCCTGTCAGGGACTGGAATAAATATTTAATAAAGTATTCTGAAACAAGCCACTTATCTGGCTGCTTCTATAAACCCTCTGATTCAGGATGAGTACAGGATATCTTACTAGAATGTTTACCTCTTTTAAAGCCCTGAAAGAGAGCACCACTCAAGTGTGGGATGTTTACTAGCTGGCATGATGTCAGTCAACCAGGGAATACATTTTAGAGGGCAGCAAATCAAGACACTACTTTCTGACAGCTTTGTTTCCACGTGACAGATTGTCAAGAGGATCAACAAGGCAGAGATCAGACACCCAGCAAGAAAACCTGGTTTTTATAGAGGGGAAAATATTTCTTGGTCCATAGATTGGAACCTAATACAAGATAAGGCACCCCCCCCCAGCTCAAATTATGGACATTCTTAAATTATTGAATAATTAACATAATATCCTCTGAAAATTTCTGCCAAGCCTACATCTTTTTTCTAACCAAAATAATTCTGCTTCACCTTCTGTGTGAAAAGCAAAGAATATTTTCAAACCTCCACAGTGCTATAGGGTTCCCCTGGATTTATCATATCTTTTGAATCTACAAATCAATACTCAGGTATTCTCTAGACCTAATATGAATATCACTATAACTTACAAAAAGTTGAGTTAGTTGATACTTGTCTCCAGAGTTCTAAGAACACCAAAAGATAAGAGAATGAAGGTGGAAATATGAATAAGTAAGATTTTTCTTCTTGCCAAGTTAAGCAGTAAGACCTGTAGAAAGAACGTTTTTCCCTGAAAACTGTCTTCTTTTCATATGAGTCTATTTACCAAATTCTAGAGATAAGAGTACCATGACCATACAAGTTATGCAAATACATTTTTGTTCTCAATATTGAAAAACTATTTTTAACAAACACCAGGATAAGGAGAGATGTGTGATATAACTAAGCAAAGGAATATTCTTAAGTAAACAAAAATCAACTTCATTACTTGTTTAAAATTACATGGGATCCTAGACCATGATGTATTTCAATAACTCCACATTCATTGACCTCAATTGATTATTTTGTCAGTATTTGGCTCTGGGAGAAATCTAGCAAGATAATGGAAGAAATAACTTAAGGTTACCGGCTAGTAGATATCTAACAACATAAAATTTTTTTAAATGATTGCTGTTTCTCTGTTAATATGTTAAGGATTATAAATATAATCTCTCTGATGATCTCTTGGATAATTTACATGAGGATAATAGTGATAATTTTCTGCGATACCCATTGAGATGAGTAATCTACACATTTCAGTGAATAATCAATAAAAGAAAAACACCTCTGCAGCTTTCAGCTCTCAGTTAAGAGGAAGTTCCTGTTAAGGTTCTCAGACTATCTCCTGTCTGTCCATTTCTATAGCAGCTTTGTTGTGTTTTATGATGATAGTCTCAACCCCTTGAGACCAGCCATAGGAAAGGTACAATAGAAGCATTATTTGTATTGTTTTGTTTTGTATGAGACTCACATTGGGAAACCAGTACGTGGAATAGCATTTGCAGGAAGTCTCCAGGGGGCAGCACTTACCAAGCTCATTGGCTCAACCCAAGGCTGCATGACAGTAAAGAATGGGAAAAATTAAAAGGAAAAGTACTTTAATTAAATCTGTATTTGTGGCAATGAGATACAGGCCTAGAAAACACCTTTCTTAGTTCTTGCAATGAGAAAGGGTGTCTCCGGGAACCTTCTGCAATGACAGCCAAATCGTTGCTGGTTAAACAAGTGCCCCTCCCCCCTAATAGCTAGAGATACACTTCAAAAAAAATTTTTAAGAAAATACCACTGACAATTAAAATAAAGTAAAGGAAAATAAAACAACAAAATAAAATAGGAGGGAAATAAAGATGGGAGACTTGGAATTTTCTCAGTAAAGGGCTTTGCAAGGCATAGTGTATTACAAGCACTCAACTCTACTATTATAATGTAAAAAGAATGAGAGAAAATAACATATGCAAATGGTCATAGACAGCCATGTTTCAATAAAACTTTATTTATAAATGTAGGCTGGATTTAGCCAAGGAAGCTATAGTTTTCTGACCACTGACCCTAGATGTTTTATGGTATAACTACTCACGCCTGATAGAGAAGTGTTGGCTGGAAAAGAAGAGAGAGTACAAGGAACAAGCAGAAAATGTGCAGAAGACATTCAGTATTTACCTAAGTATGTCAATGTTGGTAAAACAGAACACAGATTTATAAAACCAGCTGCAACACCATATAGATGAGTCAAAAGAACATGAAACTGGGTGTACAGAGTGCCAGTCTATCCCAAATAATTGCCAATGTTCTGTGTGCTGGGGTGAGTCTCTATTTATTCACCTGTGCTTTTTGAAAGCTGAGACTCCATGCCAGATTGTCTATTGTACTGCATTATGGATTCATGATAGAAAGAATTTAAACAGCATGAATTACAGAAAATTAAACAGGGAGATTGTACCCTTCCAGATAAAATGTAAGTAAATGTAGATTTCTCAGCCATATTTACTATTTTTTTTTAAATAGAACATTAACTGATCTTCATCTATTTTATTTCATCCAGGTTATTTGGGAAATGTCAACACTGTATATCTTTACTTTTATTTGGTAGAATATATATATTTCAGTTTCCATACATAATATCATAATATATATATATATATGTGTGTGTGTGTGTGTGTGTGTATGTGTGTGTGTATATATATATACACACACACATACACACACACACACACACACATATATATATATGGTATAAGTATATATTCTGTGATATACATTATATAAAGTATATACATAAATAATTATATATATATATATGTGTGTGTATATATATATATAAAGTTCTCGAGTTCTTATGCAAATACATATCCTGAAGTTAGTCCTTAATTTTTCATAAAATATTTTACCAAATATCTTTAAAAACAATAAACTTTCCTAATTAATAATTGTACAAGAAACTCATATTCTACCCTCCTTTTTTGCAGAGATTCTCATATTTAAGGATTTTTAATCAACATAAACTTTTTAATTCACAACTCATTAAATGACAGTTTAAAAAAAAAAGGTCAAAGTGTTGTATTCAAAATTTAGGTATTGTAAAATCTGAGAGATTTCTCCTGTAGCAGTTTCTGAGTAAAAATATAATGTTAAGATGCAAACTACTTGCCTGATGGGCTAAATGAGGTCTAAAGGAAATATCCTACTTTTCTAGTAACAAATCAATTCATACTGTTCATGACTCTGGAAGTAGTTCAGTTTACTGGTTCTACATGCGTGTAAAATGCTAAAAAGCACCATTTCTACAATTTAATTACAGTACCATGCAATTATCATTTGGGATGTATTTCCTCTTTGAAAACTTCTGAATCTACACCAGTTCACCTAGATGTCTCTTTTCTCTCAAGCTTGACTAGAATGGAGCATATGTAGCTTGACATTCTAAATGAATTTCTAATTACTTCATTCATTTAGTCTAGTGTTTACAATGATTATATATACTTTGCGGATAATAGAAGCACAAAAGTTTGCTTCTTATATATAGCCCATCACCTTTGAGAATGGTATAAGCATAGAATGGGACCTAAGAAAGCAATTTGTATTTGTTCAAAATGAAGTTTTTTTAGGGATTTTTATTGAATAAAAACAGTATCTTTTTAAATCAAAGTGATTTTGTGATATTGGTACTATAAAGGTCGTTCACAAGCCAGAGGATTTGGAGAACTTCCAGTTTCCATACATAATATCAAGCAATGACTATACCTAGACTCATTTCATTAATTTGAAGGGACTACATCTCAATTATATTTACAACTTTATTATGTTAACCTTGACATATTTGTTACTTTAAAGAACATGATAAAATATAAGAGAAAGTGGAAGAAGCCTCATTTTGTAATTTAAGAATAAGTGTCTCAATCAAGTACACAATCTTAAAGACATTGTGAAAACAGAAATATTCAATGAACTATAATATCCCCACAAAAAGTGGCTCTTATTTCTTGGGTTTCATATATTTCCAATATTTCATTCTGTTTTCAGTTGTTTCATGCATGTTGAGCTTATCAAGATTCATTGTTGCAAGTAACAGAAGCCAGCTTTGACTAATTGAAAATAGAAAATTAATTTATTAAAAGTTTATAGCATAAGTGGAGCCTCTTGGAATGGAGGGGTCAAACCAAGGATCAGCTGGGAAACTACATAGGAACCATTGGGCTGGGTAAGCATCAGAGACCACCACCACATCAGGGGTAGCATGCATTTCACTCCACTCCAGCTCCCTGGTCAGTTCCTGCACAGGCCCACATCTTTGTATCATTACCCAGATCCGAAATTCCAGGCAGAAGTATCCAAAGGAAGCACTTTAGTCATGTGTCCACACCTTCAATTACTACAAATGGGGAGATACCAGATCTTATAGTATAGTTAGTGGGAAATGTTATCTGCCTGCCAAGAACCAGACAAAGCACTCATTCACCCAATGTAGCCTCCACATGTTAGACTAGCAAACTGCATGATGAATATCCACTATGAGGCTACAAGGAGTTGCACTTCACATGTCACATAATCATATCGCAATGCAGTAAGCATATTTAATTTTAGATATTTGGAAAATTGGATAGTGGGAAATGTGATGGACATTGTTTTGTTTGAAACTTCATTGCCAAATAATGTGTAGTTCTATTGGTAATTTTCTATTCTATGAGAACTGGAAGGAGAATACTTCTCTTTATCTTTAACCCTCTTTTTTAAAAAAGCATTACTTTGGTTTTTAGTGTAAGCCATTTTAACACTAATGCCACATAAAAATACTACTAGAGAGAAGCTACTTTTTTCATATGCATTAACTCATTTACCTGTAATCACTTACTTTGTTTACTGAAGTTCCTTAGGTTTCTAAAATCACTCTTCAGGTAATGTTACTCATAACACTAAGTCTCCTTAAATACTAGAAGAATCTAAAACTGTCCAATATCTCATGCTCAGTTTTTAAAAATCTATATCATTTTCTGAAAATCTGAAGAAAGTGTTATTCTTATTTCATGGTGCATATTTGTTTCTCTAACTCATACATGATTGTCATGTAACCAAAAAAACAAGCAATAAATTTTTCTAAATAAATCAGTTTTAGTAAATTTATAATTGATACCTGAAAAAAAATCTAATTTGGAAATAGAATAACATTGACAAATTTTTAAATCATCACCTTTATTTCAAAAGACTAGAGTCCTTTAAGTATAATCCACATATTCTGTCATGGAGAGAATCCAATTGCATACAGTCTCATCACATAGGGCACTGGCTGCCAACATGATATCCAGACCTTCTCATTTATATAGAGAAGTCTAGAAATGCTTGGCTAGAAGAAAATATTCCTCAGTCTTGCAATGAATTATAGGCAGCAATCATAAGAAGGTAATGTAAGAAATTTCTTTATAAAGTGTTTACTCTTATTGCCTTTCTCCCAGTTCACTTTTTTGTCCCTTTTGGTCATTTCCCCCTCTTCCTCCTATCTGCCTAATGTATAGATGTTAGGTCCATTAATCATTTTTATGGCACTGTAACAAAATACCTGAAATAAATCAACTTACAGGAGGAAAAGTTTATTTTTGCTCACCATTTCAGAGGTTTCAGCCCATAGTCACTTGGTTCTATCCCTTTTAGGCCTGTAGGCAGGCAAAACATTATGGTGAGAAGTGTGTGATGAGGCAAAGCTGTTTACCTCACAGCGAATGAAAAGAAAAAAAAATAGTGAGAAAGCGTCCAGTCCCAGTGCCCCCTTCAAGGGGCATACCCCCAATGGTCTAACATCTTTTCCTTAGACCCCACACCTTAAAGAGTCTACCACCTCACAACAGCTCCACTCACTGGCTGGTGACCAAGCTTTTAACACATGAGTCTTTGGGGAACATTTCTCTCCATTTTTTAAAACGATGAAATACTTTCAGGTGTTAACTGACTTGCTCAGAATTATTGAGCAAATAAGTACAAATCTTTATGTGGACATTAGATCTTTTAACTCAGATTCTATCTCTGTCTACTATATTATGCCACATTATCTGAGAGATGCCCCCCTTTGATTATATTTCTTATAGCCATATTTTCATCCAGTAACATTTGAATGCATTTAATTATTTTTTGCACTAACAATTTCAATCTACTGAGAAGAGTCTTTGCACCACTACATGGACCAGTGAGAAAAACAGCAGTATATAGGTGATTTAAAGGGTGTTCCAAAATTTTTTGCCAAGTTCATTTTAGAAGAATTTAGAAACAGTTATCTTATTTGGGGATTTAAAAGAAGTCTATCAGGTAGATACGACATGAGTGGAGAGAATCATTAAATGAGAGGGTAAAAGGAAAGTCTTAAGGTTTATGACTTAATGCAGATACAGGCACTACTTTATGGAAAGAAAAGAGACTAATTGAATATCAAATAATCATGGAATTTTAGTATCAATTTGTACAGTTAAACGCATAACATAAGCTAACAACTGTTTACATTTGCTTT
The DNA here is from genome assembly GCF_052094955.1 of Ictidomys tridecemlineatus. Taxonomy (NCBI): domain Eukaryota; kingdom Metazoa; phylum Chordata; class Mammalia; order Rodentia; family Sciuridae; genus Ictidomys; species Ictidomys tridecemlineatus. Next base: position 11,246,504 of record NC_135494.1, on the reverse strand, counting down.
CTCCACATAAGCAAACTCTAACAAATTCTTTGAAGCACAAATGAAATTGTTTTATGAGAGTCAGTCATGTGGTCCTCCCTTTGTAGGAGGCAAATGGTCTCTATAGTCTGTGTTACATAAGAGAAAAGCAAAGAGATTCAAATGATAAAGAAAAAAACAGTGAATAAATCAGCTTAACCATCTTTTTGCATAAGTTAAAATCGATAATTATGGCAATTAAGAATCATATAAAACTAAGAACAAATTATACCCTCCATAGTAGTGTGTTTCAGTGAATCTTAAAGAATTGGAAAAATAATCTAGTAAACTAAGTCCCTAAGTGGTTTGACCTGGATATCAGGAAGATCTAGGATCAAGTCCTGATTTTGCCACCAAATGGCTCTGTGATCCTGGACAAATCATATAAATTCTCCAAGCATTTTTTCTCTCACCTGTCAAATGAGAATAATAAGTATGTCTCAAAAACTCACAGTGAGTAAGTAGTCAAGGACAGAATGCATGGTGGGTATTAAATGAGGAGAGTACTCATCATTTTAATTGTCCAGGTACATCACAATCAGAAATTCCTTTTCCACTGTATCCAATTCTCCTCAATATACCTATTAAGGTCAACAGGCTACAATTTACTCAATGATACTAATTTACTAGTAACATTGTCCTAATCAATTCCTCTGTGTATGTGTGTACAAGAGTAGGTGGACACACGTGACTGAAACATCTTGCTAAAAGCAATGTTGTTTATTGGGCAAGGAATGTTATGGGGATTGCCTTTGAAGAAAATGATGACCCATAGTGGACTAAATACTTTTCTAAAATGTACATATTATTTGATGAATAAACAGGCAAATTAGATGGACTTTTTTTTCCTGAAATGTATCTTGTTGAACCATTATCTCTGGGAGTACATAAATAATGACTTAGTATAATACATAGCCATAAAAATAAAGAAGAACAAAGTAAAATTCTGAATACTGAGAAAAAAATTTCATTCTCTATCTTGCTTTCAACAAGGCTAGAAAACATTGACTGTGGATAAATAAATACAGCAATTACTCACCTGCCCTTTGGCCACCAAATGTTGGAAATACATATACACAGAAGACAGGAGGCACAAGAGGATACATAATGGCATATACAGTGCCTTTTAAACATTGTTGTATTTTCATAAGATAGTGGTTATGCTTCTTGAGATCATCCAAATTCCCGTTATCTTATTGATACATTTTATATCCTGTTAAGGTACAATCTCCTGGTACACAAGCCGTTTCCCAGATCCTGTCCAAAAGTTAGCACTAGGATTCTCTACTTTTTGGAGCCTAGCTACATGGTACCTTTGCAGGAAATATACCATGTGGCTGCTTCCTGGATGCACCTTGTCATAAAAGACCCTGCATTGCATGACACACTTTGGTTACTGGCTCTGAAGCAATGATACTTAAGTAAAAACAAAATCAAAACTTAAAAATTCACTAATTCAGAATATACTCTGGTTGAGTATGAGGCCAGACAGAACAGAAATATACCTATGAGAGAAAAATTGACTACAGGAATTAATATTGCAAATAGGAGACCGGGGATATATTTATTCAAGAGAATAATTGAGGGTCAAGCCTACAGAAGAATAGGTAAGCTAAAATTACAAACATTTTAAGATCTATTCATTAAAATCTTTAAAAAATTTTAAATTTAAATGGTATCAATAACCTAGGTTTGTATTGTCTCATATTCTAAAACTACTAAAGCTTCATGTTTGTAAAAATATTATGCAATGAAGGTGGTTCTGCAAGTTAAATTAGTGAAATTGTACAATTTTTTTTAAAGAAAAAGAAACAACAATGTTATACTGATTGTTCAAATATTAAACTTTCATATCTGGAAATATTCATTGTATCCTTTAAAAAATATGCATTTGTATACACATATGCACACACACACATTCAAGTATACAAATACGTGTATGTAGACACATAATCTGCATATACATTCTGCTTATTTTATTCTTTGGATGAATTAAAAAATAAATCAGAGTTGTAGAATCACCTGAGAAAATGAATGTAAATTCCTAAGAATACTTTTCAACAAACAGAAAACAGCTTCAACTAGAATAAACCCATACTGTTGCCAATAAAATTTTATAAAAATTTCAGTATAAAGGGTAAGTGCACCATCTTTTCAGAGAAATACAGAGTGGAAACAAATGCACAATACAGAGACAAAGACTCAGAATCCAGAACTCAATTTGAAGAGGAGGAAAGGATCACAATTCCCAGAGACCCCTTTACATATATTTGGATGTTTTCCTTTTGTGTACAGTATTGATGAGTGTGTTGTGCGTTCATTGAGAAATCAGCCCTCGGTAATTGTCAGGGATCTTTATTCTGAGTGCAGACTCTACTGGAAATTAATTGCTTTGGTGCAATATGAACCACATCATAAATGTCATCCAGAAGTTGCAGGGAGTGAGGAGGCAGTGACAGCTCAATCTGCACTGTTTCATTTAAAGTTGGGTAAAACACTGTGACAGAAGTGCTCTTCATCAATAATTTAGTCTGCAGTGTAAAGCCAAGCCATGCCAAAGATGCCAGGGGAGCCTTGGCTTCCCTAGTTTTAATGACCCCAGCATGGAGGGGTTGAGGGGCCAGGACAAATCAACATTCACTACACATCTGGGCATGTAGGCAGATGAAGATATCAAGGACTGAGCTGACAAGACAAAGGGTTGAAAAAAGAAGTGTAACCTGGAAAACCTTTACTTTGAATTCTTTTATATATTCAAGGGAGATGACAGTTCCTAAGGTCATCTTATATAATAAAACTTCAGTTATCTACATAGAGAATTTTAACCTTTTCCAACATGAAATCAAAGAGGATGAAAGTTTAGTTTTCTAACGTTTAGTTTATGACTCTTAAAATATTCCCATTTTTCCCCCCACTAAGACTCTTGCAATGAGCTAAATGTGAACAGGGATTGCTTGATTTCATCTCATTAACCCTAATTATGGCTCCTCAGAAGACCCACTACAATTAGAGGCCAGTCCAACTTCCGCTTAACCTCGGTGAATTTGAGATCTTGGCTACTTCACAGTGTGTTTGCCTGAAACTCAAAATTTAGTTTGGGAGCTCCCATTGTAATATAAAAGAAATAATGTAAAATGGCGTGGCCATCCCTTCTTTATTGTACCTTATTTTTTTTTTTAAATCTTAAATAAAGAAGGAGGTATATGTTTTCACTACTAGAAAAATCAGTTTCTGGGACTCTCATGCAAAAGTTTAGGGTTTTTAAAACAATAACTTTATGAATTGTATGAGTTGCAATTTTGTCCTGATCTTAGGAGGACACCATGAATTCCCAGGTTGTACTATTCCTGGAACCCCAGAGAAAAAATTCAATTATCTCATGCTATGTTTTGTATATTTGAAGGACTTCATAGCTTCACTAAGAAATGACTGGATTCTCACACTAAGGAGATTCAGTTCTCATTGAAGAAATTTACTGTTTCCATTTTTTCCCAATGATTTTCATACCAAAACCTAAAGTTAGCAATGTTATTAATGCTAATCATAGGAAAAATTTTAAATATTTGTATTTAAAAATAAAAAACAAAAGATGATCAATATATGTGATTTATAAAGAAAAAAATATGAGGTAAGCATGAAAGGAATTTTAAATTTATTTAAATATTCTGATAATATTTAATAGTGACTAATATGCAGATGACAGTTAGTCAAAACCGAGAATGCCTGAGAAAACAAGGGGCATATTAATTTCAGCATGTGCATTCATAGGAAGTGTTAAGGTAGGAAGCTAGTAAATCCAAATCCCCAAGAGTAAATAGTTATAACCTCTCCATCTTGAAGCCCAGGTAAAAAGTATACAATATAATTTAAAGTACACTTTTAAATACCTTATACAATCCATGTATCCATTGATAACTATAAAACTCAGGAACACAACACAAGAAATTAGAACCATTACTAACAATTACTTCACAATGAATATCCCTTCTACCTAAACTCCTGGTAACTAGGAAAGTTGACAGATCTCACTATTAATCTACTAATATTTTCAGAAATTCAAGGGAGAAATTGCAAAAACTCTCTAAGACGAAGGTAACATTCCTACAGGATTTAGATTTGACAGATCTACCAAGCACAATACAACCCAACCCCTGAGATGGATTTTCCTGATAGAGGGAAATCCCATGTGTTTCTGTGAAAAGTCTTAAGAGGAAAAAAATAGTGGGCTTTGATACTTAATTCTTATCTAAAATATGTAATAAAGTATCTGTAATTATTTAAGTCCGTAGTCATCAAAGTGAAAACTGTGTGAGAACATATATGATTTTCCATTTAATGACTGATAAAAAAAGAATCAATAAAAGTCATATTTTTCAGTTGAAGTTGTCCCATCACTTGTGGCTTGTTTTTTTTATTGTTACAGTTAAGGTAGCATAAAAACTACTTAAATCCATTTTTATAAAACAAAAACATTCTCATTTACCAAAAGGATACATGAAGGAGAAGATATTATATTAGAAAATATAAAGTGGAATCATAATGATGATAGATGTAGCTCAGTACTTGCCTCTCAACTCCCAAGGCCCTGGTTTCAGTCCCCAGCATCAGGGGTGACAAAGTTGAGCCATACAAAAATCACTGGTGTTTGACTCTCTTTGATCAATGAAAATGTAATTTCATATAGCTCTACCTAATATTTCTTCAATTTTTAACAGTTCATTTAAATGATATCTCTGATGAGGAATTTGAATATTTGTTAAAATCATCCATCCAACACTTTTATTTTTAAGCCCTACTACATTTCAAGCAATGTATCTGTGTTTTTTTGTGTTAAGCAACTAGTAATGAGAATGCTTTCTTCTTAGGGGAAAACAAAGGGGGATTAGGAATAAGTTTAATATGAAGATATTAGGAGTTCTGTTGGATGACAGCTGACACAAAATGGGCAAACAGTATCTTTGAAATTATTTCAGTTTACAGAAAATAAAATTTGGGTGATAATAATTTTTCTACTTTTATCTTTTTGTATCTATAAAAACAATGAAGACTATTCATGTAGAAAACTACCACAATCTGCTAAGGGCAAAATAAACCTGGGAAGAAGATATTGCATATGGGCTACATGAACCAATAATGAAAATAACAGAGGACACAAGTTTCCAATTAATGTCCACATCACAGACCAAAGTTATCTCCACTTTCTCTCCACACTCACATGTATGAATCTCTTGAACTCTAAATGGAAGAATAAAGAAAGTTATAATTATTACTGGATTGTTGTACCCTGAAATGGGACTGAAAGATAATCATGCTCAAGTGTCAGACTCAAAGGATGGCTGCTTTTTAAAAGCCCATTAAACAATATTATTTAATTTAAATTGCAGCATTATCAGAAGGTCTTTGATAATGTAGCTGCTAATTGTGCTCTCTTGATTTCTAACTTTCTTTGAGGGCTTGGGGAACATGAGCTGTTTAAAGCACCTTTTAAGAAAGCTCCTAATATCTTTCTGACTTTGAATATTCCCCTTTTCACTGTAAAGCTAAATAAAACCTTAACATTGATTAGAATGAAGTCAGGTTGTACAGAAATACTGTCCTACAAGTGTCTCGATGGAAACGCAGACACCAGTAACCAACAGAGACCTAACAACCACAAAAGAGAAGTCATAATCATTTAGACAGAAGTAGCTATTTTAACAAACTGTGTGTGTGTCCACCTTATGAATGTATCCCAAGATGTATGATGGCACTTCACCGATGACAGCAGGTTTTTTTTTTTAATTAAGTTTGTTATTTAGAGTATGATTAAACAACCCAAAATCCAGTAAGAATGCTTGTCTTGTTTTTCTTTGTTTTTGATCCTTAAAACTAAGGTGACTGACTCCCACCACTGTATCTTTTTCTTCAAATGTTCAGAGTTAGTCATTATAACACAGTCTGCTCTAAACCTTCTGTGTTGGTAGTTAAACATGTAATATGGGGAAAAATGGCAGATTGATAACTTTTGTTCATACTTTAATGCAAAAATCACAACTTTTACTTCACTAAAAATATTTACTTACACTAAAGTTTTGTTTTCTGTCTATACCATATGTTTCTCTGAAATTATAAATTAATTCTATCTTAACAATACCCCTAAAAGCTAATAAAAGGTATTTTATAATGATTATTGCACATCATATCTCATATATTACATATTCTATATATATTGTAAAAATTACTGATGTGGGATCATGAGAGTGATAAAACATTATGAAGAGGAGTTATTTTAAGTCAAAAGTTTTATAATTCAATGTGAATGTCTTGTAGGGATAAATAAGGATTTTTATAAGAAATCTTTTCTGGATGTTTTTAGTGAGTGAGTTGAGAGTTGAGTTTTCCAAAATAATAACTATTCAGAAAAAAAATGGATGAAATGAATTTCATTCTAAGAAGCCAACTCTCTTAAGCTCAACCTCCTGCACAATCACAAGATTTGCCTAAGAGAAGTCTTGCCCACCTGTCTTGTTAATGAGGAGAAGTTGCACCTGTCCCTCCAGGCATCCACCCTACATTTGAGGAGATTCAATTTGTCATAAAGTTAAATATTACCCATGAGAGGAAACCATTCACCTTGACAGTTATCCTTTGGAACCCTTGACTGTGCCCATACTGTAAAATGGCAATAAATATTCATGGCTATCAGGGGCTGGGTTGGGGAAGAAGACTATTTTTCAGGAAGAGAAAAGGTGTAATTCAAAGGTAAAGTCTCAGTTACCTTAACCAATTTGAGAGGCCTGAAGTTTGTGAGAAAAGAAAGTGCTCTGGAGATTGGCAGAGGTCAGAGAAGGTTGTGATGTGGGTGAGGGGTGCAGGGTCTTTAAGAGAAACTAGGGAAGAAATGTTCTAAATAGACTTTTTTAGATTCACTTGGGTTTGCACAATATGTTTCTCGAAAGAGTTTGAAGCCCAATATATAAAAAGCTGACAATTTATATATTTGATTCCTTAAAAGCAATTAGGAATACGAAGCAGATGGTCCAGCATTGTAGATTTCCCTTTTCATATTGCTTAAACACTAGAGATAAATAAGTCCAACATAAACAGATGATTTCTATAGCAGGGTTTATAATTAGCTGGCACTGAATGTGTCCAAACTCTAAAATAATTAGCAGAAGCATGTGGCACACCATTAAAACCTTGTGGCTTGTCTACATTTACATTTATAAATGATGTATGTGGTGTGGTTCCAAGCTCCTTTAAAACTTAGATTAAATATATTTTTTTAATCCCACAACTTTCTTTGTAATCTACCTTGAGCCTCTGGAAAACAGTAAAATTGGCCCAAATCAGAAATGTATAGCTGTATTTTATTTATTTATTTATTTATTTATTTATTTATTTATTTATTTTTAAATTTTTTGTTCCAAAGAATAAAAATCTGACTTTATAATGAAAGATAGATTCTTCTTAAAGAGCTGGCACCTTTCTCAACTGATAAGGATATTTAGATCTTGAATTTTAATTTATTCATAATAATGGGGATAGGCAAGATAACAATACTTACAAGTTTTTGGAGTGAAAGCTGTTACTTTGAGAGCTAAATGAATGGCAATGTAATTAATTAGTGCCAATGTAATCTTCTCAATCTATTATATAGTAATAGAATATTTTAAATAACATACTTAAATTTTTTATTTGAGGTCTAAAGATACTCTGTGTTATTTTAGAGTGCAGTTAATATTTTACAGGAGAGGAAGCAAGCAGCTTATCATTATTTTTGAAGTCAATATCCCAAAAGGGTATTTAATAAAGTTCTTGCCAGTATTAGAAGCTGTGGACACAATAAGATGTGTAACACAGACCTGCCTTCTCTCCCAAAACAATGAGCATCTTAGTCCTACCAAAAGTCATGCTAACCAGGAGGCACATTTCTTTAAAATCTGCATCAAGTTATGTGATGACATGTTTTTGTAGATCTTGTACATGGGAGTCATCTATTGTCATTGCAAAAACTGGCCAGTATTCTTAATATAAATCTCATTAAAACTAGAGGCTTTTCAACATCTGGTTAAGAATTTTCTATGAACATTTGTACTCTACATCCTATCTGATGCACCAGGCCAAGTTTAAAGGCATAATCCTTAACATATTTATATGTCAGTAAATCTGAAAAGGAATATTAAATACCTTTTTTTCCACATCTGTTCTCAGATATTTGTTACTATATTTAAACTATCTATACCCAATTAATGTAAAAAAATGTGTTTTTTTTAAATAAAAAAATGCATTGAATTACCATAGTTTAAAGTGATTTCATAATCTTTCATTTTCTGGTGCTTTTAATTTGCTAGAATTTTATATAAATTCCATACACAGTATCTTCCAAAACAAAAGAATTGTTTTCAGTTATTCTGCTTTTTAGTTAATTTCTATCATATTTTACATGAATTTAAATATGTAATCTCATCTATCTAAAAATTGCAACACACATTTCTATGAAATATCTAAATTCCAGGCTCATTTTTCTTGATAATAAAAATAAATTTTTATGAAGGGAAATAATGTTTTTCATCATGAAGAAAAATCTTTTATTTGATCATTATTCCTAAAACATCATTTAGAGGTAAAAAAAATAAAATATGCTTAATTAAAACTATTGATATTAGAAGAAAAGAAATTCATGCTAATATTATTGCTAATGAAATATATAGAGACATACAGATACTGTTATGCTAATATGCCAGATTTAAAGGAAATGATGAAGGATCAGCAGTGATTTTTAAAATAATTTTTATTTAAAAAAATATTAAACAATCATGTCCAATGAAACTTAATGGTCATCACTGGCCAGGAGAGGAACAGAGAAAATGAAGAGCAGAAGTTGGGATGAGATAGACCAAGGTAAGAAATGCTTCAATATCAGGAAGAAAAAAGAAAACAGAGAGAGGAGTACATACAAGGGGTCAAGCAGAAGCATAAGACTATGGAACCTACATTTAAAAATATCTACTGCTGGAAAAGTTCAGGAATGTCCACCTTACCCAAGATTATACCTGCACAGTCCTCCAAGAGTCAGTGAAGTCATTTCCTCAGAGCAAGTTTTAGCATCCAATGCCCCTAATATCACAACAGTTCATGTAATGGATTTAAGCACTTCTCTTCTTATTACATGCTAGACTAAGGATATATTATATGTATAACTGTTTGCATGACAGATCTACATACTCTCTGCTTATTTTCAAAATTTTACTTGAGAGTACTTTCATCAACTGGTATTCATCTATTATTTTTCAAAAAAAAATAAATAAATAACTACTCAGTTTATATATCATTATTCACTGAGGCAACTCAGAGAGACAAAAAAATGTGAAGTTTTTATCATGATTTTATGAGATTTTAAAGATTTTATAAGAAATCAAGTGATAGTAATACTTTGTATTCCCTACCATCATGCATGACATTGTTCACACAATTTAATTTTAGAAACACGAATTATGTCATTCTTCATCAGTATTACCCATAACTTGAACTTTTCAGGTGTCTTTTGTGTTTAAGACAGCTTATTAGGTGCCAAAGTCACTAAGATTAACCTGGAGTGACTCAGAGCCTTATTGAGGAGATGAAAAATGTCAGGAGTGATATTAGAAAACCCGGTTTGCTCTGTGAGGAATGCAGATACAAACCATACGTGATGGACACTCAGCCAACAGCCACCCAGGAACCCCTCACTCAAATACTGAAACCAAAAAAAAAAAAAAAAAAAAACTTTTTATAGGAGGATTGGATGTCCCAAATTTCATAGTGTGGGACATGGGGACAACAATTTCCAGGCCCAGAACAAAGGTACAAAGAAACACAAAGTACATTCAGAGAAGAAGAAAAAAAAAACCAGCCAGTTTGAAGGAATAGGTAGATGTCACTTTAAATGAGGTTTCTAAGAAGTTTTTGCTTTAATTATCAGGCAATAATAGATTTTTGAAAACAAAAACCCTTTCATACAGGGCCTGTTTGGGTTCCTTTTTCTCACAATGTATACTATCTCCATGTCCCTGCCCCCCAATCAGCACATCTTTAAACCCCATTTTGGCCATGTCAATATATCCTTGGCCTGTGGAAAATATAACTGAGGTCACATCCTCCCTCTAGCCCAAATGTTTTCATTTCTTAAATCTCCAATAATAAAAAAAAGTCCCTATTCCTTTTTTAGAAGCCCCATGTTCTTCTCCCAGACTATTTAAGTCTACTCTATGTCCATCACACAATCTCTGGCCCACACTTCAGTTTCCTGGCTCAGGCCAGACCAGGAGATGTCTGGAATGTGACAAGGTAGTATATGCCTACCAACTGTATTCTGCTAGCAAATTTATTTTCTTCTCTTAGATGGATGATAAAAATGTCACAGTGTGATGCTTTCGCAGGCCTAGGAGATTCCACCTACAGCTGTGGGGCTCATGTGGGACCCACAGCCAAGAATGCCATAAGGAGCACAGACAGCAACTCTACCATCACTGCTTCTCCTGCATTGTTCATTCTCCTGCTAAATGATGCAATGGGACCCCCTCAGGGATTCTGAGTCTGATCATGTTTTTCTTGCTATTTTTTTAGTTTCATCTTCCCTTCACTAAAGCATCCCAAACTGCAGAATTTTTCATAAAACAGATAATATCATTGTACACAAGATAATGGCATTCAAATACATCCATCTGGTTGTTAGCTCTGACTACATTGATTGCAATTTTACTGATAGAATATTTACCAAAAATGATTTTTTCTCTGCTTTTGTAGTCTTAAAAATGCACATTTTCATAAAGAAACTATAAATAAACCGATATACATACATAAGCCAAGAAGCAAAAATGAACTGAGAAATTAAGCAGCAGTCCCTGGGGCTCATTCAAGAAAAACAGTTTACTTTTTCTCAAAGATGGATTTGAAATCCCGATGAGTTTTATGACTCAATGATTTTGTACTTCCATCAACAGAAAAACGGATTGTGGAAAACTGAGTTTCACTAGTATGATAGACAAGTGCCCAGGCAGTTTCTCCTAAAGATTGGAAGATGAACAGAGTCATGTCATTCACCATATCTAGAAGGCCAGTTGACTATGGAACAGGATGAGTGAAACAGACTCCCTTTTCCAGGCATTTCTCTGTCTCCCTGAGTCTTGCCAGTGATAGGAAAGATAAAGAGAAAAATCCGAGTCAAAATGAGAAAAGGAGAACTCTAAGAAAGTATGTCCTTTTGATTTTGCCTTTCTTGGCCTAGAATTTGGCCTATGAGTTGAGGATGAATCATCACTCGTGTGATTCAAACAAGGAGAGTTCACCATTTTTCTTTTTCACATCTCATCTAAAAAGTAGAGTTTCTGTCTCTGTCATGAAAGGTTACTCAAGAGTTCCTGAAAACTAACTACCTCAATCTGTTTATTCACAATGATGCATTTATTTATTTAGTTTGCTATTCTAATTGCTATTCTTACATTCAAAGTCAAAGGGAAAATTAATTCAGCATGTTGGTATATGTGTAACCATTATGTCATTGTTGTTTTCCTGGTACTTTTTCTTTGTCCTGTTCAACTACAGTCATGTCATATTAACTGGTTTGGATTCTTATTTGAATAATTGCTAAGACATTTTCTAACTGGCATGAGATTTTTAATTGAATATTCAATTAATTCAATTACCCTTAGCTTCCCTAAATTCTAGACAATTACCCCTATCATCCTTAAGTTCTAGACAAATATTTTTATCCAATATATAAGTGAAACAACAAGTTTATTTCACTCCATAGTATCTTTGATTTTCTAAACCAAAAGAAATGATGCATAGCCCTTAACCTTAATATTTTCTGACCAAGAACTCTATCATTCTTTTATACTTATAAGACATGCAGATAGAAAATTACTTTGGACATTCAGGAAATGTTTTAAAGACAGTCAGAAATTATCCCATTATGAAGAGGTGACTTTAGTGTTCAAAAAGTATTGCTAAAATAAACACACATCCCCACACATGGAGACACAGAGATCTCTTGAACAAAATTCAAATTGGGTGAGAGTAGGTATGGTGGTAGGTCTGGTGCGTGCATTATATGCAGTGTTATTTTCATGGATTAAGAGATAAATCCAGATTCAGGGAACCAGTGGTAATTTCCTCTAGGTGCTCTAGACCATACCTAGAACTTCTTGTGAATCCAAAAAAAGAACTAATGAATGTGCAGTCAGCAGGTAATTCAAGTCATTTTTTAATCAAGAAAGACAACTCTGCTGGGGTGATGAATTCCTTGTTCTCTGAAATCATGTTATCATTTGTGAAACAGAGAGGTACACAAATTGCTGCCAATGTTTCATGTCCCTGAAATCAGTAAAAGGTTTTATGTAGTCTCCAATATTTTCAAAATAAGTTGAGGATTCCATTTAGAACTTACTCATTGGCCTGAAGTGCCCCCCCCCCCACAGACACACACACTTTTTTAACCAACTGTAATAAAAAACATATGGCACATGGATACACAGCTCTCCACATGGAATGTTTAATACTAGGTTTCTGTAATACTAGTGTAAGCCCTGCAAACCAACCAAAAAGAGGGAAGTCTGTATTCAAACCATCTTATTAAATAAGCCTAGCTCTTGACGTTGGATCTTGTTAAAATAACTACCATTTTTGTCGGCCAATGTTTTAGCCAGTCCTTTGCTTAGCAAGGTAAACTTTTTTCTAATAGCCATATAAACTGTCAAAAATCTCTGAATCAGAGAACAAAACCACTGCTGTAGCAATAAAATTATCTTCCTTATTTTAAATATCATAGAGAAATTGTCAATAGCAGTAATTTTGTGGAGACCCCTTATTCAAATACCCTTCCAATGGTTATATTATTGAAAAATAAATAACCATGGAAGAAAGTGGAAGGGACAACTGGGTATGCTGACTTTATCCAGTGGGATAAAAGAAAGAACCGTTATCTTTGTTTTTCCTAATAAACTCTAAAGTACATTGTAGGGAACTGATAAATATTAAAAGCAGAAAATAGGCCTTTTATAAATCAGTAGGCTTCCTTTTACATTATAGCATACAAAGCACAATTAAGTAGTTTTTACTTTCTTACATTTAATAAATACACATATTTGTTTGGATGAGAAATATAAATGTTAGGTTTCTAATACAGATCTATTATCTTCTACCACTGTTTATGTACTTCATCCCCACTCAAGCAGGAAAACCAATTCACTACACTCTCTAATTCCCTGCCTTAGGACTAAGGTCTAATAAAGTCTACTTCCTACCTCTGTGCATGTAAACCTGTCTCAACTCCAGTGACTTTTCCTAATAATACACAGCTCTTTTCACATTTTAAAAAACATAGATAACATCAGTCTACATCGTTTTAGGACATGTGGACAAATTGTTTATAAATCCTGCAAATTCTATCATAACAAAAATAATTTTAAAAATTTAGTTGCTTAGTATCTACTTTTAAAATAATCATGTTAGGATAGGGAAAAGAAAAATATATAGTTCCTATGCTTTTTTTTTTAACAATAAACAAGAACAAATAACAATGTAGCATGAATAACATAAGCACCATATATATGATTACATTCCAATTTTATGGGGTTCAGAGGAATGAGAGGGTACCAGGGGCAGGAATGGTTAGAGAAAGCTATATTCTGGGAGTATAACAAGGAATAATAGAGGAAGTTGCCTTAGAAATCATACAAACCAACCTTCACCTACTACAGATGAGAACATCAAGAGCCAGGACAAGGAAGTGACTCTCAGAGAGGAGACAGAAATGCAGAGTATTTAAGTTTCAAATATCAAGGTATTATTTTCTCTCTATCAGGTAAGATCACATTTTCTCTGATTTTCCAAAATCTATCTCATTCAGGAAAAGCAGACATTAGATCATAAGATTAAAAAAATCCAGTTGTTGTTAGGGGTTGGCAAACTATTTTGTTAAGGGCCAAATACTTTGGGTTTTACAGACCATGTGGTTGGTCTCTCACAGTTACTCAGTGCTCTATCTATAATATGTGCAAAAATAAATTTCAATAAAATTAGAATTTTATTAATATAAATGAACTGGATTTGATCCAGGCCATACTCAGCCAGCCCCTACTCTATGAGTATATAACAAATATAAGACCTGTGTACAAGATTAAATCCAATCTTATGATACTGTTAGCAAACTTTGCTTCTGAACCAAGTTCTGTAATTGTGATTGCCACCATTCTTCCTTCTCTTAGAAACTAATGCAGTATCTTACCTGATCTCTAAAGATGTTCCTGCTCCATATAGCTTTAGATATTAAAGTCAGTAAACAATGGTTGCACTAGTATACAGTCATTTTTAATTTTTTTTTCTCACAGCCCAGATTACTCAGGAGGCATTACCTGGGTAAGCATTCAACTGGTACTATAGGAATTAAGTTAATAAAATCAAAGTTTGCAGAAAAGTTAAACTCTGAACCTAATTTGAATATTTCACTGTACTACCTGTACAATTTGTTTGTCTTCCATGACCTTCAGTGGTGATTGCTCTTACCCATTATTTTGATCCTGCATTCTCTGGAAACTTGCAATACACATTTCTACAGAAGCCAGAAACCCACTCAGAGATGCATTCTTTTCCTTAAGGGAATATACTGCTCTGCCTTCAACTGTCATGAAGGTTGCTAAAAGCATCATATCTTAGTGACACTTTGCTGAATTTCAGCAATAGATTTATATTACATAAAACCTAGAGTGTCACAATCGGAAAAAAACAGGAATACAATATCCACAAGCAGATTTTTTAACTCTGAACTTCTACCTTCCAACCTCAGGGTAAATCAAGAATTTTCTCTACTTGGGTATCCCCAGTCCCAGAAAGAGGTACTATGGAGTCTAACCAACTCAAGCATTTCTGCTACATTGTTTGGAGTTCTTTGAAATTTAAAGCAAAAAAGACTATTTGAAACCAATTTAACAAGGGATATCTGTGACCAAAGTTGCTAAATGATTAAAGCTATAAAATTAATCACATAAACAACTTGATCACAAAAATACCAATATGCATTACAATATCACCTTTGCTTCTGAATGATTTATAAATATCTCGATAGACTCAGAGAGCCCAGATGTATGGAAATGTATCCATTATCCATAGTTGGTACTGACCCATCACATTTTCTTTGGCACCTCATTTTTCTTCCTAATCCTAAAGGTTGAGCTGGTTGGATTATGTAAATAGGGGTTTATTAGCAAGACTATAGTCCAAATGGCCAGGGGTACAGCATCCCAAAGCCAAAAATGGATGAGTAGAGTACATGTAACCAAAAGTCACTTTTTCTTCAAATGTTTAGATAGCCTTGAGAAACAAAGCCAAAGGAAACTGAAAAAACTAGAAGACTCAGACGTGGGAGAAGAAATACCTGAGAGGGAAAGAAAGAAAGACATTCTCCAAATGCTTTTTAGTGACAGCAAGAGTGGCAGGACACCCTGATTTCCAGAACACACACAAAACATATTCTACACATTGCAAAGAAAGTCTCTTTCTTTCTTCTTCAAAAGAAATTAAATAACTTTCTAAGACCCTCAGCAATTCATGCCTTGGAAAATTTAAATAGGGATACATGTTTTTCTCTCTCAGGCACTTTGGGATGCAACCAAGCTGCAAAAATCTCACTAAACTCAACAATATTTTTTTAATTCAAATGAAAAGTAAAATATTTGTTGGTAGATAAATCTAAAATGTTCTGCAAATTACAAATCAGGAGATAGAAATGATTATATGTATTGAAATTATATAAATCATAATATATTATAAATCTAATATGTGAATCCACTGTGTGACTTTTTTCCCCCCTCCTTATTTTTTCCTGTCCACACTGTCAGTGTCCTGCACTATAGTTTGGGGTGGGGGGGGGGGTTCATATTTCTCAATAGGATACTGAAACAGGGTATGCACTTACCTGGAAAATCCTCAGGCCTAGCTAAAGGAGTCCCTGTTATTCATGCCCTTATGATAACCTAATCTAGGAAGATATTTTTTTCTTAATGAATGAAAATGGTTTTAAATAACTATAAACCTATGTTAAATTAGTATACAGTTAGCTTAATACTAATAGAATCTTAAGCAAACTGAAGTTATATAATCCTTAAGAAAGATTATTTTGAGACTTACCAGTCTTTATCTACTTAGAAAAAAATTTTATTTCAAGTGATACAGAAATATTCTTCTCTGATGCAAATTTCAAGCACTCAGACCTATCTAAAACACTATGTCAAATACAGAAATCAGATTTTTTCCCTATCCATAAATGGCAAACTGCCATTAAAAAAATACTATTAGAGAAAAAACTCAAGAATCACCCTATATGTGTGGGGAATAAAAGCCAGACAGTACAATCTTAGGAGAGTAGCAATTGCTACTAGTTGGAAAAGACAGAAAACCATGAAAAGCAGACAAAACTATCAAGTTTGAGGTCTCAGCTTAGTGAGACCTTGCCTCAAAACAAGCCAAGGGTTAAAAATGGGGGCTAAGGATGTGGCTCAAAGGTAGAGTGCCCCTGTGTTAAATTCCCAGTAGCACAAAAAAAGGTAAGTACTTTAAAATTATTTGTGTATAAATAAGTTAAAAAAATCTATAAAATTTTAAGTGCTAGCATAAGATGATGTATTTTAGGAAAACAGTCAAGTTAGTGGTTCTCCATTGAGCATCAGGATCACAAACAGGGCTGTTGACACAGCCAGCTGGGCCCTCCCAGGATTCTGATTCATAAGTTAAGGGGTGAGGTCTAAGAATTGGCATGTATAGCAGGTTCTCATATGATACTGATGCTGTTTTTCCAGGAGCCGCTCTTTGAGAACTACTGATTTTGATATAAAATATTTTCTTTAATAAAGAATCAGAAAATCTGAGAGGTAAAGAGAAGGGCCACAAAATGAGACAACCTGAGACAATTCTGGTTCCATAAATGGATCTATTGACTTAAGGGCTTATCCTAAAGTGCCAGGCAGGAAGTTTTCTATTATTTCAACATGATTTTTTTTTACATATGTAATTAAATTCCCCTGAAACCTGTTTTTCTAAGTATGTGGAGTCTTTTTAAAATCAGACCTTAATTTGGGGTTTAAGAAACAATAAGTTTTATTACCTACCTTGATCTGCATTGTGGAAGCAAATACAAGCAGCACTTGGCTCAATAATCTAGTGGATAAGGCATAATTTCCTTAGAAATAATTTATAAGTCAACTTTTTTGTTTTGGTTTTAGAATTCTTTTATCTATGGTTTAGGTTAGTACATTGAAACACATTTAAAATATACAAAGGGACTTCTATTTAAAGACATCTTACAGAAAATCCTTTTCTCCGTGAATGACTATTACACAGAAATATATCTCTTGGTTACACTGAATTTTTATGCACCAGTTTTTGTTGAAAAGCAAACTTGTTAACACATTCCTCTAAATATTTCAGATTTGAAAAATTGCTTTCACCTCTTTACTTCTCTCTTGAGATAATTCTCCTCCATTAAGTTAGCTTCATGAGTAAAATTTTCACATGTGTTACTTTTAATTTTTTTTCATTCTTGAGAAAATGAAAGTATCAAGAGATTCTTGCCTTAGAGTGAAGGGCTTGTTTTAAACTCAAATGCTCCAATCAATGCCCTAAGTAGGTCAAATTTTCAAGAGGTAATTTCAGCAGACAAATCTGCCTGATTCCCCAAGACAATAAGAAGAGGATACTTAATGCAAAAGTTTCAACTGCCCAATCTTGACCTTTAGGTCTTTGTGACCCAGCCCAACCTATTCCAACACCCCATGATTAATTAGCTTGAACAGGGTGGCTCACTCCAAAATTGCAAACCATACATATATTGTCAATTATAACTGTCTCTATTTCTATTCTAACCATGTTCAAGTTCATCTCTACAACATCTTCCCCAAACACTTCACCTTTGAATACTCACCACTATCTACATTCATCCTACATTTACCTTCTATGTGTCTCATATGGCTCAAGATGAACTGTCTCATATGTGTACTTTATCTTTAGCAGTAGAAAACTTTTTTTAGATATTAAATATAGTATTTTATCAGCATAGGTTTCAAAAGTCGTTACCCAATACGTATTTTCTTGAATATTATATGAACAAGTATTTATTTAGTGCCTGTTCTATGTTGAGACACATATTCATATTATAATCTAATTGAACCCAAATGAGGTCTCTAGTTGGTTCACCTCTGAAACTTCTACATTCTTGACATTGATTCACACAACAAGAAATCTATGCGCCATTTTTTTTCTTTCTTTCTTTTTTTTTTTTTTACACAATATCTTTATTTATTTCTATATTTATTTATTTATTTATTTTTATGTGGTGCTGATGATCGAACTCAGGGCCTCACACATGCTAGGCTAACACTCTGCCACTGAGCCACAACCCCAACCCTATGGGCCATTTCTTTGCCTCAGCAGTAAACAGAGTACAAACACATGTTCATTCTGTCTTATGATTGCTTGGCCTTTTCTGAGAGCAATTTCATCCATGTTCTCACAGAAAATATTTTGTGTTCCAAATAACTTAAAGTTGTCTGTGTCACCAGAAATGGGTAAAAAAAAATGTCATAAAGTAGACATTGTATCATCATATCTCTTCACACATGGACCAGTGTTATGTGGATACTTCTTTGGCAAAATACCTGAACAGAAGGAGAAAATATTTCCAACTCAGTACTACTAAGAATGATGGTTAAGATTTTGGGCTTTGCATTAGAGACCTGGATTTGAAGATCTGGATTTTACTACTGGTATGACTCAGAAATATAATTCATTCTGGGGTGCCAACTGTGAATGTGGGATCAGAATGACTACTACACAGGCTCTTTTAAAAAACTAATTTAGAGAATACCTGTGAAGTTTTTAACAATATCTGCTATTATTAAATAAGGTTATAATTGTTATTAATAAAATCATAACCAAATACCTCACAAGTAAGCACTGTAGAGTCACAAAGAAAGTGTATTTTTAAGGTACCTGAATCCAAAGAGTGACCAGACATATTTGGCTGTTAATCCTAAATCACTAAGTTGCCCAGTCTTAAAAGCAACCAAAAATCTTTTTGTTGGTTTTTGAAACACCAAATAGCCTATGAGAAAGGTGAAGAGCGTGCATTCTCCTGCACAGTAGGCTGAATAAATATCGCATCTACAAATGGTTTCAAGTGTATCTCCCACAGGACTCATAGCAACGGCTTTCATTTTCTTCTATTTTTCCTTTTAATTTTTTTCCTCGCCTGATTTGCTCTTTTCCCCTCTATCACTAGCCCTAATCAATGCAGCAGGTCAAGTTAAAAGATTGGACAGCCTCAGAGTCACATGCATTTAAACCACTTTAATGCAAATATTGACCATAGGAGCATAGACACAGCCTGGGATGAATTATTTCTTTAATCTTTTTTTTCTTTATTTTATTTTATTTTTTTTATTGTTCAAAATATTACAAAGATCTTGACATATCATATTTCAAACATTAGTTTAAAGTGAGTTATGAACTCCCATTTTTACCCCAAATACAGATTGCAGAATCACATCGGTTACACATACACATTTTTATATAATGCCAAACTAGTAACTGCTGTATTCTGCTATCTTTCCTATCCTCTACTATCGCCCCTCCCCCCCTCTTCTCTTTCTATCCCATCTACTGTAATTCATTTCTCTCCTTGTTTTTTTTTTTCAAATTCCCCTCACAACCTCTTATATGTAGTTTTTTATAACAATGAGGGTCTCTTTCCATTTTCATGCAATTCCTTTTTTCTCTCCCTTTCCCTCCCACCTCGTGTCTCTGTTTAATGTTAATAGTTTCTTCCTGCTCTTCCTCCCTGCTCTATTCTTACTTGCTCTCATTATATCAAAGACGACATTTGGTATTTGTTTTTTAGAGATTGGCTAGCTTCACTAAGCATAATCTGTTCTAGTGCCATCCATTTCCCTGCGAATTCCATGATTTTGTCAATTTTTAGTGCTGCCTAATACTCCATGGTGTATAAATGCCACATTTTTTAATCCATTTATTTATTGAAGGGCATCTGGGTTGGTTCCACAGTCTAGCTGTAGTGAATTGTGCTGCTGGGAACATCGATGTGGCAGTATCCCTGTAGTACCCTCTTGAGGGAATAGTCTTGAGGGAATAGTCCGAGAAGGGCAATAGCTGGGTCAAATGGTGGTTCCATTCCTAGCTTTCCCAGGAATCTTTGTACTGCGTTCCAAATTGGCTGAACCAATTTGCAGTCCCACCAGCAATGTACAAGAGTACCATTTTCCCCACATCCTCTCCAGCACTTGTTGTTGTTTGACTTCATAATGGCTGCCAATCTTACTGGATTGAGATGGTGTCTTAGGGTGGTTTTGATTTGCATTTCTCTGACTGCTAGAGATAGTGAGCATTTTTTCATGTACTTGTTGATTGATTGTATGTCCTCCTCTGAGAAGTATCTGTTCAGGTCCTTAGCCCATTTGTTGATTGGGTTATTTGTTGTCTTATTGTCTAATTTTTTGAGTTGTTTGTATACTCTGGATATTAGGGCTCTATCTGCAGTGTGAGGGGTAAAAATTTGTTCCCATGATGTAGGCTCCCTATTTACTTCTCTTATTGTTTCTCTTGCTGTGAAAAAACTTTTTAGTTTAAGTAAGTCTCATTTGTTTATTCTTGCTATTAACTCTTGTGCTATGGGTGTCCTGTTAAGGAATTTGGAGCTCGACCCCACAATATGTAAATCAGAAACAACTTTTTCTTCTATCATACGCAGAGTCTCTGATTTGATATCCAGGTCTTGATCCATTTTGAGTTAACTTTTGTGCATGGTGAGAGGAGGGGATTCAGTTTCATTTTGTTGCATATGGATTTCCAGTTTTCCCAACACTTTTGAAGATGCTATCCTTCCTCCATTGCATGCTTTTAGCCCCTTTATCAAATATAAGATAGTTGTAACTTTGTGGATTAGTCTCTGTATCCTCTATTCTGTACCATTGGTCCACCCGCCTGTTTTGGTACCAGTACCATGCTGTTTTTGTTACTTTTGCTCTGTAATATAGTTTGAAATCTGGTATTGCTATACCATCTGATTCACACTTCTTGCTTAGAATTGCTTTTGCTATTCTTGGTCTTTTATTTTTTCATATGAATTTTATGATTGCTTTATCTTTTTCTAGAAGCAATGCCATTGGGATTTGGATTGGCATTGCATTAAACCTATAGAGAACTTTTGGTAATATCGCCATTTTGATGATGTTAGTTCTGCCTATCCATGAACAGTGTATATTTTTCCAACTTTTAAGATCTTCTTCTACTTCTCTTTTTAGAGTTCTGTAGTTTTCATTGTATAAATCTTTCACCTTTTTTGTTAGGTTGATTCCCAAGTATTTTATTTTTTTTTTCTGAGGATATTGTGAATAGAGTGTTTTTCCTTATTTCCAATTCAGAAGTTCTGTCGCTGATATACAGAAATTCCTTTGATTTGTGTGTCTTGATTTTATATCCTGCCACTTTGCTGAATTCATTTATTAGTTCTAGTAGTTTTTCTGTAGACCCTTTTGGGTCTTCTAGGTATATAATCATGTAATCTGCAAATAGTGATAATTTAAGCTCTTTTCCAATTTTTATGACTTTAAATTCTTTCGTTTGTCTAATTGCTCTGGCGAGTGTTTCAAGAACTGTATTGAATAGAAGTGGTGATAGAGGGCATCCCTGTCTTTTTCCAGATTTTAGAGGGAATGCCTTCAATTTTTCTCCATTCAGAATGATGCTAGCCTGGGGCTTAGCATAGATAGCTTTTAAAATGTCAAGGTAAGTTTCTGTTATCCCTAGTTTTTCTAATGTTTTGAACATAAAGGGATGCTCTACTTTGTCGAATGCTTTTTCTGCATCTATCGAGATGATCATATGGTTCTTATCTTTAAGTCTATTGATATGTTGAATAACATTTATTGATTTACGTATATTGAACCATCCTTGCAACCCAGGGATGAATCTTACTTGACCATGGTACACAATTTTTTTAATGTGCCTTCGTGTCCAATTTGCCAGAATTTTATTGTAGATTTTTGCATCTAGGTTCATCAGAGACATTGGTCTGTAGTTTTCTTTTTTTGAGGTGTCTTTGTCTAGCTTTGGAATCAATGTGATATTGGCCTCATAGAATAAATTTGGAAGAGTTCCCTCTTTTTCTGTTTCCTGAAATAACTTGAAAAGTATTGGTATTAATTCTTCTTTAAAGGTTTTGTAAAACTCAGCTGTATTCCTATCCGGTCCTGGGCTTTTCTTGGTTGGTAGTCTTTTGATTGCTTCTTCAATTTCATCCATTGATATTGGTCTGTTCAAATTGTGTGTGTCCTCCTGACTCAGTCTGGGCAAATCATATGTCTTAAGGAATTTGTTGATGTCTTCACTATCTTCTATTTAATTGGAATACAGTTTTTCAAAATAATTTTTAGTTGTCTTGTGTATTTCTGTAGCATCTGTTGTGATATTGCCTTTTTTCATCCCTTATGTTAGTAATTTGAGTTCTCTCTCTTCTTCTCTTCGTTAGCATGGCTAAGGGTCTGTCAATCTTGTTTATTTTTTCAAAGGACCAACTTTTCGTTTTGTTATTTTTTTCAGTAGTTTTTTTTTTTTTTGTTTGTTTCAATTTCATTGATTTCCACTCTGATTTTAAACATTTCTTGTTTTCTGCTGCATTTGCTGTTGTTTTGCTCTTCGTTTTCTAGGGCTTTGAGATGAAGTGTGAGGTCAATTATTTGTTGGTTTTTCTTTTTCTTGAGGAATGACCTTCAGGCGATGAATTTCGCTCTTAAAAGTGCTTTCATTGTGTTTCATAGATTCCGATAGATTGTGTCTGTATTTTCATTTATCTCTAAGAATTTTTTGATTTCCTCCTTTATGTCTACTGTAACTCCTTGATCATCCAGTAACATATTGTTCATTTTCATGTAATATTGGATTTTCCCTTCCTTCTTTCATCATTGATTTCCAGTTTCATTTCATTATGATCAGATAAAATGCATGGTATTATCTCCACCCCTTTATATTTACTGAGAGTTGCCCTATGGCATAATATATGGTCTATTTTTGAGAAGGATCCATGTGCTGCTGAGAAAAAAGTATATCCACTTGATGATGGTTGATATATTCTATATATGTCAGTTAAGTCTAGGTTATTGATTGTGGTATTGAGTTCTATAGTTTCTTTATTCAGCTTTTGTTTGGAGGATCTGTCCAATGGTGAGAGAGGTGTTTTGACGTCACCCATAATTATTGTGTTGTGGTCTATTTGATTCTTGAACTTGAGAATTTGTTTTATGAACTTCACAGCACCATTATTATTTTGTTGTCATACCTGAAGCTTAATTTTGCTGGATACAGAATTCTTGGTTGGCATCCCTTGTCTTTCAGTGTTTGAAATACGTTGTTCCAGGATCTTCTCGCTTTCAGTGTCTGTGTTGAAAAATCAGTTGTTAACCTTATTGGTTTACCCCTGAATGTAATCTTTCTCCTTTCTCTTGTAGCTTTTAATATTTTCTCTTTGTTCTGTATATTGGATGTCTTCATAAAAATGTGTCTACTGTGATTCTGTATGCTTGGTGTCCTGTATGCATCTACAATTTGTATATCTGTTTCCTCTTTTATTTCTGGAAAGTTTTCTGTAATTATTTCATTTAGTAAATTACTCATTTTCCTGGTTTCAATTTCTATTCCTTCCTCTATCCCAATGACTCTTAAAATTGTTTTTTTTTATATTATCGCATATCTCTTGTATGTTTCTCTCATGATTTTTAACCATCCTATCTGAGTTGGCTAGACTCTTTTCAAGTTGAAATATTTAGTATTCATTATTGGACGTTCTGGCTTCTACTTGCTCCACTCTATTAGGGAGACTTTCATTTGAGATTTTAATTAGGTTTATAATTTCCTTCATTTCTAAGATTATTGTTTGATTCTTTTTTATAATCTCTATCTCCTGATAAAGATGCTTAACTTCTTATATCTGTTTATTTAATTCATTCTCAATGTGTTCTTTTGCTGCTTGAATTTGCTGTCTCGTGTCCTCTTTAAGGTTCCATTCTATCTGTCTAAGGTATTCCCTGAGTTCTTTATATGACCATTTTTCTGATAACTCTATATCGTCCTGAATATTTAGGCTTGTCCTGCGTTGTTTGTACTCCTTTTCTTCCTTGCTTTTTCATACTGCTCATTTTGCTTCTTGTTCTGTTTTACTGTTGAATTACTGTCTACTCCTATAAATTTATTTGATGCTTGGGAGGAAAGGTATTAGGAGGAAAGGGAAGAAATCACCAAAGTTAATGAGAGTAACCAGGTAGAATTCAAGGAAGGGGGAATAAGAGAATTGAAAAGAAATGGAAAGGGAAAGGAAGAGAAGAAAGAGAAAGAAAAAATAAAAAATTAAAAAGAATTAAAAAAAATAACAATAGTAATAATAGAGATGAGGATTAAAATGAAAAAATAAAATAAAATAAAGTAAAATGAATTTTAAAAACACTTTTTTAAAAAACAACAACAACAACAAAAAAAAAAGAACCACCACCACCAACAACAACAAAAAATTAATAAATGCAGTCTTACAGTCCGATTCACTATTTTTCCATTAGGTGAAGCTGTGCCCACCGGGCTAAGCTTCTCTTCTCAGTTGGCGGAAGCCTGTCACTGTGCAGCAGCTTTTCCTCCTGGACTTGGTGGGTCTGCTCAACACAATACTGGCTACATGCCAGGTCTGCTGTTCCTGTGTGCCCTGTTTACATGGCCACCTGGGCACACTCTCCCTGTTTGCCATTCCCCAGGATCCTAAGTTTGTAGGGCTTGGAGCTGAGGACCCCCAGCGAATTTGTTTGCCCTCTGGTAGTCACACCCCCGGAAACTGGTGCAAGAGACCTCAGTTGTCATCTCTGGTGGGAGCTGTAGCCAGGAGTTCTGTGTGGTGGGTCCCGCACCACTCCTGATTTCCCCGTGCGGGCAGGGCTGTTCGAAGTGCCCGGTGGGGGGGTGGCGCATTTGTCCATTTGCCGTGTGGGCAGGGCCCTTTGTAGAGCCCGGTGGGCGGGAGTTGTTCACAGGAGCGGGGGTGGGGTGTTGTGGGTTTGCACCTGCGAACTGGCTAGGGGGATGTAAAGGGGTGGGGGTATTGTTTGCAGCGCCAAACCGCCAGATGCAGTTCACAGACTCAGGCCGGTGGGGCCTAGTTTGGCCAAGGCCGTTCGTATGTTCGCTACAGTTCAGCGGCGGCCGGCGGGATTGTTTCCATGATCCACGTTGCCGAGATTCACTCACCTGAGACAAAGTGACCCCTCAAACAGACTTACTAGTTATGGGCAGGTTTCCTTTCAGTGTAATTTTGCTAGAAGTTCCTCAGCAAGTCGCATGCAAGTGTATTTATGTGTCTCTCTGATCCCATTACTGCAGAGGTATAGAAAATGCTGCCTGCTCGCTGGCTGCCATGTTGGAACCCCCCGAATTTTTTTTGTTTTTAATGGACATGCTTTCCTACACCCCACTCCACCCCAGGGCCATGTTACCCATGATAAAATAGATCATCATAGAAAAGCATTCAACCATCTTTCCATACCCAAAAATGTATAAGCAAATCCAAAATGTGGACAAGATTCAATGCCAACCTTGTAAGTCTCTGAAGTGGGTACTGCAGTAGTCTACTGTATCACATTTTCTTAACCACATATAACACACTTCTCATCCTTCCTAACTGAGCTGTTTTGGTCCACACAGAGATAGGTACCATACCCCCTCTGGATAATCTGTGACACAATAATGGTTGTTAAACTACAATGACCAGAAGAGTATGACACTTAATTCCTATGTACCCAAGATTATCAAAATATTGTACCAGAAAGTCACTGTCCAAGACAGATTTAGCAAAAGAGTCCAGACACTGAGCTGAAACCCAAAAGAAGAGATCAATGGCAGGAAGGAATTTTAAGGGTCACTATGAAATCTGATACTAAAAAGATCTAATATGCTATCTGTAGGCATTTTCAGGCTGGACTGGAGGGGGAAAAAAGGAAAGAAAGAACGAAAAGATAACCTGCTTGCACAAAGAAGGTTTGCTTGGCTTATTGCCAAGAAAGGAGGTGTCACAAGCTGGGAGGAGTCTGACAGCAACACAAACCAACCTAAGCCAAAGAATTGAGTGTGGGAGACAACTCATCTTAAAAGCCCCAGACCCACACCAGTTTCTTTAAAGCAATGCTCATTGCTTTCAGATGTTTTATCCTTCTGTTTACCCCGCCCCCATGGATCTGCAATTGGTGTTGTTGTTGCCTATTATAAGTCTCCAGCACAGTATAAAAAAAAATGCTGCAACACTGTGCCACACTGAGGAGATGGAAATAAGGCTATCACAGTCTCACGTCTTCATAGAAAGTCGTTCTTTAGCTTTTTTCTGGTGCTACCTCAGCCACCGCATCTTTATGCAAAGGGGCTAATGTCATCATAAAGAGGGATAAGTAAGATGTGTACACCAGGTGGACCGAATGTTCACTGTGGGCTTATCAGCCTAAAAGCTGAGGATAACCGGAGGTGAAGGGGAAACTGAGTGGTATGCAAAGTGGGAGGGCAGCTAGGCGAAATGAAGCCTTTGACCTTGGAAGAGCTGAGTACTGCAGGGGAGGAGGACAGAGGGCGGGAGAATGGAATGAGGAACTCCTTGCTGTAATATTATATTCGGGTAAAAATGGGGCTGTCATCTTGAGCTACAAGTTAGAAAGTTATTACTTTTAATATGCCACTACCTTAGGTCTATACTGTTATGTAAAAGAAAAATAACCTTGTGTGACAGTTTAACATTGATCGATGTGCCTGCCAAATGCAAAGAGATAAATAAGCAGGTGATGAATAAACAGCACTTCAAGTAAAGACATTACGCTGCATGCATAAAACGGCGCCAGGCACCTAGGAGATGTGGGTGGCCGAAGGTTGGCCATTTCATGCCCACTCAGTAAAGCAGACTTAATCACTTCCAATATTTTCTGTTAAAAAGCACGCTTAATGAGCCAATATCACAAGCCCAGAGAAACTGATTATTATCTCTGAGTTCCAACAGAGTTGGTTGTTTTCCAAAAGCCAGTTTTTTTCTTTTCCTTGACAGGATTAAAAAAAAAAGAAAAAGATTCTTTTTTTTAAAAAAAAAGGCAAGAGAGAGAGAGAGAGAGAGAGAGAGAGAGAGAGAGAGAGAGAGAGAGGAGAGAAGCATAGAAGAGAAAGCAAGGAAGCGAAAGAGAGAGGAACAGAGGGAGTCATCGAGCTAGAGGGAGGGCAGGGAATACCGGCTCACAGGGAGAGGCAGCTGCTAGATTGCAGTGTTACCCCGCAGTCAGCGCCCGGACTAGGCTCCTAACTGGACTGGAGATAGGGCCGAAAGATGGGTTGGTAAATAAAGCTGAGAGCAGCTGCCTGAAGAATTCATACCCTACCCTCCGCCCTCCCCAGGCCCTTTGTCCACAGTTTTTTCATCCTTCAGCCCATACAAGGCAAGAAGACATAAGGGACTGTCCCCAAATTACCTCCCTCCCTCCAATTGCTTATGGCTCAGGGTTTTTCTAAGCAGCCTTTATGCACAAAGTACAGAGTCCTTTGTCCCGGTTAGACAGATTTCTTCCTAGTATTTTTTTTCCCCTTTTACCCTCAGGGGTTGGCAATCTCTGTGTCCCTCACAGGGCTAAGGATAGGGCAGCTCAAGGAGCTGAAAAATCCCAAGAGACTGTAACAACCTAGATTTTCAGCATTTACTTTGGGGCAGGGTCCTTTCTTCTTGCTTCTTCTCATACGAACTCTTCTTGCACTTTCAGTAAAAGGTGTGGAAGAAAGGCATTTATCCCTCCAAAAAAAGATTGATACAGTAAGGGGAGTAAGTACCCCTTAGGAAGCTGCTATCTTTCAAAGAGAGATTCTGTGTCTTCCTCCAGCTAAACAGCAGTGTGGTGAAAGGCACATAAAACACAGGGTTATCATCATCAACTGCATTTACTCAGTCACCAGTAGGAGAAAAGACACAGCAGTAAGACCTCAGCATATAATTAACACAGAATTAAAAAAAAAATTAAATGAACTGTTATGTTCTAAATGGAGATCTAAGTTAATGATTTATGCATATTCATAGAAAACTTGAACAATTTCCAAACTTGGCCTGTAATTTCTCATCCAGTTAACCAAATAGTTCATGCACATTATTTTTGTAAGATAAATTATTCTAGATGTACAATGGAACTATTAAATTCATGATTTTTAAGATTATTTTTTTTTCTGATGAATCAATAGGGAATAGACTTGGTAATAGAGCAAAAATAATTTTCATCTCTTATCTTTTACTTTGAGTTACCTATAAGAGAAGAATCAAATGACACTCAGCAAAGATTGGTCAATTATGGGAAAGAAAATTGGGATATTTGAGGAACATTCAGAAGAAGCAGATAAAATTGAACTTTCTGTCTGCAGATAGAGGGTAAAAAAGGGAGGGTAATGAGAGTGCTTAAGAGTGAAAGGTAGGCTTAGAATGTAAACCACTAAGCAAAAAGGCACCCAAAACTTATTGCAGGTAATGCTGGTGACAGGGTTCAGGCCATGCTACCCCCAAATATGACCCCAGGTACCTGAGAAAACCACAGAAGTGGAAAGGTACCACTTTCTTTCCCCTTGTTCTTCTCCTCTGAAGCTGATCACAAGTCTCAGAGGAGACATACTATCGATTTCCTGGAGGAAGCAAACATTCTACTCTCTGGAGACACAGGGACATAGGGAAAAATCTAAACAAACAGACCTCCTAGGATCTTTTCAGGTTATTACTATTAAATTGTTTCTCCTTTATTCAATGGTACTTTTCCACAATGCATCCAGTCCAAGCACAAAAACACATGAGTTGACCTATTTCTGCATATATATATTTCCTTATAAAAGCTCCAATGTCACAAAAAATATATATTAAATAATGTCTTACGTTTTTCTCTCACTAGTTAATCCTTTATTATAGGAGCCTCACTCATGAGCATAATTGTTATAGTCTGGACCTGGAATATCCCCCTAAGTTTCAGGTGTGGAAGGCCTGGTTCCCATGAAAGGCTTTGACCTCATCAAACCTTTAATCCATTGATGGGTTCATAATTGAATTAATCGTTAGGAGGTAATGGACACTGTAGAAGGTAGGAGTTAGTTGGAGGTAGTAGGACACTAGGAGCGTGCCCTGGAAGGGCATCTTATCCCAGGTCTCTTCCTTGCTCTCTTCCTGACTGCTGGCCACCATGAAGTGAGAAGGTTTGCTCCTCCATGCTCTTCTGCCATGATATGCTACCTCACCACAGGCACAGAGAAAATAGAGCCAGCCACCCCCAGCATGAACCAAAACACATCTTTCCTCCTCTAATCTGATTTTCCCAAGTACTTTTTCACAGAATGAAAAGCTAAATAATTCAATGGCCACCAATCTCATTCAATCTCTGAGAACACAAAGCCCCTAGATGTCTTAAGTTGTATTCCACTATTCTTACTCCTAATGCTGCTCCATCCCCGAGAGACCCCGTCAGTCCACTCTCTACATCTAAACTTCTTCCCTTCCACTACCACAGAACCCCTCACTGTATCTAAAGAAGCCAGCTCTTCCACTTGTAACATTTACCAACAACCACACTGGATTTTCAGTTGACTGGAACATTTTGCCCCTAAGGTACAATCACCTATTTATTCAGGCCTTTCAAAAGAAAAGTCAAAATTAGGAATGCTACTGGATACCTTGGTTAGGTCTAACATGAAAAACAAAATGTAGCAAAACAAAATACAAAGATTTAAATGAATATGAGGAACCACATCAGAAATCTGTCATTTCAGTGTTGTAATTACCCCTGCCCCTGCCCCCCCCAAAGCAAAAATTAAAATCATACCCTTATATGCCAGGCCCTGTTCTGGGTCCTGCAGAAAGAGAGCAACAGTTCATAGGCAGCCTTCTAGATGTTCACTGGCTAGTGGTTCCAAGACAGCAATAGAACAGAGAAGCACATGGTTCCTAGAAACTGCTCCTTTACCCAGACCTGGGCAGTCCTGATGGTTGTAGTGAATAACGAAGAGTGACTTAGTTTTCTAGGGCTGCCATAGACATGATCACATCACGCCCTGGCTTGCTTTAAACAACATTAATTATTTCTTACACCGTTCTGCAGGAGGTTAAAATTTTGGTTCTTCTGTAGGCTCTGAGGAAGAATTCATTCCCTGCCTCTATCCCAGTTTCTGGTGGTTGTAAACAATCCTTGGCATTCCTCAACCTGCAGGTACATTCCTACAATCTCTTTATCTGTCATTGTGTAGTCTTCCTCCAGTGTAGATGGGTCTCTCTGTATGTCTTTTCTTTTCCTCATAAGACACTAGTCATATTGGATTTAGGGCCTACCCTAATCTAGCATCATTTCATATTAACAGCATGAGGGCTATAATTAAAAATATTGTACAGAATACTGAAAACTGGCTTAGAGAGTAGATTTGCTGTGCTCTTACCACCTTTGCTTAAGAAAGTAACCATGTGAGGAGATGAGTATGTAAATTTACTTGACTGTAGCAATCATCTTTCTATATATGTCAAAATAGCAATGTTATATAGCTCAAATATACACTATTTTAAAAAATCACTTATTTCCTAATAAGGAAATATTCTGATGATCCTGGTGAACTTCAATTTTAAAGAGATAGTATTCAACCCAGTTCAGAGGCATTTCAGACAAGGATGCCGGAGAACATAGAGCACCCTGAGAATTTCAGGGAGCTCTCTACTCTCACAAGGTGAGCTGCAAAAGATTGTGGAGAAAGATACAGTCAGAAAGAACAGCTAAAATGCATACAAAAGCTCACATGATCAAGGCAATGGAGCATTAGAGAAGAGTTCTTGAGAGACAACTGGATCATGAGGGCGGTAACCTCATTAATTCATTAATCCACCTGATGGCTAATAATTTGAATGGATTAGTGGGTGGCAACTATAGGCAAGTGGGCTGTGGGTAGAAGAAGTACATCACTGGGTGTGTGGCCTTGGGAAATACATCTGTCCTGGTCTGTTCCTGTCTTTCCTCTCTGATTTCCAGATGAACTAAGGGGCTTTCCTCCTCTGCCCTACCCTTCCATCATGATGCCTTGAAGCCTGCTGAGCATGGAATGATCCTCTTAAACCATGAGCCAAAATAAATCTTTCCTTCTCTAAGTTGTTCTTATCAGGTATTTTAGTCACAGCGAGGAAAAGCCGACAGCACAAGGGGTGGGTAAAACAAAGAGTAGATGGGTTTAACCATGAAAATGTTAAAACAAACAAACAAACAATCAAAAAAGAAAAAAACACCACCCTGACATTGGGATAGATATTTGGAAGGAGGTAACATTAGAGGCAGTGATATCAGGTGAAGTGTTACTACAATGATGCAGCCAAGGTAAGGCTCTAGAACCTGGTACAGGGAAAGAGAAAAGGGGGACATGCAGCCAAGCTTTTTTAAAACATAATAAATTACAATCCACAGAAAATTAACAATGTAGAAATAATGAAATATATATTGTTGAAGAAGAAATATGGAAAAAGCTGACGAGAATCCCAGACCTGACCCAGAGGGCTGACCTGAACAAAGAGGTTGACCCTTGTGTCTCTAGAAAAGGTGGGACATAGATTTTCAAAAGGAGATTTGAATGCATTGAAATTTGATTCACTTTTATATGTGTGTATGGAGCTGGGAGAGAGAGGGGGGGGGACAAAGAGAGAGAGAGAGACAGAGAGAGAGAGAGACAGAAAGAGAGACAGAGAGAGAGAGAAAATAGGTGTTGATTTTATATATGTATAAGAGAGACCAGAAAAGAAATATAGCTTTAGAAGAACTTTCAAATTAGATTTCTTTGGAGCTCTGTGAGAAAGTAACATGAGGTGCAGGAGAGAGCTTTAAGGAAGAAATGGGTCTCAGTGTCAAATACTGAAAAGAATTCACAATGGGAGTGAAAAATTGAAGGAGGAGTATATAAAAGAAAGATCTTCAGATAGCTGAGGGTGGACCCTGTCTGGACACATGGCTGTCAAGACAAAGGAGAAGCAGAGGAGATGTGAATGTTGGGAACATTAGGATAATAAAGAAAGACATTGCTGAAGGATGGAATGATTTTGTTTGTTGAAACAAGAGTCAGTTAAGCATATTTCTCAATTTTATGAGAAATGGGTAAATAGAAATAATAAAGAAGGAATGATGGAGAATATAAGAGAAGGGGACTCTGAAACAAAATCTGGGGCCTTCTTTATGCCTCCAAATAAGCCCACCAGTCTCACCAAGGTTACTCATCTCTCAGAGTTGTTGGGAGGTTACCATGAGATAATGATGTCAAGTCACTTTGAAAATTGATTTGAAATGATGTAAATATACTACTATGATTAAAATAATGGTGCTTTCTGTCTTCCAGAATCACGCTAGGATGACTATTCTGAGGCTCAGCTGTCCAAACCCAATCACATGCAGAAAGGCTTCTTCTAAGGAAAGGAAGAGCATTTGTAGCTTTGGTGTGCTGCACTGTTCTCAATTTCCAACATGAAAATAAGAGCACAGAAAGAAAAAAAAATGCCTTTTCCAAATCCTATCACATATTCATATTCTCCAGATTTTTATCAGAAATTCTAAGATTTTTACAAAGCCATCAAGAGATACAGCATGCAGACATTTCCCTCTTTTTACTCTTTCTAAAAGTGGATTTCTTCTCTGTCACATCATGTAAAGCATCAATACAATACTTAATTAATACCTAAGGTGAGGACTCACCCTCTTCCAAGATCTCTAACAATGAAGATAATGCCGCAAATTGAAACTTGACACACTAAAGAGACTATGAAGAGGGAGAGAAAGAGTAGCGTTTTCACTGTGGATAGAACACTTCATTAAAAACAATCCTCAATAAATATTGAAACAAAGGTACTTCTTTCTCATTAATCAGCAACCCACTCACCTTCTACTTGTTGGTGTGTTCAATGACCAGTGTGTTTGCAGTACTTATAACTACTTATGTTCTTCTTTAAGTGGTCAGAAAAATGATCACAGAATAAGACCTTCAATTGCAATAAATGGAACACAACACATTTCAAACATGCCAGGAAAATGAACTGTAATATCAGATCCAAAAAGACCAAACTTCAATTCACAAAAATAGTGAGGCACTAAGCTGAGCATCAGCTCTGCTTCCCCCCAGTGTATAAAATGTATATGCTGATAATTAATGGACACACAAGAAAAGATTGTACCAAATATCAAAGGAAGACTAATACAGTGTACATAGTTTTTATCAATGCTAAGAAACTGCTGCCAATTTCCTCAAGGTTAAAAGCATTTTAAAACGTTCAAATAGGGTAGGGAATGTAGCTCAGTGGCATAGCTCTTGCCTAGCATGTGTGCATGATCCTGGATTAAATCCCCAGTACCACAAAGCAATAAATAAATAAAATAAAACATATGCTAGTTTACATATATTTCCTATTTTTGGTGCAAAATTAGGGAAAAAAAGTTCTTTTTTTAGAGTTAAGTTTTAAACTAAGCTAGAAATAAAAATACAAAGGTAACATTATTAAAAGTTCAGATATAGTAAAATACAGTTGCATATTACCCAGCTGTCCTTTGATAAATAAGAATAATTAGTCATTAATCTTACATGTTCTATATATGAATATGAAAAAAAAAACTCAGTCTCTTCTGTATTGGGGAAACTATGATAATGGACATAATTAGAAATAGAAAAAGAAAGTATCTTAAGAGAAGCCACAGAACATGTAAATTTCAGAAAAATGCAAAAGCACACAATAGATTGGCCACTTGAGTTTCTCAAATGAAGACTTTTACTTGAAATTTCAAATTGAAAAAATATAAATTTCTCCATAATATTAAGAACGATTGCTCATGATTTTTTAAAACATAAAGTGAGCAGAGCATTTTTCACTACATTTTTATAGAATTATTAGATTAGAAACAAGTAAATTGATTGGTCAAGAGATTACTCTCATACTGGAATAATAAAGTATAAAGAGAAATCTATGTTAAGAGTCATGATAATCAAGACAGTATCTTGGCTAATAAATTTTGGAGATAAAAATCACAGCACTGTCAATTTCCTATTACACACTCTTACATGAATGTCCTGGTTCTTTGTCTCAGAAACATATTGGTATCAAGCACAGAAATTTTTATATTTAATGTATCCTAAAGCAACACATATTAAAATATATTAATATTTTATAAGATTAAGATGACATATGTGTGCATGTATGTGCTGTATGTTTCCAAGAGTTTGGAGAAAAAGGCTATGCCTCACCCCACAACCACCAAATAGCTTAATTTGAACCTATATTTTCATTTCTTACTATCTTACTATTCTTACTATCTTACTATTTTCATTACTTACTATACCTTTTTTTCAATTCACAGATGAATAAAGCCCCTTTAAACTTTGGACTGGCCCAATGCATCATAACTAATCTAGTCTGAATTTTACATTCTATCTATATCCATAGAAAATGTTTTAAAGTCCATCCTATTTGAAAATATTAAAAAATTTAATCTAATCCTGTTTACCAAATTGATAGCCTGGCACATACTAGGTGCTCAACAAAAGTTTATGGAACCAAGAAATAAATGTGTCAACAGAAGAATGCCATTTGCATCATTAAGATGCATATTTGGGGTTGCATGTCTCTTTTTCAGATACTCGATTTGACAACAAATTAACCCTTTTTGTTAGTGGCTTCTGTTCTAGTACATGCTCCTGAAGAGGTATTCCTTAAAATAAGAAAAAAAAGGAAGGAAAAAACTCATATCTAGTAAACTAGAGTGACCTTAACAGTGATCTCAAAGGATCCGTGGCATTTGGCTGAAATAGAATACAGAGCGAGGTAATCCTTTTTCACTTGGAATGCCATCTCATGTGCTCTACCTCACCCAAAGATGCACCTGCCCAGGGGACTCAAGAGGAAAGGCAGGTTTCCACATTACTAACCTGGCAACTATGCAGACTTAGATATTTCTGACTACTTCATTTTCTTCTTATAGAAGAAGTTTTAAGTTTCACACTTTAATCTCTTAGATGAGAATACTTTGGAAATTGGTAAAAAAAATCAAAAGAATAGATTATGTGATTTTTAATTTTCATAACTGTATAATACTAAAATGTATAACAATATACTTTGACCCTGAGGACATAAACACCTATTGAAAAAGCAGATTGCTACCAGTGCCAAAAGATCTAGAGAAAGCTAGAATGCCCTGAACTTGAGTGTTAACTCTTGCAGCTATATGATACTAAACATTAAGTCTCTGTTTTCTCACCTAGAAAAACAGACAGATAAGTAGACCCAAAAAGGTGATATTGAGAATTGCACCCATGAAGTATATAGCTTCATCTAGATATTCAGCAAGTGTAGAAACCTACTCTTTGAACTTCTTTCATTAAAAACAAACAAAACATATCATGCAAATTACAAAATCAATTTGTTTTTACTTTTTCCATCCAAGAGATAGTAATATTTTATAATATAGCCTTTGGGTGTGCTTTATTCACATTTTAAATTCTTAATTCTATAAAATATGCAAAAATTTTGCTTTCATCATTTATGGCTAAAATTTCAATTACATTTGTTCTTTCTAACATTTTTAATGTTACTATAAATTTGGTAACCAAATATATGCATATTTTTGTAGGTACTTTTAAAATATACCAAATAGCACAAAAAATTAAAATCATCAATAATCCTCTAATTTAGAAGTAATTCTTACTAATTTAATGGTCTTTATTTCCATTCTATGTATTCAAATTGGATTATTGTGTATATATCCTGTATTGAAACCTTTTTACATTTATAAATATTTTATGAACATTTTGAATGCCTGAATATTCTTAAGCATTCTACATAATATGTGATATAAAGATACTTTTCATGGCTACATATTATTTTATCTCATGAATAAACCATAAATGACTTTATCACAGTCACCTTGTTAAACATTTGGGATGGTGTGTTTTGTTTTGTTTTGTCTTGTTATTTTCTGGTATGAGGGGTTGAACTCAGGGGCTCTTGACTACTGAGCCACATTCTCAGCCCTATTTTGTATTTTATTTAGAACCAGGGTCTCGTTGAGTTGAGTAGCACCTCGTTGTTGCAAAGGCTGGCTTTGAACTCAAGATCCTACTGCCTCAGCTTCCTGAGCCACTGGGATTACAGGCGTCTGCTACCTGTGCCGGGCAGGGATGGTTGTTTTTAAGCAAAAATAATATAATGAAGTATCTTGCAGCTCTGACCAACCTTGGCATTTGTCAATCTGTGGTCAGTCAAGTTTCAAGTCTATTCCCACTTATTTTCCACATCACTCTCAGGTTATTTTGAAGCAAATCCATTTATTATTTCATCTGTATGTATTTCACTGCATATCTTTAAAAGATAAAAACTTTTTAACATAATCACCATACATTTTCACATTTTAAAATACTAACAATCATTCTTTCACAGCATCTAATATCCAAGCAGTATTTAAAGACCCATCTCCTCTTCTCCTTTCCTCTCCCTTCCCCTCCTTTTCCACCTCCTTTCTCCGACTTCCTCTCCAGATTGTTAAAATCAACATCTAAATCATCCCCATACATTGTCAGTGGTTAATAGATTCCCTCTCCTTATTTCTCCCCCCATTTCCCTTACAATTTTTTTTTGTTGTTGTTGAGGGAAAACAACAAAAACAAACACACAAAGGTCAATGAGTTTATTTCATTTCCCATGTTCTGGATTTTGCTGATTGCATCATCTTTCAGCATGGACCGTATTTCTCTATCAACTAAATTCCTAGAAATAGGTTCATAGGACTCAAATTTAGTTCCAATTTAGGCTCCATGTTTTAGCAAGAATATTTCAGACGTAGTATCTTATACTATAAGATACTATAGTATGGTAATAAGGATATCCATTAATTTATCAACACTGCACAATAGTGAAGTAGTTTTTTTACTAATACGACACTAGAGTAGCAAAATTCTTAGAGCTAAATATGTATGCATATTTATGTGCATATGTTTATATTAAGAAAAATGTCTTAAAAACTAAATTCTGAGCTGGGGATACGGCTCAAGTAGTAAAGCTTTCACCTGGCATGCATGGGGCGATGGGTTCGATCCTCAGTACCACATAAAATAAAGATGTGTCCACAAAAAACTGAAAAATAAATATTAAAAAAGTTCTCTCTCTCTCTCTCTCTCTTCTCTCTTTCTCTTAAAAAAAGAATTAAATATCTGAATCAAAGTAAATTTAGATTGACAAATTTACATTATCATATACATTGCCCAACTAGGAGAGTATATATTTTCCTCTAGGAAAGATATACTAACTTACATCCCAATGTTGGACACGATCTTTGTTTAAACATTTCTATTAATTTGCTAGCCAACAATTTGAAATATTTTATTGTGGGTTTTTGATGTTTTCCCAGGTTTTATTTAAATTAAAATTTGTGTTCTTTTGTGAACTATCAGCTATGTTTTCTAACCATTTCTGATTTTTGTTGCTGTTTATTGTATTGTTTTGTTCTTTTTCTGGTTTCATATATATATGCATATTTTTGTAGGTACTTTGAAAATATACAAAATAGCACAAAGACGGTGAAAAATAACCAATAATCCTCTAATTCAGAAGTAATTCTTACTAATTTAGGGTCTTTATCTCCATTCTATGTATTCAAATTGAATTACTATCTATACTCTGTCAAATTGAATTGCCGTCTATATATCTAAACTATATGCCTAAATATGGATAGATACATAGAGATAGATATATATTTAAGCATCCTCAAAACTTGATCTCACATAGTGGATTCTACTGTATAACATATAAAGATATCACATACATGTAAAATCTAATTATTTTTCTCTACTATTATGCTACCTTTGCCCAGCCTAACATTCTATCAAAGGTTCTGAGAATAAAATGGCAAAGCAGATGTCCATAAGATGTGCTGAACATGATTTCCATACCATTTCAGAAAGAGTAGTTTAAATCCTTACAAGGAGAGACTGAGGTAACCAGCCTGCTCTACCATTATGCTCAGCAAATGGTCATTCTAAATTTAGAAATATTAAAATCACTAATGTTCCAATGGAATTATGCTTAAGGAACATAGAACACTCTACTAAATATAGTGGCTGTAAAACTTCTCATATCTCCATATAAAAATTATAGTTTCCTTCATCTGTTGGCTTTGCAAATATTATTTTCCCTTACAAATAATAAAAAGTAAAAAAGCATTTCATATTATGATGCACTTCAAAGGTAATAAGGAAAACTATCACAGTTGAATCAGTATAGATAAAGAGGTTGACTACTGTTCTTGAAGAGTTGCTCAATGTGCCATGGGCTTCAGAACAAGCTCTAATACTAGAATAAATACCCACAGATGTGGTTGTGCACATTCAGTACAACTTTATGAATATTTTTCTCTGAGGGGGATTATAGACAACTGAAAATCTGGAACTGACACATTAGTCTTTATGTCATTCAAGTCCAAATATAAAATTTAAAAAATAGTTATAATATTTAGTAGTAAACGTTGAATGATAAGTCAATATAGGTGAGGAAAACAAAATATTTAGAATTAAATGAGGAAGCTAAAAATTAGAATTAGGTCTATGCCACATCAATCAGGATCGTGTGTGCATCAGAATCATGAAAATAGAGTTGATAATGCTCAAGTCATTTACTTACATGGAAGCGTAGCTCAATGGTTTTCCAATTTCTAGCATATATAATATATAATGGAGATAAAAATACTTAAAAAGAGTGGAAAGGATAGGAAAAGTGTAGAATGAAGGAAGGTAAGAATAGATACAGAAGGTAAGAATAGAGAGAAAAATTAAGGGAGCAAACTTGAAAAGAAAATATTTCTCATTTCAGAGAAGCATTTTCCAATTGTAATTCATCACAGTGCTCATTTAATTATAATCAGTCCTGTAACTATCTTTTAAAACTCCAAACAAGTATACATTAGAATTTTAAGACAATTTTCTTATAGTGCTTAAGACCCAAATATTTCACATTAATTTCCTTAATCATTTATAAATTCACATGATTGAAGACATAAACAACAGTCTAAACTATTTCAAAACAAGAAAGAAAAAAGTTATCACTTCTGTAGAAGTGCAATATGTCCCTCAAGGATGGTTATTTTGGCTCATACCCTATCAAACGGAGTGAGGCAGGCCGAACTGAGTTTATTTAAACTTGGGCATTGTCTAAACTTTCTGAACTCTGCAAGAAGGGGGATAACAAGTGGGTCTACCCAATAGAGCTGCTATATATATTTTGGTAATGCTTGTTAAAACGTTCATACACTAAAAATGACATGGATGTACTCAAGGAAAATTAGTTATTGCTATCATCTTGATCATCATCACAATTGTATCATCAAAAATGACTGGAAATTCGTACATAAAAGAGTTTTCCATAAAAATGTGAGTCCTATTAAAAAATTCTGTCCTTCTCACAAGGGTGCCATATTACCTAATACATCTGTTTTAAAATAAGTCTTTCAAATGGTGGCCAGTGAAATCAGGGGTTCTCAATGAGAGAAGGTGTTTGCCCTTCAGGGAACATTTTTCAATGGCTGGAAACAAGGAAGGTTTAGGGGGTTGGGGAGGTGTTGCTAATTATCATCTTGTAGGTAGAGGCCAAGGATGCTTCTAAATATTCTAGGATGCACTGGAGAGACCCCTGCAACAAAGAACTATTGGGCCTAAAAGTTAATAGTGGTGAGGTTGAGAAACCCTGCAGGGAAGTCAATATACTCCTAGAAAATATATGCCTAAAGAAATATTCAGGCCTTCACTAAAACAAATAATTTTAAAAGACTCCTACGTATTTCTCTAATTTCTATTTAACTTCAATTGGTTGACCTACAATCTCACATAGCTTAGTTTCATAATCACAGCTGTATCACTCACTGACTGCATTTGCCTAGACATCTATGAAGCTATCATTCTTTTCCCATATAATCCAGGAGGGTATTCATGCCTTTTGGGGAAATGCTTAAGAGACACTATCAATTTCTTACATTTGATATTTTAATGTCTAGAATGTATATTTTTATCCTAATGATTGTGCTAGGAGAAAAAGTACACTTGTGAATACATGTTAGCCATATGGAAAAGACAATGAGGTTTAGTAATTAAAACTGAAAAGGTAAAGAGCTATGCAGTAATTAGAACACTGATTAATCAACTGATAATTTTTCTTGATTAATGCTGCTAGTTTCTTTTCTTATTGACCTAGGAAAGGTAGGTTTATACCAATTAAATATAAATTATTCTTTTTATACATTCTGGGTAGCTTCCAGTATTCTAAGTCATATTACATTTAAGAAGTACCATTAAAATGCTTTTACTAAATTAGGCAGCTCAACAAAAGAGAATTAGGTTTATGTTCCAAACATACTGATGCTTTTATCTAAGGCTAAATTATACAAAACTGGTTTGTTTCAATATTATTCAGGGAATATTGAAAGTAAAGTGAGTTGCTATTTTTAAAAATACTCTGGTAACACTCAGTTGAAATAATCTAAATACTTCATATGTTTTACTAAATCTAATATAAGAAATTAGAACAATTGAAATTGAGGAATATGACAAGCATTATGTATAGATTTTCACTTTATACAAATTTGTGGCTATACAAATTAACAGCACAGACCATTTCAGAATTGAAGAGATGCAAACATTAATTCATAGCCAATCCATTTTCTAAGAGACCCCAATTAACAAATAGAGCTACTGATGAAGATTCCTGACTTCCACAAATAAATATGCTATCAGCAAGCCTATTTTAATAAAGCCAAGCAGATCTAAAAAAAAAAAAAAGAAAAACAATAGCCAGAAGATACAAACTAAAAATAATGATTTAGAAAGAGTAAAATCTCTCATCTTTTTTTATTAAAAGAATTCCACTCAAATGACAGGTTCTTATAAAGCCAAGCAGTTAACACATTGGTACAGTTCATTATTTGTTGGCTCATCTTCTAATACAGGATCCAGGCACATCTTTCCAGAAGTTCCTTGATAGAGCCACTTGTGGAAAACAAACTTTCTTCTCCTTTTCTGTTTTTCTCTTGTCCCTTGGGCCTGATCCCACAGTCTCCAACCACTGTGGAAGCTCTAGAGGTGATAAAGCTGCCCTGCTTTTGATAGATGAATGTCTTCACAGGCAACTGTCTCAGAGGGAGATGTCAGAGCAAGAAGTAAATCTCAGAAAATTTTCTTTGTAGATATGTACCTTGGCATTTCCTTAAAGTGTCAGAAGGAGTATGAAGATGATTTCAATAAAAACAACAGCAGCAAACAACCTCACCTATTAGTATGTGAGCACTTGCTACAAACCACAGACTTTGACAAAGTTGGACATTCATTGCATTGTTAATCATCAAACAATCAAATAATTTAGGGTCTTCTTTAGCCCAATTTTATAGATACAGACTGAGACATGAAAGGGTGAATAAGTGGAGTTTTAATCATCGGAATTGAACTGAGGAAATCTTTTTCCTCTGTCCTTGTTCTGATTTTTGTTTGCAGTCTGGATTTTAGCAACTTAAATGCAATGTGAAAAAATAAAAGAGAATAACTTATCCACTTTAAAGGTAAGGGCATATTCAGTAGGTCTATCTTTCTGACTAGTAGTGATTTAAACAAGAATGACTAATGCAATTCTTGATAATGTGCATGAGTTTATTAAATGCAACCAAGTACTTCATGAGATTTTATAGCAACTGCTAAAGGTAGAAAGGTTGATATAGAAAATGCTTGCCCAATTAAATGTTTGACTATAAGATGATATTTTAAGTAAATAATAAATAATCCATCCACTCAATAAGTATATTCAAGCTATTTAGCCTCTTGCAAATTCCAAAACAAGTGGCTACATTGGATATCAATAGTCACTATTTGACAATACATTCTAGATGATGAGATGTAACAGTGAATGAAACTTTCCTCATGGAGATTGCACTCTAATTACATGAAAAAACGCTAAAATTAATAAAAATTTTATACCAAAACAGTAGGGACAGTTTATTGTAAGTATTCATAGAAGTCAAAAAGTTGATAAATTAATCAGAAATATTTAAACAGAATTTTAATTTTAACGTTTACTGAGAATTTGTTTATCTATAATAGCTACATTTAGCATTACACAGCACCTCATCATTAAGTACTTATTTTGTCATTGATTTTTGTGAGTTAGGTCATACTGTTTTCCCACACACACACACTTTATTTTTTTTTTAAAGGAGAGACTTGTTTGAAAGAATTAAGTTATTTACCTAAGAATATCAAATAAGTAATAAAACTAAGACTGAACACTTAAGTTATGATAGTAAAAATCAAATAAAATAATAACCAAACTATAAACACACACACATAACATTATATGGTAAAGAACATGTATACAAAGTTCATTTATTCTATAAACATTTACTTGTCTACAAGATGGGCTATGAAAAATATGTGGCTCTTTGTCTAGACTTTGATAATTGAGGAAACATTGAAATAAATACAGAAAGGGAACATATGGAGGTAAAGCAGTTACAACATTGCATACCAAGACAAGATGTGAAGCCATGCAAAGATCTGGTAACTTTTAGGGAATTATGACTACTGAAGATAGTTAAAGCATAGGGTCCCCAAGGAAGATAGGTTCAATTGCAGTTGGGACTGTGTGCTGAAGGATCCATGAGCACTATGCAGTGACCAGGTACTTAATTTCATTGGCTACGTATAATTCTTAGTGGTTTTAAATGGAAGATGTGAACTTTCTATGATATAATTAATACTGTAGGAAATTAACACTGTCAGTAGTATGAAGAAGCTATTATCAAGGTGAAAGCTCCTATTGCTTATCTCGCCTAAGCCTCCTGGTATGTGCAAAAAAAAAACCTACCATAAGACAATGTGGCTGGAAAGGGGAGGGCAACTGTAAGACAGGCACAGAAGGAGATACTGGAAAGGTGGATAAGGTCAAGATTCTATAGCCTTGATGGTTAATTCTTTGATCTTTATTTTGTAAGCAGCCTTTATATCACTTATGATCAAATTTCTATTAGTGGTCCATTTGTGTTTCTCTCAGTAACTATCACTAAATCATTGAATTGCACATATGGTAGACAGCACATTTTTTAAAAAAATAATTATGTCTAGGACTAAATCTAACCAAAATCAACAGAGATACATGTATTTCTGAAAGAAAATATGCCTTTCTCCAGGGCCAGGGATGGGGGCGGGGGCTCATGTTTTATAGCATCCGACACTAAAAGTAAAAACATATTTTGAGAGAGAAGTTTATGATTTTTAGGGAAAAAAGGTATTGGGGCACTAAAATTATAACTCATGAAAACATGTAACTAGAGTCTACAATAACAAGAAAATAATTTTAATTTAAAAATATTATTACAGATTAAAAGCTGTTAAAGTGCCTAATAAAGAAATAATACCATAAATATGGGACCTCACTTTAAATATTGATAGGTAAAAATTGCTTGATGAGAGAGTTTGAGGCTTCTGACTGTGAAAAAGAACAAAAGGCACATGGAAATATTGCTCAATTAGCTATCTCAACATGGAGCAGAGGGCTCAGCTGGGCCAGAGAGAGAAACTGCAACCAACAATTTATTCCCCTCCATCTTGCCTGCTCTGCTTTATTGGGTTTATATTGAATCTAAACTTTGTTACTTGCTAGTATAAACTATATGTTGCATATGACCCTATGTGATTTCCATTCTAAACAGATATCATTCCCATATTTACAAGTTTCCTAAAAGCTAACTAATATTATAGAAGCTAATGCATGGCAGGATGTACTGTAACTGGAATTAAAAAAAAATCTTCTAATATCAATGATGTAGATTTTTTTTCCTTTTTTGGAATAGACATGCATTGAAGAAGATGACTTGTAAATAACACGTGAATGAAAAATAGCAATAAAACAAATAGCTACAAGTCACTAGCCAACTTAAAAATAATACTATAGCTATTTTTGAAGCCACCTCCCTGTTGACATCCCCATCAGTACTGCACATTCAGAGGTAAACACCATCATGAATTTAGTTCACAGCATTCCTCTACCTCATTTATAGTTTATATTAATTTATGTGCTGTTTGATTTTGCATGTTATATTTTGTTCTGTAAATGGAATTGCATTGGACATAATCTATAACTTGGTTTGTCCACTTAATATTATGCTTTTAAGATTTAATTTCAACGATGTATGTAGTTGAAGCCTATCCACTTGCACTTCTGTATAATATTGCATTTCATGAATATTTAAAGATTTATTTTCCATTCTACTGACAATAGATATTTGAGATGTCTCTACTTTTCTTGCTATTATAAACAATATAATTATACATATTCTTATGCATATCTCTAGATACATGCATACAGCATTTTTATTGAGTATATATTGCTGGATTATAGGAAATTCACATGTTTTGCTTTATTACATAAAAGAGATTGATTTCTAAAGTGGTTCTATTTTCATTTTCACATACATTATATGAGG
Source organism: Ictidomys tridecemlineatus (assembly GCF_052094955.1). Taxonomy (NCBI): domain Eukaryota; kingdom Metazoa; phylum Chordata; class Mammalia; order Rodentia; family Sciuridae; genus Ictidomys; species Ictidomys tridecemlineatus. The sequence continues at coordinate 11,201,883 of NC_135494.1, read as the reverse complement.
TCCCATTCCCCCACACCCCAAACCATCAACATACTGTAGACTTCTAATTTCTATTAATCTGGTAACTGTAAATGGTTTATCATTGTCTCAATTTGCATTTTCCTATTGCTAATGTAGTAAAAAAAATTTTTTTTGCTTGCTAATTATGCATCTTTAATGTGAAAGTTCAAGAGTCCATGTTTTCTTTGACATTATTTGTATTTTACACATAAATTTGTATTTGTCCCCTCCTTTCTTTCACATGGACCCATCTATCATTTACATGCACACTCCACCATTTAATGCCATCCCCCAGATTATGACAAATTCTTAGGCCATCAATTGACATAGCCATCCAACATTGAAGTGCTAGCCTTCAGAACTATAGGCCAAAATAAGCCTCTTTTATTTATAAATTATCTAGTCTCGGTTGCTGTTATAGAAACAGAAAATGGACTAAGAAAAAGTAGGGAAAAGATAGATCTTTCAATATTTCACCATTAAATATTATAATCTATTATATTTCCTGCTGAGGGCCATTACCAAGTAGGAATGACGCATCGAAATTTCCTTGCCAAGCGTACCCCATGCTGCTTAGAGGACATTTGATGGGACATTGCATGCATGCTTTAATGAGGTGACCTTGCTCAAGGACCAAGGCGGATTCAGGTTTAGAGCTGATCAGGTTTGAGGAAGTAACCGGCTCCTTGAGTTTAAGGCGTTGCCAGTTTAAGATAATGGGTTTTAGGGAAGTTGGAAGTTGAAGATATTTGCTGGGATTAGGGTGTTCCTGCTGCTTGTTCCCGTTGAGTTCTCGTGAGATTAAAATGGGATTTGGAGATAGCCTCGTGAAGTAGGTGGCTTGTGTGGGCAGACGGCAGAACACGTTTTGCCCCTGGACCTGTGTGGAGGTGGTGTGAGAGCTGGAATAAAGAATTGCTGTTTGAACCTACAAAGCTGTGAGTGCCTCGTGATTCTGGTGCCAAGCCGAGACTTTGGCAATTTCCTTTAGAAATCCTTTATGTGATTAAAAAAAACTTTATATATGCCTTTTTAAAAAGTTTTGTCATATTTTTATTATTCAGTTACATTACGTAATTTTCCTGAATCTATAGGATGATACTATCATATTCCATTGTTGTGCCACTTTGCATACCTATTAAAAAACATACTTCATTTTTTTAATTTATAAATTTTGTAAATTAAAATTTTATTTATAAATTGCTAAATTCTCTCTCCCCACACTTTAGGTTTTTGAATCTAAGAACATGGTGGAAAAATGAAGAGACCCAGAATAGCTAAGGTGATCCTTAGCAAGAAAAGTGAAGCAGGAGGCATCACAATACCAGAACTTAAATTATACTACAGAGCTACAGTAGTAAAAATGTCATGGTTTTGGCACCAAAAAAGACACAATGACCAATGGTACAAAATAGAAGACACAGAGACAAAACCACATAAATACGGTTATCTCATACTAGACAAAGGCACAAAAACATACATTAGAGAAAAGATAGCCCCTTCAACAAATAATGCTGGGAAAATTGGAAATCCTTATGTAGCAAAATGAAGTTAAACCCTTATCTCTCACCCTGCATGAAACTCAACTCAAAGTGGATTAAAGACCTGGGTATGAGGCCAGAGACCCAGTGCCTAATATAAGAAAAAGTAGGCCCAAATCTACATCATGTCAGCTTAGGACATGTCTTCCTTAACAAGACTCCTCAAGCACAACAAATAAAATCAAGAATCAATGAAAGGGATGGCATGAAACTAAAAAGCTTCTTCACAGCAAAGGAAACAATCAGGAATGTGAAGAAACTAAGCACAGAATGGAAGAAGCTCTTTGCCACCTGCATCTCAGATAGAGCATCAACCTTCAGGATATATAACAAACTCAAAAAACTTACCACAAAAAACAAATATAAATAAATAAATAACCCAATCAATAAACGGACAAAGGAATTGAACAGGCTTTTCCCAGAAGTAGAAATATGAGTAAATAAATGTATGAAAAAGTGTTCAACAACTCTAGCAGTTAGAAGAATGCAAATTAAAATTACACTGAGATTTTAGCTCACATAAGTCAGAATGCAACAAACAAAAAAAAAATGTTGGTAAGGATGTGGGAATAAAGATATACTCATATATAGCTGGTATATCTACTTTGGAAAGCCATATAAAGATTCTTTAGAAAACTTGGAATGGAACCACTACTTGACCCAGCTATCCCCACTCCTTGGTATATACCTAAATACTTAAAATCAGCACACTGTAGTGACACAGCCACATCAATGTATATAGCAGCACAATTCACAATAGCTAAACTATGGAACAAGCCTAAGTGCCCTTCAACTGATGAATGGAAAAAGAAAATGTGGTATGTTTACACAGTGGAGTATTTCTTATCCATAAGAAGAAATGAAATTATGGCATTTGCTGGTAAATGAATGAAACTATACACTATCATATTAAGTGAAATAAGCTAATGCCCAAAACCAAGGTCTAAATGTTCTCTCTGGTATCAGATACTAACCTCAATATGGGGTGGATGTTGAAGAATAGAAGTATTTTGGATTGAACAAGGGGAGATGAAGGGAATGGAGGGTGAATAAGAATAAGAAAGATAGTAGAATTAATTGAATTTTATTTTCCTATAGTCATATATGAATACACAACCAATGTTATTCCACATCATGTAAAACCAAAAGAATGGTAATTTGTACTCTATGTGTGTATGTAAAAACACATTCTACTGTCATATATAACTAAGAAGAACAAATTTTTAAAATGCAAAAAAAAATGGTAAAATTATGCTATAATTTTCCTTATTTATAGTGAATGTCTCGAAAAATAAGCTGGAGTGCTGACTTAATTTTTCTCTCATCTAGAATAATTCTGTAAGAATGGAATTTTCAGTTGCTTACTGATTTGGTAGAAGATTCCAACAAAATGCTGAAGGTCATTGCCAAACAGGAATGACGCATCGAAATTTCCTTGCCAGCATACCCCATGTTAAATGGAAATTTGCTGTGAAATTGCATGTGACTTTGAGAAAGGTGACCCTGCTCAAGGACCAGGGTGGATCCAGGTTTAAGGTGTATCCTGCAGGTTTTAGGAAGTATCCAGGGTTAAGACAATCTGGGTTTAAGGAAGTTTCAGGTTTAAGATTATTGCTGCTTGGTATAGGGCGTTCCTGTTGCCTAAGTTCCCATTGAGTTTTCTTGGAATTCAAAAAGTAATTTGGACGTGAATTGTGTGGGCAGAACCTGGATTTCCCCAGAATGTGTTTGTGTAGAGGCTGGTGTGAGTTCGGGAATGAAGGATTGCTGTTTGAATCTACAAAGTGTGAGTGGCTCGTGATTCTGTGCCTAGCCAAGACATTGGCACATGGCTACAATGATTTTTGAAGATGAATATATTCATTCAGATCTGTAGCAAAACAGAGCACTCATTTTTCTATCTCCTTTTTATTCTATTTTGATAACCTTTGTTAGGAATTTACCATTTTATGTTTTCTCAGCTCTGCTGTCATGGAGTCATTAGTAATGCCCTATATTTATCTTTTTAGATACTGTTGAATTAAAAAAAATTCTAATCATTCCTATTTACTTTTGTCTTCTTTCATTGTTTTTCTTGAATATTCTTTCTATGTATGGGTCATTGATTTTATTGCTCTTTGAGGGGAATAGACTTTAATTGATTTTGTGAATTTTTTAAAAAATTGTTTGCTCCCATTTCTTCTTTTAGTATTTTTCAGTCCTCCTAGCTAAATTATTTCCTTTCTCCTACTATCTTTGTATTTACTATTAGCTCTTTTTCTAATTGTTTTAAGACATTAGAACTTGATCAAATTTGATACATTTTCTATGTATCTTCTAATTACTGGGTTTGGTACACTTTGTGTATCTCTTCCAGAATACTTATTCTCATTTTGTCTTTCAATTGAATTCTACCTGATGCATGAATTTGCACAGAGATTTTGTAGTTGCTTTTGATCAGTTCTGACTTTATGTATTTTAAACTTTAAAGCTTTGACTTTAGCTCTTGGTTAATTGAAACATTCATAAATATGTTTTGGCCCATTATATAACAAATTTTATTTTCTGCTTCAGGTTTACCTTTCTATATTAATGCACCTATTTCAGATTTCTTTCACTAATGTTTTCCTGCTATACGTTTTTTTTTCTTCTCATGACTTAATTTATTATGTATTCATTTAATCTGAAATTTTGAAGGGCAGCAGAATACAACAGACACTAGTACGGCAGTATGTAAAAAAGTGGATGTGGAACTGATGTGAATCTGCAATATGTATAAGGGGTAAAAATGGGAGTTCATAATCTGCTTGAATCAAATGTATGAAATATAATTTGATTATATTTGTCAAGAGCTTTGTAATGTTTTGAACAACTAATAATAAAAAAAAGAACTTAGCAAGAAAAAAATTACTGTATCTTCTAAACTGAGACTTTAACACATATTTTATTTTCACTAAAATGATGAGTCCATCTTATTAAGTACAATTGTATATTCCCTCCTTAGTTGGTACTTTCTATTAACCTCATTTTTTCCATTCTGATATAATTTACTAATTTACTTGGTTGACTTTTACATGGATTTTTTGGTATTGATTGTATTATAATCATTATAATCTTCCACCTTATAATCTGAGAGCTATCTATACCTTTAATGCTTTAGTGGTTGCTTTTGAAATTTTAATGAGCATAAACTTAAAACTTGAAGGTAACCAAGCTTTACAAATTGCTCCAAAACTTCCCAAGAAACTTGGAATGCTTTGACTCCAGTCACCTTCTCCGAACATAATATTTGGGTCAGTATTTTGGTTTTAATTATTCTCTCAAATTGAACTTGTATATATAGTTAAATATTTCTTTAGATTTTTTTCCAAAAACAAGACTTTCCAAATGTGATTGCTCTCATTTCTGAAAAAGTCATTTTAGTATCCCTTTGGTAAGAGATTGGTGGTTAGTGAACTCTCTCAGCTGTTATTTGTCATAGATTTTCTTCATATTGCTTCACTTTGGAGGGGACAGTTTTCTGTATGTATAATTCTAATTTCGTGTGTTCTCAGCTCTGCTGTATCTCTATGCAGATACAATTTCAAACTTTCCCGTACCTCCCATGATTGTTATTGCAATGTAAGCTTATCTTACCCTATCCAGTACTAAAAAGAACTGGGGTGTTTACCACACCACTGAGCCATATTCTCTACACCTTTAATTTTTTATTTTGATAAATAGAAGTTTAGGATCTTGCCAAATTCCCCAGGCTGGCTTCAAACTTGAAGTCCTTCTTTCTCAGCATCCTGAGTCAATGGAATAACAGGCATATGCCAGTACATTTGATAGATTGCTATTTCATTGTATGTTATTGGTATTTTTTATTCACTGGGTGAACTTTTGGATCTTTTTTATGGTTTGGTGTTCTGCAGATTCACTATGAGGTTTCTAGACTTGTATATTTTTTATTCTTTCTATATCTGAAAGTTGTGTTTTCTATATATTCTGGAAATTCATTGCTATAAGTTATGTTAGGTGTCCCCTAGAAGCTCATGTGTGTGAGAATGCAAGAAGGTTTAAGTGAGAAATGATTGGGTTATGAAAGTCTTAACCCTAGAAGTGGATTATCCTCTGATAGGATTAATTTACTTGAGCTCTTGATTAATTGAAACTTTCATCTATACAAATATAACATAAGACTACTCAGTTTCTTGGGAAGTTTTGGAACAATTTGTAAAGGTTGGTTCCCATTAAGTTTTAAGATTATGCTCATTAAAATTTCAAAAGCAGTCACTAAAGAATTAAAGGTATATATAGCTCTCAAATTATTAGGTAGAAGATTATAATGAGGGGAATACTATCAATACCAAAAAATTTATGTAAAAGTAAATCAAGTGGTACTAAAGGTGCACAGGGTGTGGCTGGAGAAAGTGGGTCCCTGGAGGCTTACCTTTGGGTATATAATATTTGTATCTGGTGAGTGGAATCTCACTCTCCTCTTTCTTATCATGTGAGCTGCTTGCCTTCATTATACTCTTCTGCCATGATGTTCTGCCTCACCTCCAGCCCCAAAGAGTGAAGCCTGGTGTTAATAAAGTGAGACCTCTGAAACCATGAGCCCTCAAATAAACTTTTCCTTCTCTAAAATTGTTCTGGTCATGTTTTTTAGAAACAGCAGTGAAAAAGCTGACTTAAACATTGCTATTATTTCTTTGAATACTGCCTTTTGTATATTCTGTTTCTTTTTTGGTGAATCTCACTTGAAATATGTGAGATTTTTTTTCATTATTACATTTTTCTGAATCTGTTTTCTTCTATATTTTGCATCCTATTGTCATTCTGTCATATATTTTAATTATTCCCTAGATAGTCTAGTTCCCTAATATTCTCATGGCCTCTTTATTCTGTGATACTTTACTTATCCCTTAAATTTAACATTGTGATCATATGGTTAATTTCATATTTTTAAAAATTTCTGGTCATTTTATATCTCTTATTCATATTTCATATCTTTTATTATTAAACATATTGAGTAGTCTTATATTCTATTTGTATAAATTTATATTGTGAATCTTTATGGGTCTGATATTATTACCTATTGTTTCTGATGTTTCTCTTTCAGTGATTCATTTTCTTGTTTGCATGTTTGAGTTTGAGTTTTTGATTATGCACTTACTCCCATCATAATTTTTGCTTTGATAATTATTTGAGGCCTGACTAGAAAGCAATTCCTTTCTTTTTTTATTGGTTGTTCAAAACATTACAAAGCTCTTGACATTCATATTTCATAAATTAGATTCAAGTGGGTTATGAACTCCCATTTTTATCCCAAATACAGATTGCAGAATCACATTGGTTACACATCAAAGTGAACGCTTGTTTGCCTCCAGATCATTACTAAAAAAGTCCCTTTTAATAATAAATTTTTGGCATGATTTTTTGTTGTTATTGTTTTCGGTTTTTTTGGTATCTGGGATTGAATTCAGGGACACTGAACCACTGAGCCACATTCCCAGCCCTATTTTGTATTTTATTTAGAGACAAGGTCTCAATGAGTTGCTTAGTGTCTCGGTTTTGTTGAGGCTAACTTTGTTTTTTTTTTTTAATATTTTGAGAGAGAGAGAGAGAGAGAGAGAGAGAGAGAGAATTTTTATATTTATTTTTTAGTTTTTGGTGGACACAACATATTTGTTTGTATGTGGTGCTGAGAATCAATCCCGGGCTGCATGCATGCCAGGTGAGCGCGCTACCGCTTGAGCCACATTCCCAGCCCTGTTGAGGCTAACTTTGAATTTCCAATTTTTTTTTTCAGCCTCCAGAGCTGTTGGGATTACTGAAATACACAACAGGTGCCTGGCTCAGCGCAAGGTCTTTCTGTTTGTTTGGTCTTATTTTGGGTTTTCCAGAGAAATATATTAATTCAGGTACAAAGAAAGCTTATATTGTGAATTCTAAGCAGATGTTCACCACCCTTGTCTCCCTACCACCATAATTATGCGTAGAAAACTTCTCCTGTTTGTGAAAATTTATCATTAGTTCCCTCTTAAATTGAAAGTATAACTGTTTGGTGTAGCAGAGTCACCCAACTGTCTCCCAAAAGAGTCACACTTCATGAGGTAGTAGATTTGCTTCAAGCTCTGTGAACCTTGCCTAGACATTGAAAGCAATGATCAGAATCCATGTATTTATGTAAAGTTCCCTTAGACAGAAACTACCTATTTGGTATTCAATTATTTTTACTTATTCCTACATTCATTTCATTTCTGCAATCTGAGAAAATTAAAATTTCTTTATAGTTTTACAATGTCTAATTTTTATTTTACCTTTTTCAACAGTTTTATAAGAAGTGTGGTTCATAATATCTATTCTGTGAATCAACAGAAGAAAAATCAAGATGTTCTTCTTCCTCTGCTGTTTTCTCTGATATTACTGGATGGATATTGGCTGAATGTATGGAGTAGATAGCTCAATAACCATCTCGTCTCTACCACCCCTCTATGCCAGGGATTGCAAACTTGTTCTGTAAAGAGCCAGAGAGTAAATACCCTAGGCCTTGCAATTCATATCATCTCTATTCCAACTACTCAACTTTGACTTTTGAAATCAAAAGCAGCCTAGATAGCACCTAAGTAAATGAGTATGGCTATGTTCAAATAAAACAATAAATAAAAAATAACTTTATTTATAAAATCAAGAGCGAGCTAGATTTGGCCTGAGAACTGTAATATGTCAACTCACGCTCTCTACCTGCACAATCTTTCTACAGGATCCTGTTAAAATAATTAACAGCATCTCAATAAAGAAAACATTTTATGAGTACACACAAGTTGAAGTACCTGTGAAATGTTTCAAGTGAAAGAAAAGAAAAAATCTAGGCACATTTTTCTAAATAAGTAGTGGTGAACTCCCTTTGGCACTGGAAAAACTCTGGGAATCACAATAATGTCTTGGGAAATGCAAGCATTACCAGTCTCTCTGAAGTAAAGCCATGGTGTTCACACACTGTACTCCAACTTTCTAGGAATCAAGAGGAACTGAGAGAACATGTCTATCTTCCACAGCTGCCCCCCGAGACTCACAACTCAAGAAATTAACATGCCATTTCATTACAGTGAAAGTTTGTTCTGTGATGTATACGGCATCAGACATAGAAAAGTTTTCAAAGAAAGAATATTTATTGTGGATATTGGAAAAATAATATGACTTATTTTACTTGAAATTGACTATAATATATTCCCTTGAAGTAGGCAATACTAAAGTGCTTGGATGGTAAAATTGAGCTGAAAGAGGGTACTTACTTATGAATGACCCTTTCTGATGCTCCACAAAATAGAACCTTATACATTTAGCACTAAATATATCTTTGTAAGAGGTAAGGCATCCCATTGAATCAGACTGTAATAGTTTGATCATTAATTTAGCTTGAGCCTTTCAAAAAGTTAAGTTAGAAATTATAATACATGAAGAAATACTCAAAGTTTATCAAGCAGTGTTTTACTTTCATATCAAGAATCGCAAAAAATAGCAACAACTTATTATAGATGGCAAAAAAAAAAACCAAACATGAAAAAATACAAGGGATTATGCTACCTCTACAGCTAATATTCTAGGAGACTAAATGCTTAAAATATTGGCTTTGGGGTTGGGATTTTGGCTCCGCGGTAGAGCGCTCGCCTATCACAGGCGGGACCAAGTTTGATCCTTAGCACTATCTACATCTAAAAAATAAATATTAAAAAAAATATTGGCTTTGGAAATTTCTTTCTGGACATGTTGGTTGACTTTTGTTTGGATACCATATGATATCTACTAATTTTAGGAAGGATAAATATGAACCATTGTTCTAAAGCAATAGTGCTCAAATGTCTTTCATAATTAAGCATTTCATATCAAATATGTGTTTCTTTGTCAGAGCCCCCAAACGTGACAGAAATGGGGTCAAGCTTTTTGGTGAAGACTGGACTGTCAGCTAAATACAACTCCAAATAATGTTTCCCTTCTTGTCTCCAAATGGCATTCCTTGCAAAGTCTATGCCAGAAGGTAAAACAGGAAGACAAAAACACATGTTCTGAGTTACATAAGAATCTTGGTAAAGAAATGAGGACCCAAAGCAAAGTTTAAACCTGACTGTTTATGCTAGGCTTCTCTTGGCATCCCTCTATCTTTGGAAGTAAGGATGGTGCTTTCCTTCTAGCACAGAGAAGGCATCTTTTACATAAGAGGTTTGTGACCTGAGTCTGGGGACAGATCTGTCATTTCTCCAGTTCCTTCAGCTGAAAATATTCAATATTCTAAGTTGCCATATCTTAGATTAGCATGTCCTAAACCCAATCTGCAACATTTAAGACCTTATTACTCAAGGTGTGGGCTGAGGACTAGTAGCATTCTTATTGTCCCACATGTTTCTCCAAAAACCAGTTCCTATGACCTAATGTATATCTGTTAGTTATCATGATCTTTTAAAACTCAGACTAGACCTCACTTGATATTCAGAAAATATTTGGCTTTTCTACAGTGTTGTGATATTACTACCTCATGTGTTTTATTATATTAGTTTATTTACAGAGAACTAGAAGAATTAATACAAGATTTCTCCACCTGTGCTACTCCAAGAGGAGACTGAACCAGTACAGTAGTTTACCATGAAACCTTAATAAGAAGTGAAGAAACTTGGGTGCCAGTCAAAAACTACTGATTAAAAATGCTACATTTTTCAAAGGTATCCAGGTGATTAAAACACTGTTCTTTGTGTTGGAACACAGAAACTCATGCCTGCTTTAACACAAATAGATACAGAACTAATAGTGCACTAATATCAATAGAATGGGGTGAAAACAGCTGCATGATTTAGAAGAAGCCAATCCATTTCATTTTCTGACCAGCCTTCTGATGACAAGTTCCCCAAAATCAGAGATCACCTTTCAATCCATAGCTGTTATCATACATCTTAAATTTACTTAGTGAATGATAATGACAGAAAGTTGCCCTTCTTTCATTAGTTCCTAAGAGATTTTCTCATTATATCAATAGAAATATGCTCTCTTTAAAATCAGTATCTTCTAGAATCATTTAACATTCTTAGGATTTAATGGTTAGAAAGAAAATTTCCTCCCCAAACAAGAACTCAGGTGAGTGACTAAAATGATATATTGTGCTCAAACCAAGAATTTTGTATTTCAGTATACAAACATGCTTAAATTCACATGAAAGTTAATTATTTCTAACTTCCATAGGCTCTTAATACAATCTTTCCAAGGAGCTCAATTAAAGTACCAAGAAGGAAGTCACTAGAAAGCCATATTCACAGTACCTTTCCACAGAATTCATTTTAATTAAAAACCAGGTGGTCCTGAAATTTCCTCTAAGTCTTGTGATAAAAAATTCCATTGCTCATGCTTTATATAATAAAAAATTCAACTATAAATCTGGAGGAAAATGGAATAGATGAATTAAAACATTCTCTCATTCTACTTAATACCATCTTGGTATACAGTAGGGGTTTATAATAATGACACTAAAAGTAGAAACAATAAAGGGGAAAATCAATGGATTCACTAATTTAAAAAATTTTAAACTTCTACATATGAACATTCTACATAATTTAGTTGAGCTGGGTAAGTAGGTTGGTATGCCTCACATGTTAAATCCCCACAACTGCAGGAAAAACAAACAAATGAATAAATAATAATTCAAAGGCATATTTACTCTGAATATATAGTTTTTATGAGTAATGAAAAGTTTAATGTATAAAAAAGTGAAATGAAATATGATTAAGAAATTCACAAAAGAAAAAAATAAAAAACAGGAAAAAATTAATCACTTAAGTAATCATAAAATACCAAAGCAAAAGAATAAAACATTCCCAACCATTTTGACTGACATAAAATTTTAACTGTGTTATCCAGTGATTGCAAGAATTTGAAAAATGATTGCTATGATGCCTTACATAGAGAAAGGTGAAGAATTTGGTAACACTCAACAAAAGCCAGAAACATTTGCCTAACTTTTGGAACAGCAACTCCAACCCTTCAGAATTTACCTTTAGAAAATAATCTGATCTGTATAATAATGTTCAATGTGTCACTATTGAGAAACTTTTGTTTAATTTACCTAAAGCCAGTCTTACCTTGCTCTGGCTTAAGTCAATAGGATGTTTCAATCTTGACAAATAATCTGTTATGCTTTATGCTCCTCTCTCAGGTCTGAGGGATGCATGTTGAATGACTCCTCCCTGCTGATAAAGAACACAAAACTACCCTGAAAAGAGACTTTTGTGATTTTTTTTACAAACCAAAGAGTCCAAGACCCAAGCAGACAAAATAATAAAAGCAAAGCCCTCTAACAATTAAAACTGGTCAGCATAAACCAAGGTGACCAAGAGTTGCCTTTAGATCATTAGTATATTATTTCATCTCATCATAATAGTAAAATTTACCCCTCTCCCCTGAGGGTTTCACTAGGATACCTGTGGGTCAAACCATGTGCATTAGGGTCTTAAAAATCGGATATGATCCTACTGTCAGTCAAAAGTTAAGAGATAGTATCTGGGCATGACTCTCTAGAGACTTCCCTAAGAGTCTGAATAAACAAAAAAACAAAGCAGAAAATTCATCTCTCTCTTTATGACCCACCTGTCTCCCTTCCTCTTGAGAATAATTTATTTTCATATAAACTTTGGTATACTTTTGCTAGGTTTTTTGTCTTGCCTGAAGTTGTATCCTGTAAGAACACAAGAATGAAGAATCAGAATGCAATCCCTGGATTCCTGAGACCACCCCCTGGTAACAGTTGGTACAGATGGAGAGGTCAATTGATAAATCCATAAATAGAGATAGAATAGATCACAAAGACTGAGAGTGTAAGGGGGACTTAGAGGCTACTTTTGATAAAAACCTCTGACTCTTAACTTAGGCCTGCAGATATCCATTAGGCAACTAGAGCAGGATAAAAGCTTGGTATCTCTGCCTTCATTTTGTATCTATCTTTCTAGATTTGGGGTTAGATTCCTGCTTAATTCTGCACTCAGACATGTTCATCACTTAATGAGAATTCCCCTAAAGCCAGTAATCCTCTCCATTCAAGTCTTCAGGCACCAGGGTAAGTTACTAAGATATTTTTGAGATTTGCAGGAATGTCAGAATCAACAGATTATTAACTGCCAAATTTTATAATGTCCTATTCAAACAAAATTCTAGGGCAGCACCTAGAAGTCTATAGTCATTGCCCTGAACCATTGCCTTTCTGTCTTGACTTTTCCTCTGAGTCATTCTCTCTTGCAATCATCTTAAATTCCAGGAAACATGGGTTTAAAGGATAACCATTCTGTAACAAGAGTTGTAACTACCCCCAGGCAACAGCAGCTTTCTTACTGGTGACAAGGATCTGCATAGCCATCCTGAAAAAATGATTAACCAGACCAGAGCTTGATCAAGACTGCTTAACCATATGTGGGTCTTGTCCCCTGCATCTGTTCCTTCCCTATTTAAACCTGAAGATCTTGTTGGTACCTCCAAAGGCAGGACACTTGGTTCCCCTATGTTCTTCCATTAAGGCCATCCTGAATAAATTTTTTTCCTGCTTTTCACCTTGGCCTTTTGCAGCAGATTTGGGGGTTAGTGGTTGGACTCCACTATTGGGTCTATCTGAAGCCAGACCACTCCTCCGTCCTAGGACTTTGGTAACAGAAAAATAGCTGACAAAATATCAACAACTTTGGTTACATTTTATAGTTATGTTATGGGTGCTAATGTGTGATTCCCAGTTAAATTGAACTTCAATAGGTTAAAATTTTCTGTGACTCATGTAAAATCTGTACTTGGTCCAGTTTCTCCTAGGATTTTGCATTTTATGTATCAATTTGTATGGATTCTTTGACTATAAAGATATAAAGCCTATAAAATAACTGCTTCTAATAGAGTTTACTGGGTGTTTTCAACAGGTTGTTTGGTTTTTTGTCATTTGTATTTTGTTTTAACCTAGCTAAACCTATGAATTTTTTTTCTGTATTTTTAATTTTACCCTTGAAACTATTAATTACCATTAAATCAAAGACAGCGCATTTTCTGCATATACTGTTCAAAGTTCTAACATTATAATTTTATATTTACCTCTTGAGTTATCTATAATTTTATTGGTATATAAGGTGAAATTTGAATCTAATTTCATTGTTTTCCACACTTGAAATCAATTGTTTCTGGGTAACTTCTTAAGTAGTTGGTCATTCTCCCATCAATTTATGATTCTAACTCAATAATGTTTTTTCTTTTTCTTTTTCTTTTTCTTTTTCTTTTTCTTTCTTTCTTTCTTTCTTTCTTTCTTTCTTTCTTTCTTTCTTTCTTTCTTTTTTTTTGTAGCAGGAATTGAATTCAGGAGTGCTTAATCACTGAGCCACATCCCATTTCTTTGTATTTTCTATTTTAAGGCAGGGTCTTTCTAAGTTACTGGGGCATTGCTAATTTCCTGAGTATGGTCTCAAATTGATATTCCTCCTGTCTCAGCCTCCTGAGCCACAGGCATTACAGGAAGGCACCATTGGGCCAAGTAAGTTTTCATTTTGTAATCTGCCTTGATTTTCCTTCTTTTCCATTGCTCTTTTTCAAAGTGATGCTTTTAATTATTTCAGTATAGGGAAAATAAAATATTTTCCATTTCCATCACTAAGATCATTGCTAAAGCCCCTATTAAAAAGAGAAAATTACATAAATTTATTTAAGTTTCATGATATGGGAGCCATCAGAAATTAAGACCCAAAGGAACAGATAATCTTGTGTATGTTCATGCTTAAGTTTGATGAAGAGTGAACAGTCAGGAAAAGTATGATTGGACAAAGGGGATATAAGATTTAATGGTAAAAAAGAGGGAGGAACTTAGCTAGGCCAGATTCTTCACATTCTTTTTTGGGTCCTATGTCTTAAAAGAAAAAAAAAAACATTGCTTTTCACCCAGTACAGGTGTAACAGTGCTCCACTTTATTCTTTGAATATAACCCTTGCTGCTCTGCCACTGTGATTTTTTAAAAATGAACACATTCTCTTTCTCTTCCTCTCTCCCTTCTCCTCCTGAATTTTTCCCTCCTCCCTAATCTCAGGGAAACAGGATTACCTTTCTTTTCTTCCTAGGCAGTTATCTGTCCTTGAGTACACACTCACCACTGGAATAAAGTAATGTTCAGACCTGGGGATGGTACCCAAAGATCTCAGAAATGACTATCTTCCAAATTAATAATTGAATTACAACTCTGACAGAGAACACATGAAATGTAGTCTTTAACTAAATTTTAAAAGCTCCCTGTCCTTGTGATGGGCAGAATCATAGCCTCTGTGATGGGAGTCTCCTGCACATCTCCTTTGCTTGGAAAGCAATAAAACAAACTTCTCTTATTCTTTTTTTCAAAACCATATCCTTACTATTGGATTGTCATCAGGGACAAGGACCAAGTTTTTAGTAACAAATTTGGTGCCCCAGTTGGGACCCAAGGGCAGCCCCTGCTCCAGCTTTTTTGAGCAGGCCTGCTTTTCCAAAGACCCCCACTTCCATGCTGAGTATTCATGGTGCTGGTGAACTTGCTGAGAGCCGACTGCAGGAGAATTTGTGAGTTTTCCTTAGATTGGTTGAACCAAAGGAGCTTTTCATGTGAGTAAAGGAAAGGACTGAAACACCTTCCCAGCAGCCACCAAAGCTTCTGTTGCTTTGGAGAATTCCAATTTGATCCACTTTGAGAAAAAGAAAAGTAAACTCAGTAAAGTCAAGACACCCTTGGCTATCTAGTAAGTCTCCTGGTGTGCATGCTGAGACCCTTGATTCCACACTTTTGGTTCTCTTCATGGAAATATCTTGTTCCTCTTTGTAGGGACATCTGTGGTGCCACTAGTAAGAGAGTCATATTAAGTGGGATTCAAGACCTAGGAATATTTACTCCATTCTGGTCTGTTCTAGGTTCTCATCCATTAGTTGGCCATGGGTTTGGGATTTCCCTCTGGAAATGTTCATCTTACCAATAGTCTCTTGAGAAGTGAGATATTAGACGGATGGGCCATCTACAGTTATAATCCTGTCCCGAAGATGTTTTACTATAACACAATTTGGCTTTTGGATGTTTTTCTGGATTGTTATACAATCCTGCAGCTGGAGTTGGTTTGTCAGAGATAAAATTCATGGAAGAGATTTTATATGTCCAGGCATTTATGTCGTTACATGATAAGGGGTCTGAATAGTAAGAAACTAATGTTAAGGTGTCAGAAGGCACTGTCTCTGTGTGCAAAGGTAGCGGGACTTTAGAAGAAAGGGTTTAGAGAGACTCCAATCCTTTAAACACAGTCTTGGCACTCCCAGGACTCTTTCTCAGGCTAGCCCCAGGCAGCCACACATTACCTCACTGTGGGTCAAGGATACCAGAGTTACTGCTGTTGACCAGTGATGAGTCCTTGCTTCCCTGATGTTTAAGAATAACACCAAAGAAGCATGCCGAGGCAAGGTCAGAGTAGAAATTAGAAGTTTATTAAAAAACAGCAGAAAAGACTTCTCCTGGAGGAAGAAGAGGACCCAAAAAGTGGAATCCATGGAAATGCAGTTTTTTCCTCTTTTTATAGTTTTGGTGATGGAATGTAGTTTGGAAGGCCTGAGGGGTGGGACACAGGTGGGCTTAATTATCACCTTTTGGAATTGGATTATCACTTCTCCGATATAGGCTATCTCCAAATCTGTTGGGGCTGTTGGTTAACACTTCTTTGAGGTGGACTTTGGCCTAAGACCTTTTCAAGGACTTCATTAACATTCCATGAGTTGTCCTGCATTTCCCTGAGTCCTTCTCAGCATGGTCTCCATTTTAGATTTCACTGGGTATTAGACCCAACCTAACTACACTGACTACCTAACTTTAAATCTGGCTTCACCAGCCCTATGTTAGAAAGAAAAAAATAAAAAGCTGCCTGTTCTGTAAAAAAATGAGCAAGGAGAACCTGGCCTCTACCCTACTTTCCAGCCCCTTTTGCCCATGGATGAGATAAAGTTTATGGAAGAGATTCTTTATGTATAGGCATTTATGCAGTTGCATGATAAGAAGTCTGAGCAGTCAGAAACTAAGTTGAAGGTGCAAAAAGTTGTGAATGTCTGAGTAAGTTGCAGAAAGTTTGAAGAAGGTATGTCTCAAAAAGTTTGTGTATGTGATTAGAGTGGCTATAATTAGCACCATCACTTAAAGTTTTGTTTTTTTTTTTTAATTTTAATGTACTGATATGAAACAAAGTCTGAAACATTAATTAGCTCTTATCTCTCAAGATAATTTTTTGTATGTTAGGTTTTATTACTTAGAGAAACTAAATCTTAAATGGATTAGGTTTTGTACCTGTTTTAAAAACTTCTAAATCATTACTTCATACCTAATTAAATACAGAACTCTTATTTAAGGTTTCAACAATAGAATTGATACCCTAACAATATGTGATTAGATAATGTGTATACAGCTGAGAACTATATCTATCTGAGCTTTGTTTAAATGTTATTTAAAAGTTCATTAAATGAAAGTTTATCTAGGTTTGCTGGCAAGGTACATTGCATCTGACATAGAAGGCTCAAACTGTTTGCTTTACTAAGTCTATTTCTTATCTGTTTGCTTTACTAAGTCTATTTCTGGTTATAAACATTGTTTCCCAAATGTATAAGAGACTTAAGGCTATCTTTTGATTTTTGCTAGTACTGTTAACACATGCAGACCTGTGATAAGTGTTACCTTATACTATGGATTCTAAATTTTACTTTAAGTTAAAATTAGTTAAATGTAAAGCTTAGGAGATCACTTTACCATATTAGAATGGCTCCAAAGTAGGCTATAATTAAGTTTATTTAAAGTTACATTCAAAAGATAGATTGGGTTTTTTTCACTGTGATCTCAAAGTGAACAGGGGATGCAATAGAAAACTTAAGCAAAGTTTTGGGTAAATTGTAAAAGTTTTTAGGTGTATAAAAAGAGTCTTTCAAAAGTAAAACTTGTATGTAACTAAAGTTGATAAATTTATGGGTCTTTGTAGAGGCATCAAAATATGTAGACATCAAAAATACAATAGTGTTCATTTTTTGTTTTTCTTTTAAAACTTTATAACTGTTGCCTGTTCATGTTTTGCAGAAATACTACTTTTGACAGAACAACTTAAAGTAGTTTGATATAATAAGTGACTACCTACAGGACAGATAGGATAGAATGCAGATAGAATCAGTATCAATACTGATTCCAACTAAAAGAAAAGAATAATTGTAAAATTATAATGTTATAATCCATTTTTTCAAAACCAGTGGAACTGGCCTGATGGATACGTAAAATCAAAAACTTGGAGATCAAAGTCAAGGCAGTAAAAGAGCCTAGGAAAAAGCAGCCAGAATTTTGACCCTTGCCCTCTATGTTCAGCCAGGACCCAGAGAATGATATGATACCTCTCTGGGCCCTACAACTCTGGTGAGTTACCTGATTTGAAAATCAGGGAGATAAAGAGGCCCTAGAAAACAGGAAGCCAACCAATGCCCACTCTGCAAAGAGGCAGTTCCTTGAAAAGGGAAATGTCCCTGATGCTTCCAAGAGAATCCATGTATGGTCATCAAGATGGTGATCCGTCTTAGTAGATGGCACCACTGGTAGAAAAAATCTATAGGAACCAAGAGGCTTCACACACATCCCCAAGAGTTATCTCTGAGGAATTTCATCTGATTCTTAATGGTAGATAAAAACAAGGTCAGTTTTGCCCTACTTGGTCTTAAACACCTGACAGGATAGTATACCCTCAGCATACTCCTACATGGACATTTAAAAAGGAAAGAAATTGTTTTTTTTTTTGTTTTTGTTTTAAATTATCTTTTTTTTTAAAATGTAACTTAAGTTGTACACTTGTGTCAGCTTTACCAAAAGCAAGTAAAACTATAGGCTATAAAGAAAGAGTTCTTGTTTGGGAGTGCCTAATACTAATGAACACAAAGGATTCTAGGGTCAGAGGTTTGCCCTGAGCCACACTGAGCCTGATCTCATAGACCTACAAATATTTCTAACCTCCTGTAACAGTGGTCCACTTTATGCTTTGACTAAGGTCATTGCTGCTTTGCCACTGCTACTAATTTTTAAAATGGATATATTTGTTTTCTCTTCCTCCCCCGTCACCCTGGCCCAATCTCAGGAGAAATAGGATTACCTTTCTTCCTCATTTTAGGCAGAGTTTTCTGTCCTTGAATGCCCACCATAGGAATAAAATAATTCACACTTTTGGGATAGTGCCAGAATGTCTCAGAAATGACTATCTTCCAAATTAAAAGTGAATTACAACACTAACAGAGGACATGTGAAATGTAGCCTTTGAATCACCTCTTTAAAAGTCCCTGTTCTTACTGTTAGGAAGAATCACACCCTCTGAAACAGGAGTCCCCTGTGTTTTTCCTTTGCTAGTAAAGCAATTAACCTTATTCTTAAACCATGTCCTCATTATTGAATATGTATTGGGGACAAAGACTAAGCTTTCAGTAACACTTCCTACATAAACTTGATATGTTACTGGTGTGACTATAAGTTACTGTTTTCATGGTTTTCAGAGACTGGCTAAGATACTAATTGCTTCTGTAGTCATTGTTCATTAAAAAAATAACACTTTGCTGTCTTATTTTTTTTCTTGGCATGATCTCTGCCCTATGTATGCCTTGTTCAGTGATCTGCCATCTGCCACTGTTGACCTCTGGACTGTCCTGATACTGAATACCCTTAATTGTCCAAGACCCAACTGATACAGAAGAAGGACTTTGGGTCACTTTCTCCAACTTCACCTTCTTTCAGCAGGAAGCAGCTTGGAGATGTTTTCACCCATTTTTCAATAGAAATAAAATATAGAAATCAACAGTGGGGAAATATAACAGTGATCCAATTTATGCTTTGAATGTAGTCTTGCTGCTCTGCCACTGCAACTTATTTTTTAAATGAACCTGTTTTTTTCTCTTCCTCTTTCCTTTTCCTCCCTACCCTCTTTCCCTCCCTAATCTCAGGAGAAACTGAATTATCTGTATCCCCATTCTAGGCAGAGTTATCTGTGCTTGAGTACATACCCAGCATAGGAATTAAAGAAATCCAGACCTGATTGCAGTACATTGAGCTCCATAGAGACAGCACTGGTGCAACTGAGAGCCAGATGTGCACTGGGCGACTCTGTGAGGAAAAATAACTAAACATGGGCAAAGGAGATCCTAAGAAGCCGAGAGGCAAAATGTCATCATATGCATTCTTTGTGCAAACTTGCGGGTAGGAGCACAAGAAGAAGCACCCAGAAGCTTCAGTCAACTTTTCAGAGTTTTCTAAGAAGTGCTCAGACAGGTGGAAGACCCTGTCTGCTAAAGAGAAATGAAAATTTGTAGACATGGCAAAGGTGGACAAGGCCCATAATGAAAGAGAAATGAAAACCTATACCCCTTCTAAAGGGGAAACAGAAAAAAAGTTCAATTATTCCAATGCACCCAAGAGGCCTCCGTCAGTTTTCTTCTTGTTCTGTTTTGAGTATCGCCCCAAAATCAAGGGAGAGGATGCTGGCCTATCCACTGTTGATGTTGCAAAGAAACAGAGATGTGGAGTTGAAAGGGTAAAGTTTCTAAGCTAGAAAGCTTGAATTAAAATGTAAAAGATTAGGTATTATTAAGTTTCTCTGTTACACCCAGATTCCTGAGATAGTTAACACAATGCCCTACTGGCCATTTAGCCTAACCAATCAGTTTGAGTAACCAATCACCCCCCGCTTTACCTGTTCCCGCCAATGAATTGTTGTTTAACAACAACGTCTCAGAGTTGTTGTTAAATTTTTCTGAGCCTCATGATGATTTGTTCTGATGTATGCAAAGCCCACTGCCCTCTCCAGAAAGTATACTTAAGCTCTGCTTGATCTCTGCTCGGGGCTCCAGGCTGCTCTCCCTTCTTGAGTGAGCACGGGGCCCCAGCACGCTGGAATAGATCCCCAATAAATCCCCTTTTGCCAATTGCATGGAGCCAGTCTCTTGTGTGGTCTCTTTCTCCGACGCTCCACCGGACCCTTACAGAATCACACTGCTGCAGATGACAAACAGCCTTAGGAAAAGAAAGCTGCTAGGCCTGAAGAAAAAATAAGAAATGCTGCAGATGACAAACCGCCTTAGGAAAAGAAAGCTGCTGGGCCTGAAGGAAAAATAGGAAAAGAATATTGCTGCCTACCAAGCTAAAGGAAAATCCGATGCAACAAAGAAGGAGTTGTCAAGGCTGAAAAATGCAAGAAAAAAAAGGAATATGAGGAAGATGTAGAGGATGAGGAGAAGGAAGATGAAGAAGATGAAGAAGATGATGATGATGAGTAAGGTGGTTCTAGCACAGTTTTTTTTTCTTGTCTATAAAGCATTTAACCCCCCTGTACACAACTCACTCCTTGTAAATTTTCTTTAAAATGTATTCCTGATGCTCTGCTACTGCAACTTATTTTTTAAATGAACATATTTCTTTCTCTTCCTCTTTTCTTTCCTACCCTCTTCCTCTCCTTAATCTCAGGAGAAACTGAATTATCTTTATCCTTATTTTAGACAGAGTTATGAGTCGTTGAAATGTAAGGCTGTGTAAGATTTGTTTTTAAACTGTCCAGAGTCTTTTTTTATATAGTTAACACACTACCGAATGTGTCTTTAGACAGCCCTGTTCTAGTGATACTCTCGGTGGCCACTAACCTTGCCTGGTACAGTGTGGAGGTTGTAAATTGGCAGGGAAATTCAAAGCAGATTTTGTCGGTGCACAGAACAAATTAGTTATTTATGGAGACCGTCTTTTTCATCTTCAGTTGTCTCTGATGCAGCTTATACGAAATAATTGTTGTTCTGTTAACTGAATATCACTCTGTAATTGCAAAAAAAGTTGCAGCTGTTTTGTTGACATTCTGAATGCTTCTAAGTAAATATATTTTTTATTAGTTAAAAAAAAAAGTAATCCAGACCTTGGGGATGGACCAGAAGATCTCAGAAATTACTATCTCCCAAATTAACATGTGACTTATTATAACTCTGGACAGAGAACATGTGGAATGTAGTCTTTGAATCATCTCTTAAAAGCGTCCCTCCCCCCCTCCACAAATAGGCAGAATCAAAGCCTCTGGGATAGGGGTCCCTGTGTTTCTTTTTTGCTTGGAAAGCAATAAACCTTTCTTTTCCTTTTTCTCAAAACCATGTCTTTATTATTGGACTGGCACTAGGGAGAAGGACTGAGCTTTCAGTAACATGAAGAAGACCTCTTTTAATATATTTAGTATTTATTTGATAGAACAGACTCAAGTGACACAAACTTTTGTTATTTTCATTATACAGTTCACATATTTTTTCCTTTTAATGTTATATCAAGATATTTTACATAGTCATAGTCTTTTAAATGAGACTTTTTTATGCATTTTTCTAAAAAGTTCCCATGAAAGCAATTCACACAATGAAATTATTCAAAAAGGTTATTTTTAAAATCAATGCTGACACCAAATTCAGAAACAATAAGTAAGCTATAAACTGTTTATAAGTACAACAATTAGGTGATGGGCCAAAAAAGAAGGGAAAAAAAATAAGTAAGATGTGACAAATACTTGCATTCTTTGGAAGAATGCAGTATTACAGATCTCTCATAGATTTTCCTCTCCTCAAAATGAGGTAAATGTGAAAAAGAAACTCAAGATTCATCTTATAAAAAGTCATTAGATGGGCTGGGGATGTGGCTCAAGCGGAAGCACGCTGGCCTGGCGTGTGTGTGAGGCCCAAGTTCGATCCTCAGCACCACATACAAAGATGTTGTGTCTGCTGAAAACTTAAAAAAAAAAATTTAAAAAAGTCATTAGACAACACACATATTAAAATTTTTCACAGAAAGTTTTAGACTTAAAAATGGAGGCTACCATAAAGTTCTGGCTTATAAAAATATATTTAAAAAGCATAGTGTATTAAAATAATCCATTTTCTGGATCATACACCATTAGCAATAACTTTCTAGACAAGGAGGTGGAGAAGTGGCTAAGGGGGAGGCAGGAATGCCCTCCTTCTGTGTGGTATAAATGAGAGCAGTATCTCCTCAGGGGAAAGCTTAAATCCTTTGGATTCAACCCTGCAGTATGACAGATGTGGGGTTCCTGTGATGCAAATTGCCAGGGGAGATTTAGGCTGGACTAAGAACAGATCTATTATGGAAGAGTAAGATGCAAGAATTCTTTGGAGACTTGGTGGCAAACAAATACTCAGAATTACCCCATGTTTCTGGGATTCTGACCTGAGTGAAATCCATAGTTCAAATTTCCTAGAAAACATAGTCTGGCTTTTTAGAAATAAAAAATGAAAACCAGTGTAAAGATGTGTACATCTGATCACTTGTTAGATATTCTTACTCATGACCTAAGAACAAGGATTTGAAATAATCGCAGTCACCCTGAACAAACATACACAAGGATCTGAAGGAATAAATGAGTCTCCACTCTAAAGAAGGTTTTATGTTAAAGTTTAATATTAAATGTTAAAGTTTAAATATCAAAGCCAACCAGTTCACTTAAAAAACCCAGATGTTTGTAGAATATGGAATATTACAAAAAGAATCATTGAATTTTCATGCCACATTTTTTTAAAAAAAAATCTTTATGAAATTAGTTTCTTTATCTTCAGTCACAAAACTGTAGGATACTAAGTTAATTGCATTACTATAGTAAATTTTGTAAAATTTTAATTTTGAGTTGTTTTTGATATTAGCTTTTTTTATCATCTATTATTTTCTTTCAAATATCAAAAAAAGATCCTAATCTCTCAAGCTTTGACAGTATTTCTAAGGTAAATCAAAATTTAACAATCTAATAATACTAACTGAACCTATAAGTAGAGGGGCAATGAGATTAATTTGCAAATTGTTGAAAAAAGGTGACCAAAAATATTCACAATTCTCTGCCTTCATTATTCAGTGTATTATTGAAAACTCCTCTAGTATCTTTATTTATGAATAATAATGCCAGATTTAAAATCAAAGACACAATTTTCTTTTTTTTTTTATGAAAAACTACTGCATGTAAAAGGGTCTCCCATAACACAGGAAACCTTTTCATTAACCAAGGGTGAACTTCCCAGAGAGTCGGGTTAACTCATAGTTTTAGTGGCAAGAATCCTTCACTTTGTAATATCACATGTTCACTTATAAAGTCTGACAAAACTTAGAAGTTTGTATAGAACTCTTGACCCTGTGTTTTTGTTATCGCAACAACAACAAGAAAAAAATGATGATGATTCTTGGCTCCCAATGTTCTTCCAAACCAGCCCAGAAATTAAAGTGACTCGTCTATGTGTGCAGTGAGGGTGAGGCCAACGGGAATAAAGACTATAATAAGAATAAAGTTTCAACAATTAGAATTGTCATGGCAATAACCTAAATGTGCACCCCCCTCCCCCATTCAGGGCATTCGGTTTTTTTTTTTTTTTTTTTTTTTTTTAAAGACCATAAAGAAAAGCCTTCTTTCAACCTTGATTGAGATCCTCTGGTGGCTGCCAATTTTTCTCCTTGTCTAGAGTCCTTAGACCAGGAATGCTGCAATATGTGCCTTCACACAAAAGAATGAAACTTAAAAATGAAATGATATAATGGCAAAGAGTGTTTTTAATAAAACATGAGAGGAGGTATGATTAATTTTTATAAAATTAATTACTTCTAGGCTACTCTCTGGAAAATTTGATCTGGAGACAGTTTTAATAAGCATAAGTTAGAAGAAATTCTGAGAATAACAGTTTGAAGATTGGAGCTTTTTAGATGTATGGAAGCTGATAGGGTGCATTTACAAGCAAACATTTGTACACCTTTCAGCTCCAGGGAAAAGAAATTACAAAGAATAAATTAAAAGTCTGTAAAGGTAAAATTTCCAAGCTGATTCTAAGCCGCAGAGCCTGAGTTAAAGTGTAAAAGACCAGGCATCCTAAAGTTTCCAAAGTGCAGGGATTGGGTTAAAAAGTAAAAGACAATTGTTACAATCATACAAGTCTATTGTTACAATTCCTCTGCTATCCCCGGAACTTGTAATCCCTGTAAAGTTGTTAGAACAATGAGGGAACTGCCTAGTAAATGTCTCCATTGATTCCCTGGTTGATTAATAGCTAAGGGCTCTAGGTAGCATGACACGTACGCATCTAGGCCCCAGAACCAATCAGTTTAAATGTATACCCCACTTAGAAATGACCAATCATCTCTGCCTAAATTGTTCCCGCCAATGTATGTACTAATCATGTTTCAGAATTGTTGTTCAATTTTCCCGCGCCTTATGATGATTTGTTCTGATGCATGCAAAGCCCCCCACCCTCTCCAAAAAGTGTACTTAAGCTCCACCTGACCTCCGCTCTGGGCTCTGAGCTGCTCTCCCTTCTTGAGTGGGCACAGAGTCCCAGCGCGCTGGAACAGGATCCTCAATAAACTTCCCCCTTGCGATTGCATGAAGTGAGTCTCTTGTGTGGTTTCTCCCCTCCGTCGCTCCGCTGCACCCCAACATTTGGTGCGTTGGCCGGGAAAGGCGCATCGCCGGACAGGGAGACCCTAACAACGGACTGCTTCGGGGGTAAGTAAGGCGCCTTTCTTTCTGTCTCTCTCTCTCTCTCTCTCTCTCTCCCTTTCTCCTTCTTGTCTTTCTTTTGCGATCGCTCGGTTTGATGTCTGGCCCAGTGGAGGACGTGAGTTCTCGGGGGGCATTCGGGTTCGGTTTCTGCTCGGTTTGGTGTCTGGCCCAGTGGAGGACGTGAGTTCTCGGGGGGCATTCGGGTTCGGTTTCTGCTCGGTTTGGTGTCTGGCCCAGTGGAGGACGTGAGTTCTCAGAGAGCATTCGGGTTCGGTTTCTGGCTCAATGGCGGGCGTGAGCTCGCAGAGAGCATTCAGGTTCGGTTTCTGGCTCAATGGCGGGCATGAGCTCCCAGAGAGCATTCGGGTTCGGTTTCTGGCTCAATGGCGGGCGTGAGCCTCCAGGGACCGTGAGGTCTCAGAGCCTTTCTGGTTTTGGGTTGGTAGCGTGTGGTTCCCAGTGGAAAACGTGAGTTTTCCCTGGCTGTGGCTGGCTGTGACGGACGTGTCTTTGGAGTCACGGGCCACGATCCCCAGAGGGACAGAGGTCCCTCGTCTGGGGGGGTGAAAACACCCCCATCGGTGCTGCCAACCCGTCTGGTTTTGCCGGCAATTCTTTTGTTTTCTCTCAGGTTGAGTTTACTGCCTGTCTTTAATCTTTGCTTCTGGACTTGTGTTAAACGTTTACTGTGTGTGTGTCTGTATTTGCGTCACGTTTGTGTTGTCTCTCTGCGCTTCAGAGTGGCCCACCCTCAGAGTTGAATGGCCCCCAGGAGAGTCCCTTCATCTCTCTCTCTAATCTGCAAAGTCAGAGATATTGTCTTTCAGCCCGGCCGCATGGCCACTTAGATCATGGCTTCTAACCTTTCAGGACCTCTGCGAATCTCTTCCTGCATGGGTGGGGTCCGTGCAGTCAGTTGGGAGGATTCCACCAGGCGGTATGGCAGATCTGTCCGGTCCCTGTTCCAGCCCCTCCACCCGCCTGTCCTCTCCACCCCCTGGCTGTCTGCCGGGAAGGGGGGGGTGCTCCGGCAGGTGCGGCGGACGGGTGGATGGAATCAGGGGTGAGGTCGGCGGGGGACCGCCCCTTCTCCCGCTCCTCTGCTGGCAACCGGCTGCAACCACAGCGGGGTGGGAGGGGTGGGAGGGGTCGGAGACGGAGTCGGCAAGGGACTGCCCCACCCCTGTCCGCCCGGCAAGCAAAAAAAAAAAAAAAAAAAAAATTGCCTAGTGCCTAAGGTCAAACCAAACTGGAGGAGCTGATCTTCGGGTGAGAGATAAGATTAAGGGACTCCCAGCAGCTGCCAGAGCCTTTTAGCTCTGGGGAGTGTCCTCAATCCTTATCTACATCTTAAAGATTAAGCCACCTCTGTTTACTTAAAAAGAAGGGACACTGAATGCAGTAAAGCCAGCCACACTGAGACCCTTAATTTTACACCTATAGTTGCCCCTACGTGAAAACATCTGGTCCACTTAGGGGAAGTCTATGGTGCTACTGATGGGAGTCATAATTAAATGAAAGTTCAAAACCTGGAGAGGTATTTTCTTATCTGGTTGTCTGATTGTTTCTTAGGGATAATCTAGGTTAAATGTGTGTCTAAAAAATTAATTTTTTATTGTAACAATCTGGTATCTAAATGGGTTTCTAAGGCATTGCACTATCTTGCAGTTAAAAGTTGGGTTTAAGCGAATTGTTTAGTTTGATTTCAGAAAGTTCATGCTAAAAAAACTTAAATACTTGGGATAAAAAAAAAATTAAAGGGTTTCAATTTTTGAACTGGGTAGCCTAAGGAGATTTCATTAGATATACAGTGCATTGATTTGGGCAAGGATAGTAAATTATGATTTGGTATCTGTTTCTCTCAGTGTGTACGATTTAGGAAAAGTGTTGAATTAAAACATTGGTCTGGCTTACTAAAATGACATTAATTAGCAACAGTCTTGGAAATTTTCAAAGCATAATTTTAGATATACATGGTAGCGTGTGGATTTTTTCCAGGTGATTTAATGTAACTTTAGAAACTTCAGAACAAAGAAAGTAGCTTAATAATCCTGAAGGAACTTCTTCTGATGGTGGCTTTTATATTATCAAGAAAGATCCTATTTTCAGTTTTGTGTGAGCAAGTTTTTCTAGTGTAGGAAGATATAAAGATGAAATTTTGTAAATTGTATCTTATTTCTACTTCCAAACCTGAAAATTGTGACTTATAATTAAAATGCCTTAGGCATAAAATTTCTGCTCAGAATTCCGGTTTTCCAGGTCCTTCCAGACCTCAGCCAGGGCTTACGCTGATATGCAAACAGAAGCAGTTTGGAGCTCAGGCCCAAGAAAAAAAAGAGTAAAAGTGTCTTTTTATGGGAACTCAAACTAGATTAAACCAAAGAGTAAATTGTATGGCATTTACTAACTACTGGCCGGTCAATTTTTTTCTAGGACTTTTTGCCTTTTCTTAGATTCTATATTTTTTGAGCTCATGATTTTCATCCTACAGAGAAGTTAATGTTTTTCTGATAAGTTCTATTTTTGATCAACTGGAGTTTTTTTTTTAACATTGCAATGAGATTTCACCTGAGAAATCTGCAAGGCCTTTTGTGTTATGTGTTACACTTGTGTTAGTGTTGTATGTCGGTATGTCTGTGTATGTCCATATATCATGCAGTGATATGACAATTGACAGATGAGGAGCGCTCATGAAAAATTAAAAATGGATCCAAATATCTTTGATTCATGTGATTCAAATGGCTCAATTTAAATTTGGTAAATAGATTAAAGAAGGAGATCTTAAATTAAGCTTATAAGTTATTCTAGGTGTTCAAAAAAAGGCCCTAATAAATTTATTGTCTATGAAATAATCTGCTCAGATTCAAAGGTTTACAAATATTGTTTCAAGATGTGAACAGAAGGAGGTTAACAGATGAAAGAGAAACTAGAAGGTTCTAGATATGGATTTAATAGAGGGAAAATGTGTTTCTGGATTGAGTAATTAAGAGGGTTTAAGTAAGTGATAAAGAAGGTCTGTGCAAGTTGGTTATAAGTGTAAGTTTTTGAGCAAAGTAATATTAAAGAAATTAAACAGCTGGTTAAACAAGTGCTGTTGTTTTAGAGAATTGTGCTATGTTATTCCTTTAAAAGCCAAACTTGGTTACCATAAAATCATCAATGTAATTGTGATGTTACTAATGTGTTCATATCTTCCAGGTATACAAGTCTGTAAGGTAAAAGCTTTACAAGCTGGTGTTCTAAAGTTGCATGGTAATTTTAGGCTCAAAGAAAAAAAACATGTTGGAAATTTATTTATCATTTGTGTTCTATAACTGGACTTGTTATCAGTAAGATATGTAAAGTTCTATGTTACTTTCTACACTGAGATATAATTTAAATGTATTTTTAAGTCAATGAGAGCCTAATCTGGGTAAAGGTTTTATTGTAAAACACAGAAGTACTTTGCTACTTTCCTACAAGAGGTTAAAAGCTTTCAGCCTTCCCTTAATTCATGTTTTAGGTGTGATATTATGTTGTGGTAGCTAATGTCCATGTAAACTTGAGCAGCAATTTATGTAGGCTTTGTAAAATGATGTCTAAAAAGCAAAGATCAGCTTCAGAACTATAGTATTTAAGATTTATAAAGAGCCCTGCCTTACTTGAGATAAAACTCTATGTCCCATCTCACTATATGTAAAAGTGACTATGAAAAAAGTAGGCCAGATTTCAGTGCATTTAAGGTTGTGTCCAAAGGTTGGTTTTTGTCACGATTGCCAGGATCTCAAACAGGGGATTATAATGTATAACTCTTTCAAAATTCAAGGTAGCTATTACATAAACTAAATGTTTTTATCCTAGTTAGTTTTGTTTTGTAGTTTGCTTTTAGATGGTCTAAGGATTGCCTGTTAATGTTTTAAAGAGGTACTGCTTTAAGAACTCACAACCCGACTTAACTTGAGATAAGGAGTTATCACCTACAGGATAGAGAGATAGATATTGAGGTTCAGTGCCCTTAATATAAGGCTGTTGACTCATTTGCTGGATGTTTAAGATTAAGTTTTAAAATTAAAAACTTGGCTCTTGCCCTCTGAGTCAGTCTGAATCAGGGAATAGGGAACTTTTCCAAAGGGCTCTGCAACTCTAGGCCACATAACCTCCTGATCAGGGAGATTAATGAGACCAGTGGAGGACAGAAAGCCAATCAGTGCATTTGCTGTGAAGAGGAGGGTCATCAGAGAAGGGAGACATCCCTGATGCTTCTGAGGGAAGCCGTATGGTCAAGCAAGGCCTGGACCCATCCTAGCGCAAATGGCACTAGCAGAACTGAGAAGCTGCTGTGAAGTTCCCGAGGACTCCCCAGGGTAATTCAGGTGACTGTTATAAATAGGTGGAAACAAAGTCAGTTTGACTTGCTTCATCTTAAACACTTAGCAAAGACAGTCAAAGCCAAAGCACAGCTGTTCCTGGACATTTTAAGTGATAATAATAGTTAAATGTAACTTCCAAAAATAAGTAAACTGGAGGCTACAAAAAAGATTCTTAGACAGAAATGCCTGATAACTGTCAAAGGGACTGCTAGAGTAGTTTTAGTCTAAGGCCTTTATTTCTAACCAACGCAGGTAGGCTTGATGTTTGCTAATATGGTTATCCAGCCCGTAGCAGAATTAAAGATTTCTCTATTAGACACAGAGGTCATACTAGTAAAAGGATTTTGCAGGATCAGATGGCATTAAATTATTAGACTATATCTTAAGGAAAAAGATATCTGTAACCCTAGATGTTGGTTGTTGTATTTACATTCCTGATATTTCTGGCAATGTGACAAATATCCTTAAAGATTTGTATGCTCAGATGGAAGCCATGTCCTCAGCAACTTTGTCGTGGAAACAATATCTTAGCTCCTGTGGAAAACATTGTTAGTCTTTGTCTTTTGTCATCATACTCATTGGCATATTCCTGTGCTATGGCATTCATTGCTGCATCAATATGGTTCCAGTACTAATGAATTATTGTTTCTCTTATAGACCAACCGTCACTCAAATGGCCCTCCAGCCTATTACTCCTCAATTGGACTTTTATCATGGATCACTCGATAGACCCGATACTTTTAAGGGGGACTCCGAACTGCTTGCCCCACGCCGTCCCTTTTCAGCCTGAAGAAGCCAGAAAGATTCTCTTCGTCCCCCTTCCTCACAGCAGTAACGAGTTCCCAAATTAGAGGGGGGAATGAAGCCAGATTTAAAGTTAGGTAGTCAGTGTAGCTAGACAAATCGGGATCTAATACCGAGTGAAATCTAAAATGGAGGCCATGCTGAAATTGATTCCAGGAAACGCAGGACAACTCATGGTAGTCAGACAGCAATATGCTCCACTGGTGGAAATGGAAAATGAGACCTTCCAATAATTTTAATTCAGTACTTTTAAGATTAAAAGTAGTCAGAAAAAGGAGTGGGGAATGTAAAGGTAAAATTTCCAAGCTGATTCTAAGCCGCAGAGCCTGAGTTAAAGTGTAAAAGACCAGGCATCCTAAAGTTTCCAAAGTGCAGGGATTGGGTTAAAAAGTAAAAGACAATTGTTACAATCATACAAGTCTATTGTTACAATTCCTCTGCTATCCCCGGAACTTGTAATCCCTGTAAAGTTGTTAGAACAATGAGGGAACTGCCTAGTAAATGTCTCCATTGATTCCCTGGTTGATTAATAGCTAAGGGCTCTAGGTAGCATGACACGTACGCATCTAGGCCCCAGAACCAATCAGTTTAAATGTATACCCCACTTAGAAATGACCAATCATCTCTGCCTAAATTGTTCCCGCCAATGTATGTACTAATCATGTTTCAGAATTGTTGTTCAATTTTCCCGCGCCTTATGATGATTTGTTCTGATGCATGCAAAGCCCCCCACCCTCTCCAAAAAGTGTACTTAAGCTCCACCTGACCTCCGCTCTGGGCTCTGAGCTGCTCTCCCTTCTTGAGTGGGCACAGAGTCCCAGCGCGCTGGAACAGGATCCTCAATAAACTTCCCCCTTGCGATTGCATGAAGTGAGTCTCTTGTGTGGTTTCTCCCCTCCGTCGCTCCGCTGCACCCCAACAAGTCTAATATTTGGCATAGTATGTGACTTTATAACTTCTTGCCCATAAAGCAAGAAAAGATTTTACTGGCCCCTAAAGAGGCTTCTTTTTGTGTATGTCAAATAAACAAACATCCAACTGATTGAAATGTACTTTCTTATAAGTTACTGATGAGTTAAAACATGAGTTGAAACTTGCTTTTTTGGCTTAACCATTTCTGAACATCTGTGAGATCCAATGACAAAATGGAAATTGCTTAACAAACTATGCATTGAGAGAGCTACAATTTTGTTTCCCTTTGTTGAAGGAAAATAAAATAAATGTTCCACCCATCAGGATGAGAGTTGGAGGGACTAATTACTCAAAATACAGTAGCACCTACATTTCTCCAAATATTCCCCAAGACATGGCATTTATGCTGAGTATTCAATAATTTCCTCAAGCTGTACACCTGAAAAATATATGTCTCAAGTCTTGTGTTCATAATCTGGTAGACAACCACATGTGTTTACAGCCAATATCTTTGAAAAACTTATTCTCTTGAGTATGCAAAAATAAGGGGCTTGCAACATGCTTATTCAAAAGAATGTTTCTTATGTGAGCATCTGCAGGTTTTTCACTGGAAATCTGCATAGAACAATACATTTCCCCATGAATTAGTTTTCTAAAAAAATGTCTGTTATATACATTTTAATCCTTTACCAAGAATAAAGAAAGTCAATTTGGTAATAATTTTTCACCAAGAAAAGCATATGAAAAAAACCTGACTAATATATATATATATATATATATATATGTTAGGACCTATTATCTGATTTAAGATAATCTAAGATACAAAAGATACAAAAATCCTAATTTCTAGGTGCTTCTAGACTCACTGGCCCTTTCACCTCAGACTCATCACATGCTATCCTACTATTAATTCTAGACTTGCAAGAGTTAGCTGTTTTCTCTTTTCATTATCAACCTGCTTGCCTGTGCTTCAGCATAAATAAATTTAAAATTGCTTCAAATTTATTTTTAAAAAATTAAAATAGGAAATATCATAGTCAAATATATTAATGAACATAATGTAGAAATTGATACAGAAAAGTAAAATATGTAGTGTTAGACAAAGATAATATTAAATGATATTTATGCATGTGCACAAATAAAGCATATTGATTTCTTATAATAGATCCATATATAAACTAAAATGGCATACATAATTAACACCATACCCAACTAAGAATTAAACAACCATTTGTTTCAACTACCAAGGAAATATTTTTCATCATGTATTAGTACCAAAAAATACCAATAAATTCCCCAAAGCACATTACATAAAGTAACATTTTATTTTCCCTATATATTAAACACAAAAAGGGAACTTCTGTTTGCAATAATTATGAGTTATTTTATTTATATTAAATCTACTAATGATAAAATTTAAATTCTGTATAAAATATTTTAAAATCATTTAAAAGTTAATAAATGGTAAACAAATAAAAGAAAAACAGGCATAGAAAGGGTAAGAAGCAACAAAACAACAGAGATATAAATTGTCCACATGAGCACTGTTCTAGTTTGAAAGTGTCCCCTCCAAAATTCATGTTACCATTTAATCCTCATTGTGACAGTATTAAGAAATGAGGCCTTTGGGGAAGTGATTAAGTCATGGGGGCAGAGCATGGATTAGTCTCTTACAAAAGGACAGGAAGTAGCTTCTTTAGGCCCTTTTTGTCTTTCCAAAGACACAACATTCTTCAGAGCATGCAGCCTTGAGGTGCCCTCTTGGAGACAGAGCAACCTTTATCAGACACCAGACCTGCCAGCACCTGATCTTAGAATTCTCAGGCTCCAGAATTTTGAGACAACGAATTTCCATGCTTTCTAAATTACCTAGTCTAGTGTCTAGTTATCGGTACAAACAGACTAAAACAAACATCAAGATGCTTTTAACTTTGAAAGTGTATGCTGAGTTTGCAAAACATGGTGAGGACAGAGGAGGAAGTCCAAACTTAGAACCTGCCCTTTGCAAAAAATCTGAGAAGAGACTACTCACACTTAATTTAGGACACAAAGAAGTGTAAACTTAATCCACAGATAATGCTTTCTAGCTACTGGAAAAGAGATTAAGAGGAAAGAAAGTTGAAAAATGACCTTTGAATAGATTTTGTCTCTGGTTAGCCTTGCAGTAGAATTGCTTTCTTAAGGTTTATGAGAATTTCAAGTTTTATGCTGGATTAAGAGTATCTCCCATTGGTTACTACCTCTGAACAGCTAAAAGCAAATGCAAATTATATCTAATAGAATCCACCTTATTTCTGAGCCTCAAAAAATAATACTTTTTGTTTTAAAGGACAATTGATGCATGCAGGCAATGTAACAAAACACAAAAAGAAATAGGATACTGTGAGCCAGAAGCAATAGAAAAGACAGGAGACAGATGTGCATTGGATATTGAAATTACCAGATAGATTTTATGAAGCAACAATGTTTATCATGTCTAGATGCATAAAAGACACAATTGAAAATACTGGTAATGAATAGATAACTATGCAAAATTATGCAAATTTAAAATACAAATAAGTAGGAACTACCACCAATAGTAAGTAAGTGTTATTATTTTAGACCAATTCTCCCACTGATAACAATTATAAAATTGGATAAAGATTCAGAAAAAAGTATTTGAAGATATTAGAAAGATTCGAAAAATACTAAAAAGAAGAAGAAAACCCAGTAAGCCCTACATTAGGAACTGCTTTTTACCTAGTCTAAATTACTTAGTGTAGTGTCTTGCTATTGGTACAAATGGACTAAAACAGACATTAAGTAGGAAGTGATTAAGTCATGGGGGCAGAGCATGGATTAGTCTCTTACAAAAGAACAGGAGGTAGCTCCTTTAGGCCTTTTTTAAAATAAAGGTGAAGGCAAATTCTAAGCAGAGATTTTTAGGGACTGAGAAACTGAGCAGATATTTTAACAAATCTACAAAGCTGAAATAACAAAAACTAGAGTTCAGGAGGCAAAACCCTGATATATATTCAAGACTTTCACTTTGGATTTCAAAAGGTTATGTTCTAATAGTAAATAAAAACTGGAAAACAAAAATCATCTCTCTTAAGTACTATATTATACTTAAACTTTTGTGGTTGAGATGGTTCTATTTTGTTAATATATATATATATAGTTAATTATATTAATTATATATTGTTAATATATATTGTTAATATCTCACCCCCCTAATTGCCTGAAGATGAAAAGTTCACCCAGAGATGCTGGGAAAGTTTAGAATCATATAAAATGTTCAGTGTAGGCTGGATAAAATGGTGCAGGCCTGTAGTTCCAGATACTAGGGAGGCTGAGGTGGAAGGATCACCTGAGTCCAGGAGTTTAACACCAAGACCATGTGGGCAACACAGTGAGACCCTATCCCAAAAAACAAGACAAAAAAACAAAAGGTAATTAAGAGAAAAAATAGATTAAGCACTCAATAAGTAGATATAACAACAGTTTAGATAAAGCTGAAGGAGATAATTATAAACTGGAAGATACATTAGGAGAAAACATTTAGATTAAATCATCAAGTACAAAATTATAGAAATTACTAAAAGAAAAAAAACACAAAAGATAATCAGACTTGGTGACAATGTCTGAGTTCCAGAAACAGAGAAGAATATGCCAGAAGAAATATTTCAAAGGATAATAGCAGGATGTTTTCAAAAATTGATATAATATTACAAGGAACAGACAAAAGCACAATTATAAATTACAATTAGGAGAAACATGTATAAAAACCCTTAAAAAACTGTTTTAGAATTTTTTTGGGGTGGGGAATGAGTAAATGTAAAAGCAGCTAAGGAAAAATGAAATATTATGTTCAAGGAATTAACAATAACAGTGCAGCTCTTCAATAGAATTTATGAGAGCAGAAAAAATATTAGAATTGTATATTGTGAATTCAGAAAGAAAAGAACCTTCCCACCTAGAATCACATACCCAATTAAAATATAAGCAAACTGAAGTTATTTTCAAAAAGCAAATTAAAACTAAGTGAATCTATTAACAGTAAACATATTTAAGAAAAGTTTCACAGGGGGTCATTTCTATAGTCAGAAAGATATAAGATAGAACTCAGAGAAGAATGACTGCTTCAAGCAATTGAAAGGGCAAATATGTAAATAAATCTGAGTATTGTCTGAATGAAGCAACAATAGTAATATATTGTGGCATTAAAACTATATGTGCAACTAAATATATTAGAGTTATCAGAAAAAATTGTGACTTCATGGTCAATATTTGTAATATCAATTATATTGAAAGGATAAAGGAATTGAAATTGAAATACAAAGGACCAGGTTTTGTAAAGTTTCTAAGCTGGACTCAGAACCTGAAATTCCTGTGTCAGTTGAGACAATTCCCGGAACTGCCCATTAGATGTGTGTCGAAATCTTCTGTGACCACCTAGTTGCTTAACAACCCTGACACTGTGCAGTCCAGCACATATACACCTCAGGGCTTAAACCAATCAGTTTGAATGTATTCCCCTTTTTAGTACTGACCAATCACTCTCACCCAACCTGTTCCTGCCAGTGAATGTGCTAATCATGTTTTAGAGTTTTTATTTGATTTTCCCACGGTATGTGATGATTTGCTAAGGGATGCTATGATATATGTAAAGTCCCTGCCCTCTCCAAAGAATGTATATTAACTCTGCTTAAGTTGTTCTTGGGGCTCTTTGTTCTCTGCTCTTCTGAAGTGAGCTCTGAGCCCCATCATGCTGAACCACCAATAAACCCTTTGCTGTTGCATTGGACGGTATCTTGGTGGTCTTTTTCTCTGACGTTCGCCTGACCTTTTCAATATTTCTACATAAAAGCAACAAAGATGAGAAAAGTCAGCTTTAATATAATCTCTTCACAAAAAAGCTTTGTAAGCACTTTATATAGACAAATAATAAATGATATTGAGAACAGTTGAAGTTTTTAAATATATGGAGAAATGTAATATGCTCATGTATAGAGTTCAATATTTTTAAAACATCAATTCTCTAATATATAGATTCAAAGTATCTCAAACTGTTACTGCTGTTGGCCAGTGACAAGTCCTTGCTTCCCCAATGTTGAAGAATAATACCAGAGAAGCACACTGAGGCAAGGGCAGAGTAGAAATTAGAAGTTTATTAAAGGACAGCAGAAAAGACATCTCCTGGAGGAAGAAGTGGACCCAAGAGGTGGAATCCGTGGAAGTGTGGTTGTTACCCCTTTTTACAGTTCTTTCAGTGATGGGATATAGGTTGGAAGGCAGGAGGGGTGGGACACAGGTGGGCCAAAGAAGTAATCTTGGCAGGAAGGACTTCAAAATAACATTTATTTGGGATAGGCAATCTTTAAATCTGCTGGGGCTGTTCATTAACATTTCTTTGGGATGGACTTTGGACCTAGGGCTCTTCTTGGGACTTCATTAACATTCCATGAGTTGTCCTGAGTTTCTGGAATTCATTCTCAACATGGCCTTCATTTTAGATCTTACTCAATATTAGACCAGATGTACCTAACTACACTGACTACTTAATTTTAAATCTGGCTTCAAAACAATTACTCATCAAGTTTTTGTGAAAATTGATTAGAAAACTCCAAAAGGTGAATTGTAAAATGAAGAGAACTTACTCTGCTAAACTTTATTATTGTAAGTAATGATTAAAATGGTAGAAATGATGTAAGAAATAATGAATAAATCAATGAAATAGATTGGAGTTAAGAAGCACACTCAATATGTGTATGCTTGACCCGTGAGAAGGATAGTGCTACAGAGACTGGTCCTTTCAGTAAATCATATGAGGTCACACAGATATTCTCATGGAGTCAAAACAGATGAACTTTTATTTCCATCAATGATATAATAAATACTTTAACTTCACAGAGGACAATAATCAAACAAATAAAAAGTGACTTAAAATACTTTCAATCTTCTTAAAATTACCAAATAACTAACAAGAAAAAGATTTTTTTTTAGATTGGGTTTAAAAAGTGTTTCAGGTTTTTTGTTTGTTTGTTTGTTTGCTGCTGAAACTATAAGACCTGACTAGAACAATTGTAGAGGAGGAAAAGTTTATTTGGGGGCTCGCAATTTCAGAGGCCCCAATTCATAGAAAGTTGGTTGCATTCCTCAGGGCTTGAGGTGAGGCAGGACATCATGGTGAAAGACTCTGGCAAAGGGAAACAGCTTACATGGTAAACAGGCAGCAGAGAAAGAGAGAGAGAGAGAGAGAGAGAGAGAGAGAGAGATATCTCCACTTGCCAAATACAAATATATACCCCAAAGCCATGTCCCCAATGACCCATCATTTCCAGCCACACCCAACTTGCCTCCAGTAACCACCCAATTAATCCCATCAGATAATTAATTCACCGACTGGGTTAGGGCTCTCATAACCCAATAATTTCCCCTCTAAATGCTCTTGCATTGTCTCACACCTGAGCTTTTGGGAGACACCTCTCATTCAAATCCTAATAGAGACCCATACAAGAGAGCTCAGCACTCAGAACCTTTACCATATTTTAAAGAAGTGGTGAGAGGAAAGCTAAATGAGATTTGGTTGGTTCTAGAGGTTGAAGTTCCAAAGGAAGAGACCCAGGTAAACCAATCCGATTTTGGGTTGGAATTGCTGAGGGTTTCATACTTTGTGTAAATTGAACGAGAAGTCTACTAGCCTTCCTAGAAAACTGGAGTCTAACTTTTAATCTTATGTTTGGGCCTGAAATCTTCAAATATTGAATAAGGGCAAAGAAAATACTAAGTATGTACCATAGAGTCATAAACCATTTCAAGGTTTGTGACTCTATGGTACATAGAGTCACAAACCTTGAAATGCTAGTGCTAGAAACTAACAGCAAGAGATTCTTAGGAGATTCTTTTGAGATCTTAGAAGCACTAAGTCTTAGGAATACCCTACCATAAGATTAAAGGCAATACCAAAAAACACTTACCCTACTAAAGCCTAAAGCCAAGCCTCCACAGGATCTAGACTATCAGGTAGAAACATGACTACCAATTTATGATGGTTTGACTTAACAGTTTTTCCACTTTGCAATGATACAAAAGTGATATGCTATCAGTAGAAAACACTCCAAATTTTGGTTTAATCTTTTTTTGGACTTGTAATACATGAAACAATACTCTCTTGTGATGTTGGACAGCAGAAGTGAGCTGCAGTTCTGAGCCACATGATCACAAGGGTAAATGTCCCAATGCTCTAGCAAGTGCCAAAAAGTTTTCTGTATTTGGAAAGAACTGTTTTAAGACCCCCAGTGGATGCCTTAAGCTGTGAATATGCAGAATGTCATATGTATGATTTTTTTGTTATAAATATATACCTATGATAAAATTTAATTTATAAATTAGACATAGTGAACAAAATAAATAATAATAAGATTATAAAATTATAACAATACAAGTTGATTACAATATGAATGTGGCCTCTCTCTTTTTAAAGAATCAAGACAAATAGTATTTTTGGTCTGTGACTGACAGCTGGTATCTGCAACCATGAAATGCAAAACCATGAATATGAGAGCACTGCTGTATTAAACACTTTTTTTTACTTCAATATTTTCTACTTAAAGTGCGTTTATCAGGATAGTCCCATCAGACTGAAGAGTATCTGTACTTTCTTGAACAAAACTCATCATTTACTGTTGGAAGAAAAAATAATTGAGGTTTTTATATAAAATACCATTTACATTATCAAAAAGTAGTATAAAAATTGTTAAACATGCAAGGAAAAAAGAGAAAAAGATGGATAGTAACAAAATAATTTATTAAATGTTTACACAGAGATTATTCAGATATTGAAGTTAGCATGGAAAGACTAATAACTATTACTATTAGGAAAAATAAAATTTATGAAAAAATGCATGCAAATATGAGGAATTTTAATAGAGAATTATAGTCTACAAAAAAATAGGTTGTGTATGGTAAAACTATAAAATGTCATGGTAGAAATTAGGAGTTTAGTGGGTAGAGTTAATGGTAGACTCTTCATAATACACGAAAGGCTAAATGAATAAGAAGGCTGGTTAGTAAAGAGGCTTTAAACTGAATATAAATCGAAGGAAAATTAAATTGAAACAGAAATGTAAAAACAATGTGGGACACTGAGAAATGTACATGTTTTGTAGTGTAAATGTTTTGAAGTCCCAGGTGAGCCAAGGAGAAAATGCAAGGAGCATGAAGTAAGAGATGATGATTAAAAATTACAATTTTCATCTTACTATGAAATATGTGATCTCAAAGTTTCAAGAGGATCATCAATGATTCACAAGTAGGCTAAGTTAACAAACAAATAAACAAAAACACGCAGGCATCTCATAGTCAACCTGCGAAAAAACAAAGAATCTTAAA
The DNA here is from genome assembly GCF_052094955.1 of Ictidomys tridecemlineatus. Taxonomy (NCBI): domain Eukaryota; kingdom Metazoa; phylum Chordata; class Mammalia; order Rodentia; family Sciuridae; genus Ictidomys; species Ictidomys tridecemlineatus. The sequence continues at coordinate 11,162,372 of NC_135494.1, read as the reverse complement.
AGCAGCAGGAGTATGAGTGAGGGGGTATACCCCCACTCAGCAGACAGTGAGAATGAGAGTTGATTTTGCGGTATTAGCCCTAAAAGACAGAACACAATGAAACAGTATGATTACAGTTTGGGAAAATAAAAGACCAACTTAACTAAAATTTTATACTCGGCAAAATGTACCTTTCAAAAATGGAAAGCAAATAAAGACATTTTCTGAAAGATGTGTTGTTAGTGCAACCACATTACAAGACAGAGAAAAGGAAATTCTTCAAACCAAATGAAAAGGATTTCAAACAGAAAAGATGTAGAAAATTTAAACAATATGATTAATAAAATTGTTTTAACATGCCTAGAAAATTATATGGAACAACTACATTATATAATCTGCATATTTTTTCTATCACATGTATTCATTTTAAAATTTATTTTATTTTATTAATGTTCTAATTTGTTATGCATGACAGTAGAATGAATTTTTACATATTGTGCACAAATAGAGTGCAACTTTTCCTTCCTCTGGTTGAACATGGTGCAGAGTCACACCTGTAGTGTAATCCTACATCTATATAGGGTAATAATATCCATCTAATTCCACTGTCCTCTCTCCATCCCACTCCCCTCTAAAGTCCCTTCAATATCTCCCTGCTCCATTATGGATCAGCATCCATTCATCAGAGAAAACATTCAGCCTTTGGCTTGGGGTCCTTTTTTAAATTTTACTTAGCATGATATTCTCCAGCTCCATCCTTTTACCTGCAAATGCCATAATTTCATTCTTCTTTAAGGCTAAGTGATATTCCATTGTGTGTATGTACTGCATTTCTTTATCTAGCCATCTGTTGAAGGACATCTATGTTGGTTTCATAGTTTAGGTATTGTGAATTGAGCTGCTATAAACATTGATGTGGCTGTGTCACTGTAGTATGCTCACTTTAAGTCCTTTGGGAATAAACTGAGTAGTGGGATAGCTGGATCAAATGGTGGTTCCATTCCAAGTTTTCTGAGGAATCTCCATACTGCTTTCCATAGTGGTTGTACCAATTTCCAGTCCCACCAGCAATGTATGATATGCCTTTTCCCCCACATCCTGTTGAAATAACTTTCAGTTGCAGCTAGCAGCTATGAGCAGCTCAGAGTGCTTGAAAAATCCGTACATTTAGGCTGATAGTAACGCCTGCAGGATGGGGCACTCTGCTCTGGTGAGCTGTTAGTGAAACCACATCCTTAGCACTTGTGTGATTAGCATTGCCAAACTACCAGGCCAGGAAACTGAGAGCCAGGGGCTTCAGGGCATGAAAACCCTGACTCAGAAGTTCCTCCCTTAGGGACAAAGACCCTTCCAGAATGCTTTCCACCATGACAGCAATATTTCGAGTTTCCTTATAGTGAAGTTACATTCGGTAGAAGATGACTGGCTTAAGGATATTATTTTGCTTATCTTTGATTGATGGGCATACCCTACCAGAACCTATAACAATTGTATGCATTCCAAAAATAAACTGAGCTACTGGATATTTGATAGGAGGCCACCAGCCAGTTCTCACCAGCTCCCAGAGTCTGTGTGTTGATTCCACATCTCTACTCCCCACAACTGAGGTAGCCTAGTGATTAATTGACCACACCAGTGACATAAATGTACGCAATTTGGTGCCCAATGTGGGGCTCGAACCCACAAAGCTGAGATTAATAGTTCTATGCTCTACCAACTGAGCTAGCTGGGCCCAACAATTATTATTTTTTAACAAGTGTATGAGAGAGTTTTTGACACATTGAACACATTCTGGACCATAAGTCTCATTTTAGCACACTTCAAAAGATTGAAATAATAAAGCATATAATCTCCAATCACTGAGTAATTAAATTAGAACTCAGTTTCAGAAATTGATGAATATAATTCTACATAACCATAGGTTAGGCCTCTGGGCAGGCCAATGTCCTACATAGACCAATGTAAATAATACTATGATGACTAAAATTAACTAAGAAGAAAGAGAAACACTTATAAATTATAAGTCATAGAGAAATCAAACCAGTAATTAAATACCTATTCACTAAAAAAAGTATTTTTAAAAAATATTTATTTTTTTAGTTGAAGTCAGACACAATCTTTTTATTTATTTATTTATTTTTATGTGGTTTGGAGGATCAAACCCAGGGCCTTGCACATGCTAGGTGAGTGTTCTACTGCTAAGCCACAATCCCAGCATATAAAGTATGTTTTTAATCTCAGAAATTAATTAAATTTCCTTAAAAAGAATACCAGTACTACAAAAATTACTCAAAGAAAGGACAGAAAAGTTGTTGAATTTTTCACACTAGATTTTATTAAAAACCAAACCATTTGATGCCTACAAGTGATAAGACATAGTAGTGATGCAAAAAGATATAAAAAGATATCCTATGCATACTAATTAAAATAGAGCTGGAAGATCTATAAAATACAAAAAATATATTTTAAGACATAAGCATTTATAGGGATAAAGGATATTTCACAATGAAAAATGTTATGCTACCTAAAATTTAAAACAATACTAAATTTGTATCCAGCAAATAACATAGCTTCAAATACAGAAGCTAAAAATTAACAGGACTCAAATAAGAAACACAAAAATTTGCAGTCATTGTAGGAGACTTTGACACACTTTTCTCAGCAACAGAGAGAAGTGAACATGATGATTATCTTAATCATGTAGACATATATAAAATATGCACCCCAAATGCTAAATTTTTTCAAGTACCCATGAAACATTTATCAAAATTTATGGTCTACTAAACTGATTTTAAAAGCTAACTAATCAAAGATTAAAATTATACTTTGACTTAAGGAAAATTAAGCAGGAATCAAATAGCAAATATATCATTACAAATAGTAACTAATGTTTGGAAACTAAGTAAACTCCTTCTAAATAAAAAACAATTTAAAAAGTAAAATTTAATATATTTTTCTGAGCCATAATGAATATTTTCTGTATTAACTGTGGCACCTTTGCTATGTTAGATAGATTCTCAAACCTTCCATGCATACACAGATTATTAATGTAAAGACCACAAAATCCATTGTTTTATTATTTACCCAAAAGAGATTAGAAAAAGAAGAATGAGTAAAACAACATGAATACACACAAATAAAGAACACAGACAATAAAAACAAAAAGAGAAAAAGATTATATCACACTTTAGAAGGTTCTGTATAGCAAAGGAGACACTAATAGTGTAAACAGACTGATGTACAGAAAGGGAGAAATATTTACAATCTATTCAATGGATTATTGATTAATATCCAGAATATCTAAGGAACACAAATTTTTAACAATTAGAAAAGTTATCCAATTTAAAAATGGGCAAAAGATCTGGATAGACATTTTTCATAAAAAGAATTACAAAGAGCCATAAGCATAGGAAAACGGCTCTCAACACCTGGCAGAATGGCTTTTTTTAAAAAAAAGCAAAAAATAACAGATAGACAAATAGTGGTGAGGATGCAGAGATAATAAGACTCATCTAATATTGGTGAGGATGTAAATTTTACAGCCATTATGGAGAACAGTATGAGTATGTTCCTCAAAAAACTAAAAGCCTGTCTACCTTATGATCCACCTATCCCTCATCTGGGTGTACATATCAAAAAAATGATATAAGCAAAGGTAGACTATTCCAGATTATCTGTGTGGTCCCTAAAAGAAATTAGAGCAAAACAGGATTATTTGACTATAGAGATAGAAGGCAACTTGACAACTGAAGCAAGGTGCTACGCTTTTGGCTGTGAAGATAGAGGAAGGGACCACATGTCAAGAAAGGCAAGAAATGCAAATTAAAAAAAAAAAACTGGAAAAGGCGAGGAAATTGATTACCCTCTACAACTTCCATAAGGAGTGCAATCCTCCTGACACCAAGATTCCAGCCCAGCAAAATTCATTTTGGATTTTTGGCTTTAAGATCTGTAAGAAAATAAATGTGTGCAGTTTAAAGTCACCAAGTTTGTAGTAATTTATTACACAGTAAAAGAAAATGAACACAAAGTTTGCCTCGTGAAAGAGAAAAACATGTACTCTAATGGTAAACTTTGAGTATGACATTTAAAAATCGTTTTTTATCATCCAAAAAATTTATGGATAATTAAAACATTACAAGAGATTATGATCCAAATTTTTCAATAAATATGTGACTTTAGGTGAAATGCAAAGTAGCTTTACAAACAGATCTCTAAAAATGAGCACAAAAAGGGAAGATTTTTGTAGTCTAAGTCTATTGAAGATATTTTAAATGTTTTTTTGAAACACTGCCCCAAATAAATTTTTTTCACAGAGCTCTTCACTAATAAAGTCTTTTAAATTTTTAAGAAAGAAGTAAGCCAGACACAGTAGCACACTCCTGTGTTCCCAGGAGCTCAGGAGGCTGAAGCAGGAACAACATAAGTTCAAAGCCAGCCTCAGCAGCTCAGAGAGGCCATAAGCAATTTAGCAAGATCTTTACTCAAAATAAAATGTGAAAAGGGCTGGGGATGTGAATTGTTGGTTGAGTGCCCTTAGGCTCAACCGCTGGTATCAAAAAAAAAAAAAAATTAGCATCAATTTAATACCAAGTCTTCAAGAAAAAGAAAAAAAAAAAAACGTTTTGAGACCAGCTTAATCTTGATGCCAAACTATGAGAAGTTATTATAAAAAAGGAATAAAATCGTGAATGTTTATTCAGAGATTCAGTAATATCTAGCAATACAATTTTAAAAATACATCACCAAGAGGTTGTTTTCTCCTCAGAAATGTGGGGTTATTTTTAAAAATCTAATAGTGAAACACTAAGTCCAGATGAGTTCATTGATGAATTCTACCAAACATTTAAGGAAGAATTTAAACAAATTTTCTACAGTTACTTTCAGAATATGAAAATATAGGGAATAGTTACTGACTCATTATATGAAAGTACCATTACCCTAATAGCAAACCAGACAGATATTACAAGAAAACTATAGACCAAAATGAACATAGCTACAAAAATAAATTCCATGCAATAGTAAATTGAATAAGAAAAAACGTGATAAAAATTACACAACATGACCAAGCAGGATTTACCCCAAGAATTCAAGACTGGTTCAACATTTGAAAATCAATTTCTGCATAATTAAAGACAAAACAACTATGATTATATATGCATAAAATATTACATGCAGAAAAGGCAATTTGCAGAATAGAAAACCCCATTTATTATAAAAACTCTCAGTAAATTAGTAATAGAGGGAAACTTTTTCACCTTGATAAAGAATATCTATTTTAAAATCCTATAGCTGCCAACTATTGTGGTGTATGCCTGTAATCCAAGTTTCTCAGGAGGTTGAGGCAGAAGGATTGAAAGTTCTGAGCCAGCCTCAAAAATTTCGTGAGGCCCTATACAATTAGCAAGACACTGACTCAAAAGTTAAAATAAAATCAAAAGGGCTGGAGACATGGCTCTCAGTGGTCAAGCACACCTGGTTTTGATCCCTGGTACAAAAAAAAAAAAAAACAACGAGAAATATTATTATATGTAATATATTATTATATGTAATGATGGTAAACTCCAAGTATTCCATATCAGATCAGGAATAAGACAAAGGGTGTCTTTTCTCACCATGACTTGTCAACATTGTATTGCAAGTCTACCTAATGCAGTCAGAAAATAAGAGAAAGGATATATAGGTTGGAAATTAAAAAATAAAAGACTTTCTTTTCCTGAAGTTGATATTATTCTCGATGAAGAAAACCCAAAAGAATTGACTGAATACATCTCCTTAAGCTAAAAAGCAACTTTAACAGAGTTGTAGGATATAAGGTTAATACAAAAAAGTCAACCACTTTTTCTTTATAAGAGCAATGAATTTAGCAAGTACTATATATGTTCCCCCCAGAAAGCTTAATTATAAATATAAAAAAGTACAAGATTTCTATGAGGAAAATGACAAAATTCTGATGAAAAAAATAAAATAAATAAATGGAGAGAGATTCCATGATCATGGGCAGGAAGACTCAATATTGCCAAGATTCCAGTTCTTCCCAACTTGAGCTATAGACTCAATGCAAGTTATTTTATGAATATCAATAAACTTATTCTAAAGTTTATATGGAAAGGCAAAAGACCCTGAATAATCAAAAACTATATTGAAAAAGCTAAGTTTTGTTGCTTGACTTCAAGATAAAAGATACAAGTATAATAAACAAAATAGGTGATATTGGTAAAAGAGTAGACAGATAAATCAATAAAACAAAATTAAGAGCTCAGAAATAGACCCACATAACTATATTCAACTGATCTTTGAAAAAACATCAAAAGCAATACAGTAATGAAAACATTTTTCTATAATAGTGTTGGAACAACTAGGCATTCACATGAAAAAAGAGAATCAGGACACAGACCTTATACCCATCACAAAAATTAACTCAAAATGGAACACAGAACAAAATGTAAAATGCAAAACTATGTAACTCCCACAAAGTAACTTAGAAAATATAAATGACCTTGGGTTTGGCAATGACTTTTTTACTTGCAACACCAAAGGCATAATCCATGAAAGAAAAAATCAATAATCTGGACTTCATTAAAATTAAAATATTCTGCTTTGTTAAAGACACTGTAGGGAGAATGAAAAGACAAGCCATAAACTGCATGAAAATATTTACAATAGAGATGGCAGACAGGGGACTGTAATCTAAAATATACAAAAAACTCTTAAAATTCAACAATAAGAACATAAATAATCCAATTAAAAAATGGGCCAAAGACTTTAACAGATACCTTACCAAAGAAGATATACAGATGGCAAATAAACATATGAAAAGATGTTTCACACCATATGTCATGATGAAAATAAAAATGAAACTGAGAAACCCCTCCATACTTTTTAGCATGGCCAAAATCCAGAACACTGACAACACCAAATGCTGGTGAGGATGTGGAACAAGAACTCTTATTCATTGCTGGTGAAATGCAAAATCATAAAATCACTTTGGAAGATAGTTTAGTGGTTTCTCAGAAAACTAAACATACTCTTAGAATATGATCCAGGAATTGGGCTTCTTGGTATTTAGCCAAAGGAGCTGAAAAATTCATGCCCACTCAAAATCCTACACATGGATGTTTATATCAGTTTCATTCATAATAGCTGAAACTTGGAAGCAACCAAAATGTCCATTAGGAGATGGATATATTAGGAGTGGATATATAAGCTGTGATAAATCTAAACAATGGAATATTATTCAGCACTAAAATTAAATGAGTTATAAATCCATGAAAAAAAAAACTTGGAGGAACCTTAAATATATACTACTAAATGAAAAAAAGCCCATCTGAAAAGGCTACATACTACACAATCCCAATTATTTAACAGGTGGAAAAAGGTAAATATAGAGCCCATATAATGATCAGAGTTTTCCAAGGGTTAGAGATAAGAAGGGAAGAATAGGAAGAGCACTTGAGACTTATAAGGCAGTGAATTAGACTGTGTGATACAATAATGGTGAATACATATCAGGCGTTTATCCATACCAACAGAATATTCAATACCCAGAGCGAATTCTAATTTAAACCATAAACTCTGAGTGATAACATTGTATCAATATAAGTGCATCAACTACAACAAATGTACCAAGTCCAAAGGGATTTTGATAATGTGGGAGCCTAAACATGTGTGGAGGCATAGTGTATATGTAAAAAAACTCTGTAAATTTACTCAATTTTTCTGTGAACATAAAAGAGATCTAGAATATAGAGTCCATTAAAAATCCACCAATCTTATTCACTTTCTTAATAAAGATAAAAATCATATTCACATCTCAATAATCATTAACTAAAATTAAAAATAAAGACATTTAAACTTACAGACGTCAGGAAGTAATTTAAAAATGATGGTAACCTATCAATAATTATTTAAATGTAAATGGCCTAGATTTGTCCATCAAAATATATAGGGTGCCTAAAAAACAAAATAAAACAATATCTAACTATGCGCTGGCAAGAAGATTAATCCCTAGAAACATACAGATTGAAAGTGAAAAGATATAAAAAAATCTCTTGGCAAATGGAAAACAAAAAAGAGTATGGGATTTTATACTTACACTGAGTGAAATAAACTACTACAAGAAAGAAAAAAAGGTCATTTTATAATGATAAAAGGGTCAGTTCATTAGGATAAAACATTTTAAGTATATAAACGTCCAAAATTGAAGCAAACAAATATATAAAGCAAATATTCACTTAACTGACCTGAGAAACAGACAGCAATACGACAATCGCTCTGACTTCAAAGCTTCTTTTCCCACAATGGACAGATTATCTAGACAGAAAATCAATAGGGAAACATTGGACTTGACCTGCACATTGGAACTAACAAACCCAACACACATATATAGAGCATTCCACCCAAAAGCAGTAGGTTTCTTTTCAAGTGCACATAATGCATCCTCATATGTAGATCATATGTGAGAACACATAATAAAGCATGACAAATTTAAGAAGATTCAAATAATATCAAATACTTTCCTGAAACAAAAAAGGAATACAAAACTAGAGACCAGTAATAGGAGGACACATAAAAAATTCAAAGATAAGTAGAAATTAAATAGCATGCTCCAAAACAACCAAAGGGTCAAAGAAACTATGAAAAGGGAAAAAAAATATCTTGAGACAAATGGAAATGAAAACACAACATACCAAGTCTCACAGGACACAATAGAAGCCAGTCTAAAAGATAAGTTTATAGGCATAAATGCCTGTGTTAAAATAGAAGAGCTCAAATAAATAACCTGTTATACTTCAAGAAACTAGAATGTTAAGATCAAAATAAACACAACATTAATAGAAGGAAAAGCAGGACAAAGTTCAGAGTAGTGATACATAAAAGAGATTCAAAAAAAAAGAAAGAAAGAAGGAAACAAAGAAAGAAAGAAAGAAGGAAAGAATGAAAGAAAGAAAGAAAAAAAAAGAAAAAAGAAAGAAAGAAAGAAAGAAAAAGAAAGAAAGAAAGAAAGAAATGGGTCAACAAAACCAAGAATTGCTTTTATGAAAAGATAGTCAAGATTGACAACACTTTATCTATACTAAAAAAGAAAGAAGATGGAAGATATATATATATATATATATATATATATATATATATATATATATAAAATATATGTATGTATATATTGACGTGTGTGTGTGTGTGTATATATATATGTGTGTGTGTGTGTGTGTGTGTTAGTCTCATTTAAAAACACACACACACACACACACACACACACACACACACACACACTCCAAGAAATACAAAGAATTATAAGAAGGCATTATGAACAATTATATTCACAAAATATAGAAAACCTAAAAGAAATAGATAAATAATTAGATACAACCCCTCAACAGTGAATCATGTGCAAATAGAAAATCTGAAAAAAACCAACAATGAGTATGAATATTAATGAGTAATAAAACATTTTCTGTCAAAGAAAAGCCAGAACCTGATGGCTTCATGGCTGAATTTTACCAAATATTTTGAAAAGAATTAACACCATTCCTGCTCAAACTCCAAAAACCTAAGAGTACAGAGCTCTTCTAAACTCAGATTATGCAGATACCAAAGCAAGGTAAATAAAACATAAGAAAAATACAGGACAGTATCCCTAATAAACATGGATGTAAAAAATCCCAACAAATTGTTAGCAAACTGAATTCAATAGCACATTAAATGTATCTCCCTTTATCAAGTGAGATTTATTCCTGAATGAAAATATGTTTGACACATGAAAATCAGTAAATGATATACCACTTTAACATAATGAATTATAGAAATCATATGATTATCTCCATAGAAGCAGAAAAGCATTTGGCAAAATTCGACATTATTAGGTATATAAAAAAATTTACCTCAACATTTTAAAGATCATACGTGGAGCCAGGCATGTTCGTGCACTCTTGTAATCCCAGTAACTCAGGAGGTTGAGGCAAGAGGATTGCAAGTTCATAGCCAGCCTTAGCAACTTAGGGAGGCCCTAAGTAATTTAGGGAGATCCTATCTCAAAAAAAAAAAAAAATGTAAAAAGAGCTGGGGATGTGGATCGGTGGTTGAGCACCCCTGGGTTCAATTTCTGATTACAAACAAACCTAAAAAAGACTATATGTGACAAACTCATATCACTCTAAATGGTGAAAAGTTGAAAGGTTTTCTCTTAAATCAGGAACAAAACTAGAATGCTTATGTATATCACTTCTATTTAACACAGTAGTAGAAGCCACAATAATAATAATTAGGCTAGAAAAAGAAATCAGAAAAGAAGTTGTCTCTGTTTGCTGAAAATATGATTATATATGTAATTGTGCATATATAATATATATAATAAATTATATATTTAATATATGTACATAGTATATGTAATATAGTTTATTTTATATAAAATATGTGTGTATATATACATATATGTATGTATGTGTGTGTGTGTGTGTGTGTGTATATACACATTCTGAAAACTCCACTAAATAATTTTTAGTATTAATAAACAAGTTCAGTTCAGAAAGCTTACAGGGTGCAATATCAACATGTAAAAATTAGTATTGTCTCTATAAACTAAGAGCAAACTATCAAAAAAATTAAGATAATAATATGCTTACAAAATTTTCAGAAAGGGTAAAATAATTAGGTAAGTTTAACCAAAGAAGTACAAGACTTGTATGCTGAAAATTATAAAACACTGATGAAAGAAACTGAAGAAAATACAAATAAATGGAAAGATACGCCATGTTTCTGAACTAGAAAACTTTTGACAATTTTATACAAATGATTCTCCACTTATGATGGTTTGACATTTTTTTTTAAATTTACAACAATGCAAAAGTGGTATACATTCATTCGAAGTCATACTTTGAATTTCAAATTTGTATTTTTTTTTCCTCAGGCTAGCTCAACACTGTATGATACACTCTCACAATGCTGGGCAATGGCATCAAGCTACCACTGCCAGTCAACCACATGATTAGAAGGTTAAGCAATGGATATTTTACAATGTACTATGTTGCTAAGCTATAACACTTGATAGTTTATATGTATTAAATGCATTTCAGCTTATAATATTTTTCAACTATGGTTTATTGGAATATAACTTAGTTGTAACTTCAGGAATATATGTATTGTTAAAAATGTTCACACCACTGAAAGTAGTCTACAGATTCAATGTTATCTATATCAAATTTCCTGTTGTATTTTTCATAGAAATAGAAAGAATTCTAAAATTTTTATGAGCCACAATGATCCCAAATAGCCAAAGTAATCTGCAGCAAATAAATAAATAAAATAAAATGAGGTAATCACATTTCTTGATTTTAGATTATATTACAAAATTATATCAAAAATATATAGTACTGTCATAAAAATAGACATGCTCACAAAAGGAATAGAGTCCCCAGAAACAAAATTTCACATATTTATTTCAATTTATCTTTGAAAGTGATGTCAAGAATATAGGAAGGGGAAAGAGCAGTCTCTTTAATTAGTGGTTCTAGTTAAGGGTGTAGCTTAGTGATAGAGTTCTTGCCAGTATGATTGGGTTCTTGGGTTCCATTCTCAGCATTGCTGGAAAGAAAGATAAGGGAGAGGAGGGAAGGAGGAGGAAGAGGGATAGGGTGGAGGGAGGAGGGAGAGGGATAGAGATGGAGGGAGGGAGGGAGGAAGGAAGGAAGAAAGAGACAGAAAACAAAATGATAAATGATACTGAGACAACTGGATAGTCACAGGCAATTGGAAAAAAATTGGACCCTTATCTCAAATCATACACAAAAAGTCAGTTCAAAATGAATTAAAGACGTATAAATGTAAGACCTGAAATTATTAAAAAAAAGAAATAAAAAGAAAAAAAAAACTACTGCAGAAAACAGGGGAAAGTCTTCTTGATATTGATCTGGGGAATGGTTTTTTGAGTATGATTCCCCAAAACACAGTAAACAAAAGAAAAAATTGACAAATTACATTAAAACCAAAAACCTTCTGCTACAGCAAAGGTAATAACAGAGTAAAGAGACAACTGATGGAATGAGAAAATATTTTCAAATCATCCATTTGGTTAATATTTAAAATATATAAGGAACTCAAACAACTAAATAGCAAGAAATAATTTGTTTAAAACAATGGGCTGAAGAGCTGAATAGACATTTCCTAAAAGAAGGTCTATGAATGGCCAACAGATAATATGAAAAGGTGTTCAACATCATTAATTATCAAGAAAATGGAAATCAAATCCTCAATGAGATATCACCTCACATCTGTCATTGAAAAGATAAAATGATAAGTGTTGGTTAGGATGTTGAGAAAAATGGAAAACCCTGATAGGAATGTAAATTGCAACAGACATTATGGAAAACAATATGGAGGTTCCTCAAAAAATTAAGAATAGAACTGCCACATATACAGCAATCTCACTTCTGGGAATAAATCTAAAAGAAGTCAAATCAATATGTCAAAATGATAAGTGTACTCTTATGTCATTCCAGCATCATTTACCAAAATCTAGATATAGATTCAACCTAAATATCAATCAGCAGATGAATAAGTAGAGAAAATGAACAGTGTGTGTGCATTCCATGTAATGTTACTCATCTTTTAAAACAAAAGGAAAGTGAGTCATTTGTGACAACATGGATGAACCTGGAGAATAATGCAAAGCAAAATAAGTCAGGTGAAGAAAGTAATACTGCATGAAATCACTTGCTTGTGGAATCCATAAAAAGCTATAGAGTCATGGAGCAGAATAGGTATGGGAAATAAGAATAATTGGTCCAAGTGTACACATTCTCAGTCACACAGAATGTATAATGAATATATTCTGGCTATATAATAAGGTGACATAAGTAATGTATAGTATGCTTGAAAATTGTCATGAGAGTATATCTTAAACATTGTCATCATCAAAATTGATAAGTATGTGAGGTTATAGATATGTTAATTATCTTGATCTAATTATTTTACTATCTAGAAAATATTAAAAAAATCACATTAGGTATTGTATTTATATGTGGCTTTTTTTGTTAATTAATAAAGCAAGGGAAAAAATATTCAACATAGAAAATAAATTTTATAAAGTTTCAGTCACTATAACAAGGTAAAAGAAAAAAATAATTGTATAAACATTGGAGGAAAGCATAAAACTGCTATTATTTATTGACAACATGGTGTATGTACATAAAATAAAAATAAATTAATTTAAATATAAATTATTAATATATTATTTTCATAAATCACTAAATTTTCTTTTACTCATTATTAATATTCAGTATTCATAATTAATATTGACATTAGTAACTAATACCTAATTCAGAAAGAGTATTTAATATAGGATAAATGTACAGTACTCTGTTTTTTATATACTAGTAATAGACAATTGAAAATTTAAATTTTAAAAATAATATAAATTGAAATAACACCCAAACTCTACTAATACATAAAAATTATTCTACAGATCATTAGAGAAATTTTGAGAAGGCCTAATAATATATTTGGAATGTGACATTTTTCTAGAAATATAAAGGGCCAAAAATGAGATGACAATATAGAAGAAAAAGTGTAAAAAAGCTTCATACTTCTCAAGAGTAAGGTTGATCATAAAGATTCAGTAATGGAAATACTGTATTATGCCTTCAAGAACAGATTGCAGACTCATAGAACAAAATATTGATAAGTGAACAAGACCATAAACATACCTATATATCCTCATTTGATTCATGCAATAGGTATACAGCCTGTACATAACTGTGAGGTAGAAAAGGGATGGTTTTTCAATGACTGGCTCTGGGTTAAAAGTGGAAATGCAAAAAATATAAACTTTGATTTACATATCTACAGAAAGGGATAAAAATAAATCCTCTACATGTTCATTTAGGTGAATTTGTTGCTGATCTTTTCTACATAGCTTACAAAAAGCCCAATTTTGAAGGAAAAGATGGATAAATTGGACCATGTTAAAATTAAGAACTTCTTTGCAACAACAAAAAATCATAGACAGTAAAAATTAAGACACATGATAGAAAATGACATCTGAAATACCCATATCTAACAAAGTAACTGGATTCATAATGTATAAGTAACTCCTATATGACACTAAAAAAAGAAAAACCAAGAATGGACAAGTATATTGAATAGATTCTTCACAAATGAAGAGACTGAAATGTCACACACACGGGAAAACAATGTCATTGTTTATTTGGAAAAGCAAATTAAATTGTAATAATATACTACTCCATACCCTTCAAAGTGGTTAAAATTCTAAAAAAACGCTGCAATTCAAAGTGATGGTAAGATGTGAAATAACTGGATTTTTCATTCTGATGATAACATTGTCCATGGGTACAACTAGTTTGAAAAACTGGGAGCAGCAACTAAAGCTGGGTATATGCAACCCCACGTGACACAGCAGGCTCAAAAATATGAAACTTTTGTATTTTTTCTTCTATATTTCCGTCTCATTTTTGGCCCTTTATATTTCTAGAAAAATGTCACATTCCAAATATATTCTAGGCCTTTTCAACATTTCTCTAATGTTCTGTAGAATATTTTTTATGTATTCAAATAGTTTGGGTGCTATTTCAATTTGTATTATTTTAAAATTTCAAGTTCTTAGAAAAAACCACCTACATTTACTGGCTCTAAGAGATATAAGCCTTTTCTCCCCCATCCCCAGATTGTTGTACAAATGATGTGTAACAAAACGATCCCAGAAAAAAAGGATCAGGACTCCACATTATATGCAAACAAAATTATCTCAGACTTCTAACTCTTAAGTTTGAATTGCAATATTATTTTAGTTATATATAGTTCATCATGGGACAGCCATAGTACAAGTGACAAATTCTGAAGAAAAAAAAAGGATATGGATTGTTGCCAAGGTCAATGCTTGGCACCAGAATCACGAGCCACCACACAGCTTTGTAGATTCAACCAGCAATTCTTTATTCCAGCTCTCACACCACCTCCACACAGGTCCAAGGGCAATCGCGTTCTGCCATCTCCTGCACAATTCACCTACTCCATGAGGCTCTCTCCAAATCCCATTTTAATCTCACGAGAACTCAACGGGAACAAGCAACAGGAACACCCTAATCCCAGCAATAATCTTCAACTTCCAACTTCCCTAAAACCCATTATCTTAAACTGGCAACGCCTTAAACTCAAGGAGCCGGTTACTTCCTCAAACCTGATCAACTCTAAACCCGGATCCGCCTTGGTCCTTGAGCAAGGTCACCTTATGAAAGCATGCATGCAATGTCCCATCGAATGTCCTCTAAGCAGCATGGTGTATGCTTGGCAAGGAAATTTCGATGCGTCATTCCTACTTGGTAATGGCCCTCAGCAGATTGTAGGAAATCTAGACTCATTTTAATTTTAAACTTGTCATTTGCTGCCCATTTGACTTGGGGATTTCAAACAACAGAGCCCTAGTTTCCACCTATGTGTGAGAAGATAATAATAAATAACATATGCAATTGCTTTGAACACAAAGGATACAAAGAGACCAACACAGTATCTAACACAGCCGTTACTCAATGAATTATTTCCCCATTTCAATCATGATATGCTTTCAATTATCCACAGTAATGTAGGTCAAATGGTATAGATAATTCTAAAATTTTTTATCACACTAGACTTTTTATTGCTGATGATAAAATATAAAGAGGCTGATTTATTTCAGTTTCTTTACCTATTCCTGCCCTTCTAGCCTAAGTAAGAAGACTGAATAGCATACAGACCGAAGAACCAATCTATAAATATTTAAGAGCTGGTCTTAGGTCTTATTTCATGCCCCCAAACCTGAATCATTATGAAATTAAAAGCCCCTTTGCAAGTTGTGTTTTCATTTGGCCTTTAATAAGTAACTTTCAGATGTCTAACATTTTTTATTATTATTATTTTAAAGAGCCTTTAAGAATCGTATCAGAGATTAGGAAATGGTTCTACTTAAAAATATTTTTTTCCATGTGAATACTGTTGTTAAGACAATTACCACTGATCATCTTTTAATGATATTTCAAAGTTGCTTGAATATTTTTTAAAAGGTCACACAAAGCTACATAACTTGTAATACTGAACAGCACAAATGGGCTTCTGCATTTGTTCAGACATGTACCAGGTTTAGTTCCTGCAGGCTCACAGACGGTTTTCTACTTAGCAGTTTGCCAAATGTATTTTAGAATGTCCAAAATTTAAAATGTTGATGTATGTGAACCAAATACATAATGAAATAATCCATGCACCATTAAAATGATAATGTGAGTCACTATGTATTTTCCTCAAATGTGCTAAGTGCAAGTAACTAGGTTGCCCAGAGAAGATCAGATAGGTAAATGGATGATATTTTGAGTGAGAAAGAAAGGTAGATATCCCCAGTCAACACTGAACACTGATTTTTTTTCTAGTTGTTTTTTTTAAGAGGATTCTTCCTTTCTTTTTTGTTTCAAATATCAAATTATGACCATGGAATATGTATAACAAGCTCCAATCCAATCCTGATTATTCAGTGCCTAATCATACAGTTTGTGTTTTACCCAGCCATTTGCTTCTACTTTTCCTGTCTGCTGCCTGCCTTTAGCCATTTCACTGCTTGTTAGTCTTTGGAAAAAGTATCCCAGAAAAAGAAATTTTTAAAAAGAGGTTGGGGGAGGCAGGCCAAACCATTTGAACTTCTTCCAGTTTTGTCTGAAGTTCCTACAGGAGGAGATGAGGGGACATGTGCACATAAGATTCTTAGATTGTCTTTGACTCTCACTATATTTTCCACATCCCCTGACACTATTTCTATTAATATTTCACAGATGCATGCTTTGTGGACTTCCTATTTTTCAGAGGTGATGAGAACTACCTGTTTCATGAAGAAGAAAGGGAGCCTGACATTTTGATTTAGTACATAAAAAGCAAAAATATTTTGCTTTCTATATGACACAAGCCCTAGAATAGAATGACTGGTGTTAGTTCTGGCCCAGTCACTAAAAAACACTGCATATATCATCACCAATTCCTTTGAAATTCATCTTCCTCATAGGGAAAGACAATAATTAATGACTATCCTTACTAGTTTTTAAAGTCATTAGGATGATTAAGAAATAAATTTTCTTTGAAAAAGTAACTCTAAAGACCTATGTGTATGAATAAAAGTGAACAAAGAATCGTTTTGATGAAAAGATGCAGTGGAAAAATAGCTAAATTTGGAATCTGTTGGACATGGGTTCAAAAGTTACCCCTGAGACTTTCTTTGTGACTTTAGTTTTTAGTATCTCCAATCTCCATTTCCGTCTGTGATAAGGATGATGACACTAGTAAGTGCTGGTGAGGAGGCAGAGAAGCTAGAACTCTCACACTTTGCTGGGGAGAATAAAAAATTACAGAGACCTTCCAGAAAAGACTTTGGTAGTTTCCTATAAATTTTAATGTACTTTTACCATATGACAAGGAGATGCCACTACTTAAGTACTCACATATGCCAATCCCCTTTGAGAACAGTATAACCCTAAAATACTATGTGTGACTCTTTTGAGAAGTCTTTATTTATAATTGCCAAATCCCAGAAACAACCTAGATTTTTTTTAACTGGTGAATGAATAATCAATTCATGGTCAAGCAATATTATAAAATACCACTTAATAACAAAGAACAAGTTATTTATTCACGCACATGAATGACTTTTAAATGAATTTTGCTAAATGAAACAAGCTACAGCCTAAATTGTACATAGTATATTATTGCATTCATTTTATTTGATGTACTAATGGGCAAAATCACAGCAGTAAAAAATCAGGGCCAGGAAACAAAGTGTTAAAGTGTATTTTTACAATAAGGCAGCATAGTGGGTTTTGAGAGTAATAAAATTATTGATATATTAAATGTAGTAATAGATAAGTGGTCCTATATATTCTCCAAACCCATAGCCTCATGTATACCACACAGAAATAATAATGTAAATTTTTAAAAACATCAACCAAAAAGTGGAGAGAATCCAAAATAAAATAAAAACTGCAGAAATGAACCAACTATATTGCAAATGAATAACATAACCACAGGGAATTTGGGGCAAAGGAAAATAATTCACCTAAGTTATTTTCTAAAACAGTATTTGGCTGAATCTTATAAGGCTAAAGATAAAAGGCACTCCACAGAAACACTGTAGTTAGGAAATTTATTTTTACAAGGGAATGGACTAGCCAATCTGGAATTAGTTTTTGTATAAGTCTGAGATGTTGAGAATCAAAGTGAGTCTGGTATATTGAAAAGTAATGAAGTACTCAGAAAAGATGAAGCATGTTGAAATAGTACAAGCACTAGTTTAAAAGAACGCTGAATGGTCAAATTTGTGACAAAGCAAATAATGAAATAAATGATGATAGGGATAAATTATGATCTTTTGAATGAGCATCCATGAGTCCATACTGAAATAATTAAATGGGTGAATAAAAATAATTGGGGGAAACAGGGATAGCTTTTCCATATAAAATAATTACAAGGTATAAGTGTAGAAAGATTACAGAAAATAGAAAATCACCACCAGGAGATAATAAGAATCACTATTAACCAGATCGAGATCCACCAATGAATATAAAATAAAATTAGAGGACAAAAGTTTGAGGGGGGGGACAGAATATTTACATAGCCTTAAAAATCTCCCCCAAGATACTTACTAATTACAAAGAGAAAAATAGAAACTTTATAGTGATAACTCATTTGGCACTTTCTTAAAAATACCATAATATATAAACATCATATATCTCATGATGATACAAATGAGAAAGGTGGACCACTAATGTAGTATCCTTGTCAAGAAGGTGGAAACTTAGTATAATTATGAGGCATATCAGGCCAGTATACATTGAAGGTTAGTCTACAAAATAACAAGTACTTTTCAAGAGTGTAAAAGTCACCAAAATAAATAAAGAAATAAAGAACAGCTGAAGAACCTATCATATTTTGGAGGAAACTAAGAAGATATTTTGACTACCTGTGTTGCGATATTCTCAACTAGATCCAGGAACAAGGAAAATAATAATCCTAATTGACCTAATGATGAAAACATGATAAAATCTGAATAAAGTCTATATTGAGTCAATAGCATGACACTAATATTAATTTTTTATTTTTGATCAACATGCTATTCAAGATGTAAACATTAGAGAAAGTTGAGTGAAGGTTATACAAAAATTCTACACTATTTTTGCAACTTTCTGTAACTTTCAATTATTTCAACATAAAACTTTCAAAGATAATTTGACTAATTAGGAAATAAATAAACTTTTTGCATTATCCTATCAGGTCAGAATGGTTGAGCATAACTTTCAATTTTTAAAAAATTATTTTGGCATATAACGTAACACTAGGCAGAAATAAATTTTAAATGACAATTTTGTCCTGTTCTCATCTTACCAGACACTAAAGGTCTTAGGTTAAAAAAATAAAATAAAACAACAAAAAAACAGAAATGACAGTGTTAGGGATTGAACCAAGGGCTTTGAGCATGCTGCACAAACTACCAATGAGCTATATCCTTAGTCCTTGGGTAAATATTACTTAGGTATTTCTTGTACAATCTCATTATGATAATATCTACATTTCAATGTTAATGCTCTTTAGGAGTGAATAATAGAATCAATTGATCTGAATTACTCTTACAGTTTTGGAAGAGCAGGGGTAAATTATAGATTTGAATCAAAGGCAATAAGTATGTTCATTCACTTAGGTTTAAAACAAAGAAAATATCAATTAATTAAGAACAAATATATTTATTTAAATTGTTGGTTGCTTTCAGCAATTAGTCTTTTCAAAACTTGGGAGGCTGAGATGAAGGATTGTGAGTCCAAGACCATCCTGGGCAATATAATGAGATCCCATCACAAAAATTAAACAAAAAACCCCAAAAACTTACTGTTACAAACAATTCTGAATATAAGACCATTTGCGTATTTTTTAAAATCATAACATTTTTACATAGACACTTAAGAACTTATCTCATTGCTGAGATATGAGAAAAACAATACATTTGCTGTATTTTGTGTTGTTTCCCATATTTGATTCCTTAAGTATGATTTTCTGAAGTTCAATAAAGATGACACATTGTGCACTCTGCAATTGGAATACTGCAGAAGACATACAAAAGACATGTAACCTTAGTAGATTCATATATGATTTTCCACAAAAGTTTTAAGGTTATGACTTTTCCCCTTGTTTTTTGGCTAAGTTTTTATACTTGAATAGTAAGCACATTTTCCCCTTTGACTAAATATCTGAAATAAATTTAATTTTATGGTCCCTATAAAATATATGGCTTCATGATAATCTTACCAATTTTAATGTTTTCACTGACTAGAAACCAAAGATTAATATTTCTAGCATTACCAACTAGAAAGATTTTTGAAAGAAATAGAAATTTAAGATCTCTCTCTCTCTCTCTCTCTCTCTCTCTCTCTCTCTCTCACACACACACACACACACACACACACACACACACATATATATATATGTTTCCCCTCACCTTTTTATTATTAGAGCTTTATTTTTATACAGAGTATTTGGGTTAATCCCAATGAACTCATATATGCATGCAAATTATATGTACATTTTTTAAAAAATAAAATATGATTTGTTAAATTTATGTGATATTTAGGACAGGCTATGTCTTCTGAATTTTACATGTTTTTTTGATTTCAATTTGAGTCAATGCTTATATACATATACTAGCAAGTAGACATCCATGTTTGATTCCTTTCATTATAGAAATAAGTAAAGCAATCATTCTTTTGCTACAGTGCTCTGGGTTGGACATAAATCAGAATTCATTAGTAGCAATGAATGTGTTACTCCAATTACTGTTACTACAGCAGTGGTCAAATTGCTTTCCAATTCCTTTTATAAAAAACGTACAGAGAAAAAACAGCACAAAGTATCTAGAATTTCTCAGCAAGATGTTTCCAGAGGCAGAGTGGTATTGCAACTAAGATCTTCTCCCCACAGATACACCCAATTGAATAGTTGTTCATGCACCAAACTACCTTCATGACAGCTAAGAAAATCAGGTGAGAGACCAGTGAATCTATATTTAGTAGAGCAAAAAAAGGAAAATACATATTGAAAAAGGCAGGAAGGAAAGAGCTGCCTGTGTTACTCCCCCCTGACTCCCAGCAGCTCAGTGTGGACAGGACACCACCCACTTGGAGAATGGAGAGATAGTAAATCCAGACCTTATACTTGAAATCTAATACCAGTCTTGCTATGTATGACAAAACCTAATGTGGGTAAAGCCCCACAACCACTACCACTGTGGATTAAAGCTGCTAGAATGACTCTAGGCCATGAGGTGGCTGTGTGCCTCCCAACTGTCTTCCAATCTTGAATGGCAGCAGGAGGCAGGACTCCTCCTGCTGGGAATAAATAGGGCATAAAAATCATCAGGGGTTTTGCTTGGAGCTAAACTAAACTTCAGTGTCAGGCCTACTGAAGTGAGTCCTAGGATCTGGTAGAAACTGAAAGCCTTATATGTAGGTGATAGCTCACAAACAGAGACTCTGGATTGTTTCTGGCATCAGACAGAGACCCATGTGCCAATGGGGTAAACCTGAATTTTAGCTTGTATCATTTCCATTCTTAGAGTAAACCCAGGGTACACCCACACTCCCTGTGAGACTGTAAAAGTCTCTGAGGCTATTTGGAATCAGCCTTGGTGACCAGGGAGCTGTCTCCACCACTAATTCCCCACCTTAGGCAGAAGAGCTATGGCCTGGTCAGCACTCAAAATGGGGCTCTAGAACTACTCCTTCACTAGACAGAAACCTGCACTCAGTTAGATGAATTTGTGTTTTTGCCTGAATCACCATCACTGCATCACCAGTGCATCCCTGAAACTGTTTATGGTCTTTGCAGCTATAAGACTCAGGTATGACCTAGCTTAGCATTAGTCTAGGTAGCCAGGAGACTATTTCACCAGGACTACCCTAACTTCAGGCAGTATAGAATGGTTCAAGATCCCATTCACTAGGGATAGTAACACAAGACTTTGCCCTGGAACTTAATCCTTATCTGATTAAAATTAACACTGGGCAGATTCTGTGGGCTCCACTCCCAGGACTTTATGTAGATGGAGCCTCTGGAACAGAAAAAGACATGTAACCCTCTATTGGACTTTTATTTCAACTAGTATCACTTATGACTAGTTGAAGTAACCTAGGCTGTGAGTCCACCTCAATATTAATAAGCTCAAATCAGTGTGGGTCTTGGCTCTATCTCACATTATACTAGTGTTGGTGGTCTCAAAAGTGTGATGCAGTTTGATGTCTTGTTGGCCATAGGTCTGATATAGTAGCCTGGAGCTGGACCACTATGATAAGTGTACCTAGAGGTGGACAAAATTTGTAGTGCCTGAACACAGGCTGGTAACTATGGAAGAGGCATCTGAGACGACCTGACCCTTAGTAGACACTTGTAGCAACAGATTAATCTTCTGTATATTCTCCTGTTTCTTTGCACATACACCAACAATATATGTGGGACAAATCTAGGCTTAGATAATCTAGGAACAAAATAAGTAAAAAGGGCAATGAACGTAAAATGTGCCCCACCTTTCTTAAGGAAAAGTGGCTTCTTCCATGTTTTCTATTAAAGAGATTAGATCTTTCCAATCTTCTGCCTCTGAAAGCTTAACTGTTAAATTTGATTCTGTCTCAGCCTGAGGGTCTCATGTCTCTTCTCTTTAGAAAGGCTAGCAGTAGCTAAAATTCAGAGATATTTTTATTTTAAGAAAGGAAAATTGAACACATTTTCTCCCTGGTAATATTTCCTAAAACCAGATGTGATAGTCCACTTTTGACAGCCCGTGCTGGGAGGCACTGAAGCAGTGGACACATACATGGCTTCTGATGCTGTAGCCCTAGGGTGCAGCATGACTGAGATCCACTGCAGAGGTGGACAGAAGAATAGGTGCAGGCCCAGGGACAGAGATGGTAGGTGGGTAGGGGATAGTAGGTGGATGACAGACAGAGGAGAGAGACATGATAGACAGATAGACTTTCTTTCCATGAAATTCTAACCTGTTGGCAGATGAAGGCTGAGCTCTTTGGAGATTTTGAGATCTTTCCCATGAATTGAAATCACACCTTCTGTCTTATTAACCTCTGTGGACAAAGTGGAGCAAGAAATGGACACAAGCAGCTGCAGTGAAGACAGCAGCAGAGTTTTCTGAGAGGAGAGAGGAAAGAGTGGGCAGTGTGGGAAAGGCTCTGAAACTGTTCTGGAGCCCCGAACCCCGAGAAAACACAGGACCAGGGACCCAGTCTGCTCTGCATCCTGGGCCTGTCCCACCTGCTCTCTTACTCTTCTCTAGGCACCTGCGTACGTTTCATGGGAACAGCCTTATGCACTTTTAACTTGGGGAATTGGTGACAATTTTGGCAGACAAACACAGAGCCACCTTATTAGTCAGAAGCACCCAGGAATTGCTGACCACTCTCTGCCTTCCCCAGAACTTCTGAGATCCTACTCTTCTTATTTCCTCCTAGTACAGACTGACAATCCAGGGTCTCAGGGTCTCTGCCTATCATCACACAAGTGATCGTAGGGAGGGCTGTGTCCCACACCAGGGTAAAGGCGAGCACCTCACTTCCTCAGTGTCCTTGGAAAGCAGTGTTCTCCCTCTGCCATGGATAGCTCAGGTCTGGTCCACCCACTGTGTGTGTCATCAGGGAAAAATGAACATGCTCAGGACACTTGTTTCTAGCATTGCTACAACCTAAGGAGTCAACTCCATGTGAAGCAATGACAGCCCTTCTCCCTCTGCAAAGTTGCAGTCTTGGGACAACTAATGCAGCTTTCTACCACGATCTAAAGCATAAGAAGTAATATATACTCCTATGTGCAAAAATAATCCAAAATAAAAACATAATACTTAAGATGTTGCACCAAATAAATTCTATATGAAAATTTGAAAATGAGAACACATTTCTATTTGTCAAAAAAACAGGTGATAGAGAAAGATGAGGAAATGCTGTGAGGACCTAGCAGAGCACCTCAACAGCAGGTCAGCACACCCTGAACAGCCATGGCCCTAAGCTCCAGGGCCACCTGCCTGGCTGAAATCACCCTAGAGGAGGCTGCATCTCACCCAGATGGCCAGGGAGTGTGGCCTGGCTAAGTTACCAGGAAGAGGATGGTGGCGTCACACCTGGATTAGGATGTTCACAAGGGACTGGATGATACATGTATGTTCACAGATCCTCTGGGGCCTGGCGGACACTGCAGTAGAGCTCTCTGGGGCACAGCTCTGGGTCATCCTCATCTTGTCCTGTCCCCCTCTTTGTTCAACTCTAGACTTCACCAATGTTAATAGTCCTCTTTACTCTCACACTGTCTACAATACCTGACCAGTGATATGTAGGAAAAGTTAGTCTGGATTGGTTTATCAAACACACCCTGTGTGAGTGAGTGTGTGTGTGTGTGTGTGTGTGTGTGTGCATGTGTAAGAAAAACATCTCCTCCTCAGTGTCCTGGAAGCCTGGAAGGAGTACTCCTCATAGGTCCACCTCACTCTCTTAGGTCCCTGCTTGTGCTCTTTGTTTCCTGTCATTCATTGGACATCTAGGTCATTGTAATTTAGAATTTAATTTTAAAGTATTTGTTTTTATTTCAACTACTGACATGAAAATTATTGAGAAGTCTCAAAACACAAACTGTTTCATTGAAAATTTAAATGTTTACTGTAATATATTAACCCAGATAAAAATCATGCTTTAAATGTTAAGAGTGGTGGTGTAATTCAGGGATTATGGCTCCTGCTGAGCATGCATGAAGCCTTGAGTTCAATAACTACCTATGCAGTAAAACGAAATAAATCCTATTCTGCCTACAAACTACAAGTGCTTCAAGTATCTGTTCAGTGTACACCTTTTGTAGCAGCTACAGTGAAATAGAAGAAGACGAAGCAAGATCATTCAACATCTATGTTTCAATAGTTCCTTCTCAAAATTTGCAGTGAAATTTTTCTCAATTTTTTTAAAATATATGTCTGAAACAATGCCTATTATTCACCCTGACATGAAGGTCTTGTGACAACCTGGGTCCACACACAGACACACTGTTGGCCAGGCTGCCTCCTTAGCTGTACCTTCCTGTGACCTGCAGCGATTCAGCCTGTTGATGGCTCATCCTGCCTCCTTGTCCCCTGGTTTTCTGTAACACTGTGGGATTCAGCCCTGGCGTCATCTCAAGTGTGGGAGAAACTAAGAAACTGGGACTTTTCTCCCTGCTGGAGGTGGTCCCTTGCAGGTGAAGCACCTGAGAACAATAGGAACCCTGTTGGCTCCAGGCTCCAGCATCCAAAAGCCATTTTGAGTTCTAACAGCACTGCA
This sequence comes from Ictidomys tridecemlineatus, assembly GCF_052094955.1. Taxonomy (NCBI): domain Eukaryota; kingdom Metazoa; phylum Chordata; class Mammalia; order Rodentia; family Sciuridae; genus Ictidomys; species Ictidomys tridecemlineatus. Next base: position 11,137,026 of record NC_135494.1, on the reverse strand, counting down.
GGACTTGGGGACTGGGTTGCTATGGCGTCCTGCATGTGGCTGGGCGTACAGTCTCCACACTCAGTAGAGATCGCACAGCAGATGCAGAGGGAAGAATGGGGTCCTTAGCTGACAGACTCCCTTCTGCTCCACCAGCCTCACTTAGGTCATGGCCACTTTGTAGCCAAATCTTTGCATGAAGTCTCTTTGGCTTGAAATTTGGGATGTTTTCTTTTAATAAGCTGATTTAGTGTGGTTACTATGTATCGGGTGATTTAAACAGGAATGTAGTCATTTTTAAAGGTGCAGTTTTTCTATGCTCAAATCCATCGATGATAAACTGAGCTGAAATAAAAATGCTTATGCAGAAAAAACCCTCTTATAAACATTATCCAGATGTCTTAAAGACATCACCCAGTTGCACAGTTTATTTTGTAAAGTAATTCCCTGCAGAGTCATCCAAACATTTTGATATATAGCAATAAGTTGCTTTCTGTTAACCACCAAATCATGCTAAAACATCCAGCTGGAATATGGTATTTCTACACCAGCCTGGAATATGGTATTTTTCCAAATTAGTCTATTTGTTAGAGTTATCATATTTGACTTGCTTTTCTTGCTTACTAATATAGCTATATAATTTTTATGTTTCTCTATGTAACTACTACTTTATGGAATGAATATGTTCTTTGCACTTTTTTTCTAGTGAAATCTTTTCTTCATAAATATACAGTGATATACAATGGTTTATATATTCAAATCAGTAACTGAGCAGTATGGTCTATAACATTTAATTTCAGTGGTTATTTTCATCAGAATTTTCTAAAGGTAGTTTATTTTGACAAATTTAATAATTTCTTTCAGTGTGTTTCTGTTGGGAAAATATTTGCACATTTTGAGATCTTCTAAAACATCCCTTTTCAAATTTCTATTGAATGAAGTTGAGTTTTTTTTTTTTTGTTTGTTTGTTTTGTTTTTTGCTTTTGTACAGTTAACTACTGAGAGAGCAATAATTTATTTGGGTTTCACTATGCTGGGGATTGTAGTCATGGCCCCTTTCACATACCTATGAACTTCCAAAGTTAAATATGCTTTTTTATAACTCATTCATTCAAAAAATTTGTTCAATAACTTATAGCTATTTATTCCAATACAGGGTATTCCAGCCACTAGTTTTGGTTTACTCAGTGAAGAGAAGATTCTTCACGCCAATCCAATAGCAAATACAGGCAATAAACTGAGGGATATGTAATGTAATTTCAGGGGTGCATAACTACAGTAAATGGCATTGTTTACAGAAATAAAAAGTAGTGTCCTAAAAACTATAGGGATGCCGTGAATTCTCCAAATAGCCAAAGCAGCCTTGATGAGAAGAACAAGGCTGGAGCCTCTGTAATGCTCCATTTCAAGTGATTTTTACTACAATAATAAAACCACTGCACTTTTCTAAGTACAGAAGTGTGTATCAATGGAATTAAGAGCCCCCAAACTCACCCACTCATGGGTAGGCTATCAGTTGTTGATGAGGGTACCATGGATGAGGAGTGGGATAGAAGAGTCAGTTCAGTGAATGGCTCATCAGAAGCTGGACATCTTACTCAGGAGAACAGAATTAAGTCCTGTTTACTTCACAAACACAATTTAAATCAAGTAGAATAAGGCTTAGGTGTAAAACATGAAATTTTAATCTCTAAATAAATAAAAAAGGGAAACAGTCCTTCACATGGTCTTGACAATGATATTCTGGACAACACCAGAAAACACAATCTACAACATGTAAAAATTAAAATGAATGAATACAAGATGCTAGAAAGCTTCTGCACAGCAAAGAAAGTCATCAACCAGATGCACAGGCAGCCTACCCAACAGAAAACAATCTTAGCCTACTGTATATCACATGAGGGGTTAAAATCCACACTACGAAAGCAACTCAAGCAAAATGACAGTAAAAATTAAATAATTCAATTAAAAAATAGAAATTATTCTGAATTGCACAGACAAGTATCGGAAGGTTTATGGAAAGCTGCTGAGCATCATGGATCATCAGGCAGAGGGGATTAAAATTAGCTTGAGATACCAGGTCACACACGTCAGGGTGGATATTGACAAAACCATAAAGTCAGGCATTGGAGAACATGTGGAGAACACAGAATGCTTGCACCCTGTGGAGGAATCATATATTCTGGCAGCTATAATTGAAAGCTGCCTGAGCCTTCGACATCTACTAAAAATGGGACTGCTAAGGGACTTAGTGATCCCATTTCTGGGTTTGTATCAAAAGGTAGTGAAATAAGCTTCTCAAAAACATGTCCTCTATGTTTATTGTGCTGGTGCCCAGAGGAGGCAAGACATGGAAGCCAACTTCTAGCTTCTAGCACTAGCTATAGCAATGTTTTCCACTGGGCTCCTTATCATGCTCTGGGTCCCCACTGTGCCCAAAGTGGATTACTAACTTCTTCTCTGCAGGTGGAGTGCTTGGTATTTCAGTAGGTATAGAGTTTAGGATGCAACTTTCACAGCACACTGCACATGGTGAAGCCAGAATTAATGAAGGGCCAGGTCTTCCCAAATTATCACAGGCCCTAAGGTCCATCACGGTATAAATACTGCAATAGTAAGTGACAAAATATGTTTCTAAACATGAGATGCTCCTCCAAAGAAAGGCTTCTCTGCTGCCTACTTGAGGCAGCAACCCTTGGAACACCTCCAGGCAGGCTGCAGTTTCCGTCATGTCCTGGTAATGACAGTGGGAACCATCACTCTGAGAACCTGCTGTTCTCTTTACTTAAGCCAGCAAAATGAAATAGCCTCTTTCTTCACCTCCTCTCAGTGAACATGTCCTTTAGCCTGTCTAGACCAGGTGTCTTGGGTTGAGCCCTCTGGGTCACACCCACTGGACTCCACTCCATGCAGTGTGGTGCTGGCTCCTGCGCCAGGTTAGGAGGCCTCACCAGAGCCCAGCTCCAGGTGAACAGCAGCTCCTTGGATTGAGCTTGTGGCCCTCTTCTCCAGAAGGCCTCAGTGTACTGTGGTGGTCTAGGTTGTGTGGTTTCTGGCCTACATATCTTCACCTTCTCCTCCCTTCTAGAGGAGTGAAGTTTGGTTCAAGGTCAGAAATCAGTGCCTGCTGGAAATGTCATCGATTTGGGCAGCCCCAGTGTACTGTGTCTTAGAGAAAATGTTCTCCCACACCTTGAGTTTAGTAAGACCCCACACTGTCCCCCATCTTTAACCATCAGTGGGTGCTGCAGGTGCAAATCTTTGCAGAACTCCAGCCTTCAGTGAATTCTGAAGCTGAGTTTTTAAAGCCAAGGCTCATCCCTATCTCACTCCCCAGCCAGCTTCACAGGAGCACAGATCCATGGACTAACATCTTGGGGGAGCCACAGGCAGATGTTGAAATTCTCCTCTGGAAGAGAGGAAATACCACTTAAAGCCTTGGTGTCAAGTCATATCCTCAGTCTTTTTGCACTGGCAAAAACCATGGGTTCCCCCCCAGGATGGTCTCAGAGTTAATATCTCAGATTCTCAGAGTAGGTAACACAGGGGACAGTGGCCTGACTCAGAGCACCACCTTACTCTCTTATCCACACAAAATCTGGCACCTTGACGCCATGTTTCTATAAAGTCATGCTAAATGAGCTCTGTATTTTTAGAATATATGAAACACAAGTCCATCTTTATTGAACTCATGAGGACATAGCCAGTGATGAGACACAGAGGGACATGTTTTCAAGTGGGAGGGCCAGGAGGAACAATTGGAAACTACCCTCCTTTCCTTCACTGAGCAGCCCTGTATCCTGTATGTTCTTATCATAGAGCCCCAGCTACTCCCTGGCTTCTCCTGCCCCTGCGCTGAGAGTGTCACCTATGTCCTAGAGAAAAAGAGCTAGTGTCCTGAGAGCTGAAGCCATGGACTCTGCTGTGCTGCTCCATGTCAGCACAGGAATTGGATCTGCTGGGCCAAGCAGGTGTCCCCACTGCTTCTCAAAGCCCTCAGCTTCTGAAATGACCCCTTCCTGTTCAGACACTGAGGTCCCTGCTATTAAAGTCACCGTGGGCTTGAACATTAAATCTTCACTCCAAATGATTATTTAGGGCCCAATTAGCAAGGCCTCAGGAGGTGAAATGAGAGGATCATCAATAGACTCTCAGGGCTTCCATTAATAACTCACCACAAACAAGTTTGCTTGAAACAACAGAAGTTGTTTATTTATCTAGATTTATTTACATTTCTGGAGGCCTTCAGCTCAAATCGAGGAGTTGGAGAGCCAGGCCCCAAGGTCCCTGGGGAGAGCTTCCCTCTCTGATCCAGCTTTTGGCAACCCAGCTGTCCCTGGGCTTGTAGCTTCACCATCCAGTCTCAAACTCCACATCTGCTTGGCTAATGTGCCTGTGTTCCTAGGTCTAACTTTTTTCTCTTGTTAAAAAGTTGCCAGTCATATTGAATCAGGACCCACCGTAATCCAACTCAACCTAGTCTTTACCAATTATCTGAAAAGATTGTGTTACCAAAAAATGTCACATTCACAGATATTAGGGTGAGGGCTTGACCATGTCTTTATAGGAAACTGAACTCAACCCACAATAAGCGGGTTAACCCCAGGTACATCTGTTTGTATCTTATCATTTCTGTTAGTGAAGATTGTGATTATTCACTAACCTGCAAACGAGTGTCCTATAGCAGAGCTTTCTATCTCAACTACAGGGGTGTTGGGCGCAGATCTTCCACAGCAGCTGACCTGTAAGGTTCCACAGTCCATGTTGACCTTGCACCCACCATGGCATGGACTCCTTCTTCACTACCAGGGATGATTCCAAGTGTCCCTGCACTGCAGCCCCAGGAAAGAATAAGGAGCAGGAGGCAGGGGCACTTCTCCTTAGAAACAGAGTCCACAGCACTGCAGTTGCCATTCAGCCTCTGTGGGAAGCTCCAGGCAACTCCTAGCTCCAAGGGGGCTGGGGCATGTGGTCTCCTGGGTGGCCACTGCCACAGGTAGGCTTACCTGGCCCAGGTCTGCGTGGTCCAGAGTGGCGGCTGCTAGGTGCAAACTGCTTTTTAAATTTAAACCTAATTGACACTAAGTGACAGGCAAGTCCATGTGGCAGTTCAGCCAGGCACGTAGTGCTTCACAACCTGTGCAGCAACGGATGGCCACGCTGACGGAGGGCCATGAACATATCCAGAAACATAGTGATGAGCTCCTCTGAGAAGGGCCAGGATGAAGGCCTGGAGGCCAGATGTGGGACTCCTGCTGGGTCCTCATCACCACCAAGGGCAGCTGCACAGGCTGCTCCTGAATTGATGACGAGTTTTGTGTCCAGTTTTCCAAATAACCAGATAAAATGATTAGTATGGCTTGAAAGGGTGGAGAGGAAATATAAAAAGGACAATAGGGACTCGTATGTTAAACGTTGAAATGGGTGATTTATTTTATTTCCTCTAAAGTCCTTTGTGGTCAGTATTTATTTATGGATTGGTTGATTAGTTTTAGTCCCACTCCCGGTTTACAAAGATGACCAGCAGATGAAAGTTCACACCACTTGAAGTGGCTCAGAACTTGAAGAATCTGTGTCTGCCTCTTAACATTCCAGGCTCAGGGTCAATCCCTCATATTCATGTTGAAACTGACGATGCCGATGGCCTGAAGCTGACCTGCACATTCACGGGGTGGTATCCAGAGCCTTAGGTGCAATGGGAGGACTCTCTGGAGCAGCACCTGACCCCAGCCTCAGAAACCAGGACCACAGATGGAGACGGCTTGTTTGGAGTGCAAACCTCCATCATGGTGGACAAGAGCTTGAGTGAAAATGTGTCCTGCTTCATAAGGAACCCCGTCCTCAGCTCTCAAAAGGGAGTGTGTGTCTCCTTAGCAGATTAGTGCCCTCCACATCACATTCTTGAGATCTGGCCATTGAGAGAGAGGGTATGGGTAGCAAAGCCTCGCCACGGACAACCAAAAAGATTTAGCCATTCGCCAGTTTGCAACTCCTCCTACCCAGAGAGCTAGGAAAACATGTCTTCTGTCCTCTTTTATAATTCTCTCCATGGCAAAAAAATGCCATTGGTTTATTTTACAAGAATATGAATGCCTGCCTGTACAAAAGCATTCAGAGAGTAAGGGAGCATTGTAGGACACTGCCACTGCTCTCCTCTGACCATCCAGCTCACTGCCCAGGGAAACCACTGCCAACAAATGCAGTGCAGTTGACATTGATGAATTGAGGGGTTCCTCTCCATATCACTTTCTAGCTTTGCAGATTTTGCAGGACCTTTCTGTTCCCAGTGCCAAAGTGTTAGGGAGCAGGAATGAGAGGGTCTCCCCATAGAGTGTTATGAGGTGTTTGCTGATATAGTCATGCCACTGGCACAAAAATACCCCATAGCTTCTGCGCCCTCCCACAGCGACTGTGCAGGTATGAAGTCTGCCCAGATGGTTCAGTGCACAGTCCTTTAATAGGAAATGTCTGAATTTGAGGTCTGCAAGTCTGCAGAAGTGGCTCCTGACACCCCATCTGCTTTGGCTTTTACTGGGTCACCTTTTGCTACCTCCTCTCTGCCCAACTACAGGTCTACAGCAGAGCTCTGAACATTCACCCTTCTCTTCCCTCCATCTCCCTGTACCCAGCTGGGTGCCACACCTGCATGCTCAGACACTAGCATCGTCCCCTCTGGGAAGCCATGCCTGAGGCATTTGTACCAAGTTTCCCACTCACTGTGTGTGACTTTGGTCATGCGCGTCATCCTGGGAGGGTAAGCCTCTAAAGACACTGGGCTTATTTCATATTTCTCCTCCTTATTCCTCTTTCATATTCCTTCTTCTTAGAACAGTACTAAGGAAGGACTTGGGGTCAACACTCTTTTCTTTTGTGCCTTAGTCTGGGAAGTCACAATTGTTTGAAAAGTTGGAATCATGAAGAAGACAAGCACTAATGTGAGAGGAGTAAATTACTTCTTTTAAAAAGTATTAATCTAAATAACATAAACTCAGAGGAGAGCAAAGGGATGGAGCCTCCTGCTCAGAACTATTCATTAGAAAAAGGAATAAACCTTTAACAGGAAATGATGAGCTGGGATTAAAGCAGCAAAAATTATAGTAATACAGAATTTTTGAAAATGAAAATGTAGAAGATAAAATAGAAAAAGAATATAATTCTTCATATTTATGTTGGAAGCAATTACTATATAAGTAATAATTTTCCAATTGATTCATTCATAAGCCTTTTGCTAAGATTTTTGGATCAAGATAATCCATCAACAATAGTGTCCTAAGGCCTGTTTTGAACCAATCTTATTAAGTAAAAGTTGTTGGCAGTAAAGGTCCCCTATGTAAGGTAAGACAGGTGACATTGATATGAACATGCATTTTGAAGTATTGCCTTAATAAAGCCAATTAACATTCATCAACTCACATATTTATTATATTTGGTGTGTAGTTAGTGATGTACTCTCTTACAGAATTCCAAGTATACAGTGATTCATAGTTAAATAGAGTCCTACAATGAGTGGCCTCGATGCCTCTCTTGAACCAATCCATTGTTAAAAATATTTGCCCAATAGTCACTACAGTCTCTATGTACTGCTGGCCATGGCCATTCAAAAAGAGGCCCTGAGGGGAAGTAGAATTCTGTTTCTAGAATCTTGAACAGGGAACCTATTTGCCAAACCATCACAACCCCTCCTCGATCCTAGAGAAGCTCCCAGGATTCCTCTGCATTGTTACTAGGATCACAAATACATATATGTAAAAGTTAATTGCATAGAGAGTCTTTGTGACAAAGTCCCTTAGGGATGACCTAGTAGAGGGGGAGATGTGGATAGAAGGAGAAACGTGGTGCTTTTGAAGATATTACTTATTAAAAATAATTACAAGTCACAATACAGAGATGCTAATGTTAGTTAAATTATAATGGAAAGGTGGTTAATGGGTAAGAAGTCAGAAAGAATGAATTGGTCTGGGTGTTCTGTTGTCCAGTAGAGTGACAATAGATGATTATGAAGTACACCACAGTTTTAAAAAGCTAGCAGAAAGGTTTTTGCATGTTTTCACCAAGAATAAATACTATTTGAAGAGAGATGAATTTTAACCCAAGTTGAACACTGAACACTGCATATGTGTATCAAAACTTCACATGGCACCCCATAGATATGTAGAATTTTGTGTTGATTTTAAGAAATGTTCTTAATACATAGGTGGCTGAAGAATTGGTTTTGTATCTTCACTGTGTTTAAAATTTCTTACAATTTAAAAAATAAATCCTCTGTGTCTCCATACCTCTGGAGTCGCAGGGCAGCAGGAGTCTCTTCAGGGTCCCTGATTCCTCAAGATTACAAGGAGAGGGGCCAAGACTGGGAAACTGGGCCCTTCCTGACAGTGTCCCCAGAAGGATACGTGGTCCAGGGACCCTGAGAGAGTGTCCTGTATTGCAGAGGGCTTGTTCCCCAGCTCCTGCACCTGGATGGTGGTGCTGGCTGTGTTTGCCTCTGTCCTCGTCCTCACTGCAGCCATCTGTGCTGTGTTTCTGCTTGCCGGGAAAGACAAAGTGAGTGGGGTCAGACCAAAGGACTGGTGTGGAAGGTTTGCAATAAAGTCAGGAGTGAATGAGGGGCAGTCTTCAGAATTAAAACTGAGAAAGAATAACTTGAACAGGAAACAGAATTCACCTTCACCTTCTGGCCTACGTCTTTCTCAGATGACAGGTTTCCTGGTTGAGGCAGCCACCTCATCACGAGAAGTACGTGTGTGTGTCTGTGGGATTGTTTTCAGATCCATCACTTAAATAGTTGCATTCAAAAACTAGAACCTCCTATGGATGTATATATCTGTCTGTTTGTCTATTTACCTATCTCTTCATCCAAAGATGGCCGAAGGCTGTGGCATTTTCTTTTAGCAGAACCCCTTGGTCAGCTTTAGGGCATCTTCTCCTGTCCTCAGAGTGCCAGTGTTTTTAACTTTGAAAGGTGCTTGCTGGATCAGGCTCAGGTGACTCCTTTGGGAACAGTCACAGGATTTTGACAGATTTAAAGTACACTCAGGCCAGGGCTGCATTCGCCTGCCTACCTTTTCCCAGTCTCCAAACAAAGCATCTCCTGAGAGAATTCATTTCCATGCCCCAATTCTCACTCCAGGTGGGAAGTGCTGGGATTGAAGCCAGCTGTTGGAAACCTGGGTAGCCCAGGAAACTGTGCAGGATGGGAACCAACTGCTCATCTATGGGCAGTGAAGGGAAAACGATTCTCAGAAAGAATCACTCACAGGAGGGCTGGAAGAAAAACTGAGGCCTTGCCTGCCTTGCCTTCCAGCATATCCCCTAGTTTGTTGGAAGGTTTCCCTCCATCAGCATCAATGCCAGTGCTGTCCAGGCCCTTACCAGCCCTCCTGTAGGACCAGGATGTGGCTGGCTTAGACCCCTCTATTTACGGATGCTCACCCAATTGCAGTATACTGAAGAGCCACCTGCATGATTTACTTCCCCTACTCCTGCAAAGGGAGTACTCATACAGGGTGGACAGAAACCAGGGTGAGAAGAGATGCCTGCCCTGTGCATGTGCTGCTCTTGGGCCCCAGTCTCTGCAAGGGACATTTGACAGAGCCCTGCCCAGAGTGTCACAAGGCTTGTTCCAAAACATGATGTTACTAATGTTGTGCAACTTTAGAAGACAGGTTTTTTTTTTTTTTAATATGGAGAGTTGTTTGAAGGAACCAAAAATAGTATTTGGAAGCCAGAAAAAAATCAAATAGAAAAATATAAGAAGAATGTTGGTTATTGATCAAATAATTTGACAACATGTCTGATAATTTGGAAAGTTTTTCCAAATGTACTACTTCAATGTCACCAATCATCATTTATTCAAAATATCTCATTCAAATTATGATCTTCACTGTTTCCCTTTCATATTATTTTAATTTGATAATTATATCAGGTTGAACTACAGAAAAATATCAAATAGTGTGTGTGAGTGTGTGTACGTGTCCAATTGTTAGGAGCATTTATCCAAAACAATTGTTACACTACACTAAATAAGCTCTTTTTTTAAAGATACATTGTTTTGGGTCCACATATGCACTCTCTCAGCTCAAACAAAATTAAACCCAAAAGTGTGTGGAATAGGCTTAGCACACTGATTTATCATATAAAGGGGGAAAAGGAATATATACTCTTATTAAGTTGATTCTACATAAACCAAATTTGAAGAAAGTATAGAAAGTGGTTAAATGTAGAGAGTGTAACTGCATAATATTTGTCTAAATTAAACATTTCTTTTTAGAATGAAAGAGATCCCTGCTGGTATTTATACTAAAAATGAAATAAAATGGGGACAGCCTGGGGTTTCTCAAATTGATTTCTATCACCTCTCTACTTAGGAAGGACTTCTTGTTTTGGGGGTAGAGTAGCTGGGCACAGGTTTGAGGGAACCCCACAAAGTGTATCTTATTATGTATCCCTTTGATTTGGGAGTCACACACATGCATTACCTTTTGAAAAAAATCAGAAATAAAACTTAGAAAATAAAAAAAAAATGATTTGAGCCAGGTGTGGTGGTGCATTCCTGTGATCATACTGTAGAAGGCTAAGGATGGAGAATGGCTTGACCAACCTGGCAACACAGTAAGACCCTCAAGTCAAAAATGACTGATATATCAAGAAATGTCTATATTCATGCTGAAATGTGGGCATTTATCCCTTAGCGTGCATTAATTGAGAAGCAAATGTCCATGAATGGAGGTGTCTGGAGAAGTCAACAGTACAGGCAACAAAGGTGTGACTCTAGTTCCCATGGGGAAAGTAACATTTCCCACTTTCTAAATTTTCTGGTGCCTGGTGTGAGGTCCAGTCCAGGGATGCTGCAGTGGTTGGGACCTGGTCTTGTTACCACCAGGGCCCATTGTGTTCTGCTTGGTCCTCAGGATTGTACAACAGAAAAGCTGGGCTAATGGGAGGACCTTAGGTCACTGAGAGTGCAACATTGTCAGATGTGAGTTCCCAGAAGGAGGAAGTGGATTAGGGAACAGCTGGAGCTGGGGTGGAGGCATGGGAGCTTCTGCCTAATGCTTAGGTTCCATTTGGTGTGAGAGTGTGAGGTGGTTCTCACGCCACCCATTGTGGGTCTGGGTCCTCCTCCTCCTTCTGTGTCCTGCACATTGCTAATGGGATTTAAAATGCTGCAGTCTTGGTGAAAAGCAGCCTGGCATTTTCTCAAAAAGTTGTTCACAGAATTATCCTAGGACCAAGCACCCCCCCTTATGTGTGTGCCCACAGAGTCAACAACAGAGGTCACCTGCCCTTGAGCATTCATGTGACATTACTCACAAGAGCCGCAGGCATCTGTTGAGTCTTTTTGTTCCAGTGTTCCCAGGCATCAATGGTCACATGAATGGATGAACAAATATGGCATAGATTCAGACACAAAAAAAACAAGGTCTGTTATATTCTCTAATAGAGATAAACTTTCAAAATACTATATAGAAAAATAAGCCAAACATAAACAGACAAACTGTGTGTGACTCATTAATATGCAACATTGTCAGATGTGAGTTCCCAGAAGGAGGAAGTGGATTAGGGAACAGCTGGAGCTGGGGTGGAGGCATGGGAGCTTCTGCCTAATGCTTAGGTTCCATTTGGTGTGAAGTAGAGCCTGGGAAGCGAAGGTGAGGAAGGCACAGCTGTGGAATAGAGCTTTTGCCACTGGGTCACTCACTTCACAATGGTTAAAGCACCAAAGAGTCTGCACCAGAGCAGGCAAAGCTGCTTTCCTCATAACATTGGGCTTGGAGGAAAAAGCCCTGAACTCCACTCCTGGATTGAAGTGTTGCTTTTTTTTTTTCTGTTGCCATTTTTTTTTCCTGCATCCTGCTGTCTGTAGTTGGGAAAGACAGGAATGTGGACATTTCTGGGCTGCTTCAACTACAGAAAGGAACTCTGTAGGGACCTGGTATCTAACTGGATCTCCAGAGCTCTTGTGAGCTGAAAGGCAGCTCCCCCAGGCCCCAGTGAGTCTCACCAATCAATGCATCTTTTTTTTTTTATTATCTTAGGTCTACTCAAGACAAAGCACGGTAAGTTGGCTTAGTTTTAACTCACAGAACCTCATCCCCCATTAAGACTCTGGAACACATTGTCCAGCATGAGAAGGTGTGGGAAGTGAAAGAGCTCAAAAAGTTCCAAGGAACTCAGGCCATCCGTGATAGCAGCAGATCAGGGAAAAGCATGGTTGAAGATGAGCCACCTGCCCAGCTTAACATGCCTGTGTGCACACTTCCAGCAACATCTCCAAGGGGCAGCTGTGCTTTGGCAGTTCCAGAGAACCCAGGCAGAATCACCATACCACACTGCCTACCAAGTCTTCTATGAGGACTCCATAGAGCATAGGGGTCTCCAACTTGGAGGTTCCACAGGTTCAGCTGTTAAAAGTGCAGAGAGCTGAGCCCTATGCCAACTTCTGATTCAGCAGGTCCAGGCTGGTCCTAAAAATGAGGATTCTACAAACTAATGTGTGATGCTGACACTGCAGGGCCAGGAACCACACTGATGGTTTAGGAAGATATTGAGAAGCATTTAAACATCAGAGTTTAAAGTCGATATATTAAAACTCGATGTAGGAGACTAGTCCAAGGTTGAGGACTTGGTCAAATCCAGCAAGAAGACAAGCAGTTACCAAGTGTGTCCACACCTGGGTCTTACCTACCTGTGGGCCTTACAAATAGAGAAGAAGATGTAAGAAGGATAAATAGACTGATTTATTTCTGAGAGGAGGACAATTTATTCTGCTTTGATTTTAAAATCAAAATAGCCATTTGGAAACTCCAGTTTCACTCACTTGGTCTATTTGTACCAGGTGTGCACCTGCTTCATCCCAAGGATTATGATTAAGATGCTACAAGCTGAAGATGTGGACCTTTGGTCCTGATGCTGTAGCAAAGATGTCCCTGGCAGAGCAGGCTGGTCCTGAGGGAGGCACTAGGCTTACAGGGTAAAGCAGTTCTGAGGGAATTAGAGAGGGGTAGCACTACCCTGCTTGATCAGAAAAGCAGGTCTCCAGGTCTCCAGAGCAGGAAGAGATTCCCAACAGAGTTGAGGTGCAAGTGTGAGCTCTGCAGGCCACTTCTCAGGTGAAGAGCCCCTCCAGGTGAGTAAACGTGGGTAACAACCATAGATACTACCTGAGTTAGAAACACAATGTTGGTGGTAAATCTCCTTTGGGTCTTGACCATTCCTCTACCTCCAATTAGTTAATAATATTAGAGAAATTATCCTCAGACAGTTTAAAATTATTTAAAAATAAATGCCTAATGCCTGGGGCAGTGTTTTTCCCTGGGAGCCCCATAACCCAGATAACTCTCCTGTACCATAACCCATAACTCTCTCCTGTACCACGGTGGGCACCCAGAGAAGGGGTGAGGGAGAGGATGCTCAGGCAAACCCATCTGACCCATCCCAATCTGACATGGATGTAATCACAAGCCCAGATCATCCGTCCCTGTAAACTGTGACTCTGAGCACAGCCACATCTCTGAACTCATACACATCAGAAACTTAAATCCCAACTTACACAAGTCATAGACTTTGGTGGCCTGTGGAACAATGAACTATCAGGATTTTAGACAAGTACCTTTTAACTTGGGCACATATTTGTTTTTAAGATAGGCTCAAGGGACACATGGTGAGTCATTCATAAATTCCTCTCTGCTATAGGAATTTATGAATTTGGCTACAATTTAAAGGCCAGGTAATTTTGAAGAACAGATTTGAGGAAGGAAATATCAATAAATATCAATAGGGAGTTTGGGATTCTGAGTATCCCTAATGAGCTTGATCAAGCATCCCTTTGCTTTGTTGGATTATTATCTCTGTTATTCCTTCCAGGTTGTAAATATGACTTTGATTCCGAGGAATAAAGAAACTGGTTTTAGAAACTGGGAAGAATGCTAAAGGAAAGGTTGCAGTAAATCCATAAAATTTTAGAAAAAGAGCCAATCTGAAAACAGCCTCCCCCCTCCCATCCACCATTGAGAGCTCTACCAATGCCTGCTGTTACCACTTCTTATTTCTTGCTCATTATTATGCTGGTTTTGTTTGCTTACTCCTTTCCCTGGGTTTGAGAAGAAGGAAGGCTCCCTAATTGTATGTAAAGTTCCTTCTTTGCATTTGCCTCTCTGTGCCTGGAGGATCCTCTCTAACCCTCTGGGGTTCAGAATCCTTCCCCATGCCCACACACCAATAACAAAAGAATCATTGCTGTTTATCATCACAAAGTCACACCCTATGAAGTGCTCAAGGACAACAACATCTTTGCAATGCCCAGGATTTCTTCCAGTTTTGCCCCTGCAGATGGACTGGATGATCTAGGGCATCCTGACTCTTTCCACTCTTTCCACACCTACTCCTGCCCAGATCCTGGGACCCTGTCCCTGTCCCTTATTGCTCAGGTCTCCCAGAAGAACCAGATGAGTTCTTTGAGGAATATCTTACAGGGAGCCCCACAGAAAAGAGCAGAAATCTGAGGCAGGGGTGGACACAGGCCACAGGGCAATGGCCCTCCACAGTGCTTTGCAAGTCTCAGAAAACCACCTGGGGATGATGAGGAAACACCGTTTCAGCATCTCTTCTGCCTCTTCCTCATTCTTATCTCATATCTGGATAATCTTTTATACAGTCATGGCTTGAAAGAATCGAGTCAAGATTGCTTCTCTAGCAAGTCTCCCAGACTTTGATAGCTGTGGGCTTACCTTTATTTATTACTTATCTCATTTCATACAGAACTGCTAATTAATCAGAAAGGTAAGTACAATTTCTTTACGTTGTGGAGGCAAACATACTGTGGAAAAATGTTTGATATATTAAAGTTATGTTACAATTAATTTAGACATAATAATCACCGATTAGTTTAAAGTGCATTTATGTCATTTAGTTATCTGCTGAAATTATCATTGATAATATTATGAATTGTAGTCGCACGGACATTTTAATTTTAAGATTATCACACTGAAGCATATTCACTTTGAATATCTCAGCTTATTAAATGATTTTATTTTTTTTAAGCCCACATAAAGCATAACCCTAATCCTAACCATAACCCTAAACCTGGATGCATATTCTTGGTTGGCCTTTTCTATGATTGTTTCTAAGTGAATACATCAATAACAAAATTCTGATTAATTTTCATCTTGATTTTTCTTCTGATTCAGTTTTCAATTTCTCCCTTAATATTATTTTGCTTTATTATATTGTGAAGTACTAACCAAATGTATCAGAATCAACTCTGAACTATTTAAAGGCTTTTTCCTGATCTTATGTAATATAATTTAAAAAAAGAAAATATCTGAAACTATTGACCCAGTTATCAATATTTTAATGATTTTTCTCACAATATATTTTTATTTAATTTATTTTTTAATCTCTTTCAACCTTGTTATTTTTAGCTTTGTTGAGGTATCAGGACTAATAAAGCTTGTATATATTCCAGCTGTACAAGAAGGCGTATACCTATAGAGCTGTAGCTATCCCTGCTATAAAAACATGGCATGGCTAATGGTCTTCTCTGTCTCTCTACATGGTTTTGAGTTAAAATCCATATTAGTCCAGGTAACTTAGTTCTTTCTTAGCTTCACTGGCATTAGACATTTTCCAACACTTCACTTTTGGTGTACTATCCTTATGGGTGAAGTGATTTTCCTGTGGTTTGTGTACAGCTGCAACTTGTTTCTAATGCCTCCAGCCACTCTGTCTTCTAACAAGAGGATTCAACCCCTTGCACTCAGGCAGTCAATGGCAACAGGGCTTGCTGCTGCCACAGGCCTGTTTTCTTACTGGTTTCTCCCTTTTCTCCTCCTAACATCTGTGATTAAATGATTTTCTCCCACAGTATCCTAACTCCTTACTGTTCGATTTTTGTGCATCTGTTATAAGTTTTGCTTTGTGGTCCCTGTGAGGCTAAGAGAAAACGTAGTTTTAACAAACTATTTTAAGCAAACAAGAACCTAACTGACCACAAAGAAATGAACTGGGCAGAATGAAACTCAACATCTTAACTCCAATAACCAACACAACTCTTGAAAGCATATGTCACAATTTTTATCTTTTTATATTATGTGTCCCTTGACCATTTGCTATGGCTATGCCCTTACTTTTAATCTGTGCTTTGGCTTCGTGTTAAGACTATAGATGGATTCCACACATGGTTACCATGTCTGCACACTGTCAACACAGACCTTGGGGTCCCTGGTTGCACCCCACTTGACTGACACATGTAGCTGCAGCCCTTCTCCATCAGCCAGCCTCTCCATAGATCTCAAGTGTGTTGATTTTTCCTGGTGATCTTTCCTTTGGAGTTATCATTTGCCCAGGGCCCCTGCAGAGCTATTTCTGTTTGGGAATAGCCACCTCACTGCTTGTGAGGGAAGGTGAAGCCTGGTGCCTCCTACTTCTCCATCTGGCCAATGTCTCTCACTGTCAGCTTTGTCCTTTATAATATTTGCCCTCTTGTAGGTCTTTGGACTTACTTTTTCCCATCTGGAACTTGTGTGTCCTTGGTCAGCTCCAGGTTAGTCCTGCCTTCCCTCCAGGAGAGTGGCAACTCTTTTCCCCCTGGGGTGGGACAGAGCCCTCCCTGGGCTCCAATTCTCTTGCTTACCCTATCACCTTACATATTGGTCTATACAGGTGACAAGGTGTGGCTACCTCTCCTTCATTGCTGGACCTTGTGGCCTGCTGAGTTTCTGGCCCTTGGCTGAAATATAACTAACTGTTGAGTGAAAGAATGAATCTTTTTTTTGAGGCAGATATTGATTAGCATGTTTTTGAATATATAGACATATTTAAGGAGAAATGACATATTATCGATCACTTAATGTTTCTCAAGATCATTTTGTGTCTGGCTGATGAATTTCATAGAATGATTTTTAAAATTCATTTATAAAGGGATTATTGATTTATATATTTTTATTCATTCTTTTTAGTTATACATGAGAGTAGAGTGTATTTTGACATATTACACATATATGGAGAATAACTGCCCATTCTTCGGGTTGTATACGATGTGGAATTATACTGGTCATATGTTCATATATGAACAAAGGAAAGTGATGGCTGTCTAATTCATTCTACTGCCTTTCCAGTTCTCTCTCTCCTCTGTCTCACCCACTAATCATGGCCCTCCTCTCACTCTTGCCTACTGTGAGTCACCATCTGCATATCGAAGAGAACACTAGGCCTTTGGTTTGGGGGTATTGGCTTCTTTCAATTAGCATGATAGGCTCCAGTTCCATTCATCAAATCAGATAGGAAAAGAGAAGTATGAAATCTATTCTGTTTATTAATCTCGGGTTTGAATACTCTGTAAAACCTAATTTTTCATAAATCTGTTATTCCGGGCAATTAATATTTTATAATGACTTGGTCATACATTGGTATGACCAATTTGGTATGTTCATTTGACAAGCTTCCTCTGGGCCATAGAGAGTCCCATCTGAACAGTCAGGTCAGGAGCTGCCTAGGAATAAGCCTGTCCATGGGGGACTAGCCAGACTGTACAGGACCTAAGAAGGAAAAAGTTGTGGTTTCAAAGGGAGTCTTTAAGTTGTCCATCTTGCCATAAAGGGACATATTGGGACTGGTCAGTGGTTGCAAGGGCACAGAGGATTACCTTTAAGAATGTTAACACAGAGCCAGGCAGACGAATGTAATAGCAGGGAATGGAAGAGCCAGGTGTGGGGGTGCACACCTATAATCCCAGAAGCTCAGGAGCCTGGAGCAGGAGGATCTTGAGTTCAAAGCCAGCCTAAGCAAAGGCGAGGGACTAACCAAGTCAGTGAGACCACATCTCTAAATAAAATACAAACTAGAGATGAAGATGTGGCTTAGTGTTTATGTGCCCCTGATTTCAATCACCAGTACCCATAAAGAAGAAGAAGAAGAAGGACAAGGAGGAGGAGGAGGAGGAGGAGGAGGAGGAAGAGGAGGAGAAGGAGAAGGAGGAGGAGGAAGTCATCAATACAGAGATGTCCTCTGCTGAGACAGGGCCCTCCTATTTATCTTTTCAAATCTGCACCTGACCTGTCTTCAGTGCTTTTGTGCTGGATAAACCAGAGGCTTTGAGGAGATGTGAGAAGATGCCCCGTGTGTGCAGAGTGGGAGGCTGCATTTCCCAGACAAATTATGACCCCAAATCTCTACTAATAAAAGGTTCTGGGAGCATTTCTGAAGGACTTAGAGTGAGATTAAATGAGAGTGATTCCTGCCTAAAGCAAGTGGGTTGTAGATCTTTCTTTAGCCAGCAGCAAAGGTTTAAGTGACTGTGTGTTATGTGGCCACATTTGGTAAAATGCTTAACTGCTGTTTTGAGAAAACATGAACTAGGTACTATGAAACACAGATCATTATTGTGACACTTCCAAAGAAGCTTCTGAGGATCTGTTTACCCTTGTGTCTGAAATACTCCAAATGTGAGGCAGATGAATGGAAGAGCAGGGAAATTCCAGACATCTTGAACTGTTTATGTAGGAGAATCAGCACAAGGTGGAGACTGAGGTAAGGTCCAGCCTGGAATACCCCAGGCTTCAGGACAGCTAAAGAGTGAGGACCTTAAAACACTAAGATGTGCATCTGGAAACACTCTTGCTGTTTCTGGAGCTCCCTAAGACATGTGGTTTAGGTAAAATGCAAGAGGCATACTCCTTCTTGATCGACAGAATAAATCAAGCCCTTCTGGAAACACCATCCCGGGCCGGCTCTGCCTTGAGTTATTTTATTTGCTCCTGGTCACTTTACAGGTCTTCTCCTCTTTAATGCTTTGGTGATGAGTTAAGTACCTGAAAGTTAGTTGAGGATGTAGAGTTTGTGACTAATTGTTGCCTGTTTTCTCAGCTGGAGAACCTCACCCAAAACTTTAAGGCACAAAGGGAAACTTTTTAATATTTTGTTTCATATAAATATATTCACAGGTTAAAAAGAGTTTTTCAGTTTGTGTTATGATTTCTTACTCAGGTAATATGAGTTCCTTTCTGTGTCACACACACTAGAACACCCAGCTTTGGTCTCAGGTTCTCTGTTGTCAAATGGAGACCAAATCCTGGGATGGATTGTCTGTGTTAAGAACAAGAAGAAATTTGTTAATATTGTTTTAATGTGCTTTTTCATATATAGAAGAAATAGAACAAGAGAAAGGTAAGTAACATTTATTTTTGACCTATGCAGTAGTTTAACATATATACAATTGATATTTGTGATTGTTGCAACAAAACCAAAATTCATTAGCAATTTATTTAATCACCTAAAAGTAATGTTTGGGGACAATTAAACCAATATCATGGTAATGTGAAAAGTCCTTAATGAGCATTCATAGAAGGTAGACAGTCCTCGGCAGGGATGAGGAAAGGTGTGGTGTGGGTATTCAGCCCTTCCTCCTCCCCCGTGCCCCCCAGTGATGATGAGTGACTCCTCCAACAGCAAGAGGAGTGAGCCCATAGGTCCTGCTGAGGAGGGACCAGCCAGGCCAAGGAGCTGAAGAGCAGGGATAGGGAATGGGAGGCGGTGGTGAGGAAGGAGAGGGCTGGCAGCAGGGACCTCCACAAGCTGTCCAGAGTGTGGCAGCAGGTGGCCTGGTCAGAGGAGAGGGATATCAGCACTGGGACACTCTTTTCCAAGCCCAGGCAGAGGCAAGCCCAGGCGGCCAGCATGCAGATCTTGTTCCAGGAGAGAATGTTACCTGAACGCTGGCCAAGAATTGAGAGGCCAAATGGATCTGCACTCAGGTGGTGCTGCGCATGTCACATTTTCTTCAAGGCAGAGAATGCATTATACAGTTAGGTGGGAGGTTTTCTGGAAGAAAGCTAAGAAGGAATCCACTCAGAGACGCTCCAGTAAGCAAACAGCCTAAAAGTCAGCCGATTACTTGGTATTCAGTATTTGGTATTAAAATTCACAAATCAGATTTATTCCTGAGCCATTATACAAATCTAACAGTGCCTAATCTATTGAATAAAAACTGTTTCATTGGATGAAATAAATTCTGTGTCATTTCTGTGGTTCCTTTTAATTAATTCATCCATTCATTAATGTTGGTTCACCTAGGAGATTAATAAGTGGTGATTAGTCTTTAATGTGTATTAATGGGATCTAAAATCAGACTGTCCTGTTTAAAATTATTTCAGTACTTAAGATTTCCAAGATCTTGCAGAAGTTTATTAATCTCACTCAGCTGCATTTTTCATTTGCAATTTACCTATGATAATGCTATCGAGGTGATATCATTCACTCAAGAGTAAAATTTTGCATATTTAAATACCTGAACATATATTACAGATAATGTTATTCTTACCACTACCAGAATTATAGCTATTAATTTCCAGAGAAAGCATGATTTTATCTGCTTTACCAAATTCTGAGATCCCATGAAATCAAAATGAATCTATGGCGTCTATTTAATCCTCACTCAATTATTTCTGTGAAATAATAAATTAGCTTAAAAATTAGTTTAAATTATTATGTAGGCAACAATGTATCCTGGGCCTGAATATTCTCCTCTCACATGCTCACTGCTCTTTCACTGACAGAGCTGGTCTAAGGCCTAATGTATTCATAAAGTATTTCACTAAATTGAGCCTCACATGACCAGGGATTGTTGACCTGTGCATGGTGATAATGAGATAAGGGTTATCAGTTATGTGAATTTGCATTTTCACCCATGTCAGCTAATTTTTTTATCCACTTGTTTGTTTTTCAGCTGCACTCCTGAAGAAATGTAGTAAGTTTTAATTAGCCATTGCATTCTGAAACCCACCACTCTGTTTTAGAAAGATAAATCTCTTGATGTGCTCATAAATATGATGATTTCATGATTATCCAGGATATGGTCGTAGAAAGGCTGAATTCATGAACCTGGGAGAAGTAGGAATCTAGTCCTTAAATTATGTTGGGTTCTAGAGAGAGTTTCTTCTTTGTCCACTCTAGTGTCTATTGCCCCAAGTCCACACTCCATCAAAATGCAGCCTACCACTGCACATACATACACACAGCCAAGTGCCCTGCCATTGCTCATCCTAGATCCACAGAATGGTCATTGTCTCTGGAGGGACTGGGCCTGCTCCACTGCACACAGTGCCACTACCAAGACTCACAGCCCCATTAGAGGAGACAAGCCATAGGGTCCCAAATCGAAGAGGCTCTGCCTGTTCCTAGGTACACTGAGCTTCAAATCTTACCAAAAATATTCTGATTCAGCTTGGGATGGCTGTGTGGGTGCCATGCCCAGGGGTGAGGAGCCTGCTCCTGGGCTTGTGCTGGGGCCTGTCAACTCTCCCAAAGGGGGCTCTCCATGCTGCCAACACATAGAGATTTGTGTGAAAGCAAAGAAACAAGAACAGCATGATGGGACTGTTTCAAAACATCCCATGCTGCTGCCTCCCCTTAGGCACCAGACAAAATGCCACCAGGTTTGCCAGGAGTTTTTCACAATGGTATTTGCAAAGTTGTCCCTGCTACATCTGACTTTGGAGGAAACTCAGAGGCAGATTCTCTGCCTAGCAAAATCTTCTTCCATAAGGTAAGCTACTAAGTACAGCAGTGCTTCAAATGGGCCTGTGCAAAGAAACCCTTCATTGGATTTAGAATGACTTCAGACATATTCTGTTCTTTAAGCCTTAATTTATTTGTTTGTTTATGTTTTCCAATAATTGTGACCAACTTATTCATACAGGGTAAATTAATACTTGATTTTAATTTAAAATAAAATTAAATGCATTTTTTTTTTGGGTTTTGGTACCAAGGATGGAACCCAGGGGTTCCTAACCACTGAGCCACATTCCCAGTCTTTTCTTTATGGTTTATTATAAGACAGGCTCTCACAAAGTTTCTTGGGGCCTCCCTTAGTTTCTGAGCCTGGCTTTGAACTTGCTATTCTTGCCTCTTCCTCCAAAACCACAGAGATAACAGGTGTGCACTACTGTGCCAGGCTCAAATGCATTTTTAAAACAATGCAAACAAACTGCCCTTGTATAAGGAAGAGAAAAGTATCATGCATGGAAGAAGAAAAGCTCATAACTATAGTTTATGTTACTTAAATTGGTCATATTATATTAATCTGTTTTATGCTCCTATAATAGAATTCCAGAGACTGGTATTTCATATGTACCTTGATTTATTTAAAGCACAGATTTACTTCTTACAGTGGTCCAAGATCATGGCACCAGCATCCTGTGAGGGCAAACTTGCTGCATCATTTTATGGTGAAAGGTGGAAATGTAGCAGAGTTCATGTGCAGCATAGAGAGGGGAAGGTGCCTCGCCCACTCCTTTATTTGGAACACTCCCAAGAGAACCAGCCCACTCCATGATCTTGGCACTAACTCCTTCATGAGGACAGTTTTCCCATTACAGAATTGCCCAGTAATAGTTCTGTATTCCAACACAGCTGCATAGTAGATTATTTCTTCCACATGCACTTCCAGGAAAATTCAGAGCACAGCTTTTCATGGTGAAAATTTCTGGTCCCCCACATCTTTGTCATTCTCCCATGCAAAATATATTTATTCTATCTCAATATCCTCAAAGTGATAATTTTTTTTATCACCAAAGAAAAAGTCTAAGAACCAGAGTCTCATCTGAATCAGACACAGCCAAGTCTCCAGGTGTGAGTAACATGGGAACAATTCTTCTCCAGCCCAGAGCCTGTGAAATCAGCAAGGTTCATGATTCCAAATATAAGGAAAGACATGGGACAGGTATACTTTTTTCCAGTTATTATATAAGAGGGAATAAAAAACAAAGGAGAAACAGATACCAAGCCTAAAACTTCACAGATAAAATAACATGTAGCTGGGCACAGTGGTGCACCACACCTATAATCCTAGCAGCTCAGGAGGCTGAGAAAGGAGGGTTGTGAGTTCAAAGTCACCCTCAGCAACTTAGCAAGGCATTACACAACTCAGTGAGACCATGACTAGAAATAAAATAGAAAATAGGGCTGGTGATTTGGCTCAGTGTTTGATTGCCCCTGAATTCAATTTCTGGTACCAAATAGTAATAATAAATAACAACAACAACAACAACATTAAGATTTAAAGCTAGAAGATGACATAATTTCTACTGCAGATTGATGGAGCATATTGATGGCCTTCCTCATGCCATTATCTTCATGTGTCTATTATTGTGCTTTGATTTTATCTGTCCTACCTCTACCCTGGCTTCTCCTTCCTTCTCTTCCCCCTCAAGAATACTTCTTCTTCTACTTTCAGGCATATTTTTACATACAAGGCATTAAGATCTCTTTTTCTCTACATACTCACCATGATGCTTTGCTCTGTCTTGATCACAGCCATTCTAACTGGGGTGAAATGGTTTCTCGTGGTGGTATTGACCTGCAGTTACTGATGGCTAATGATATTGAATGGTTTTTTATTTTGTTTTAGTTTTAAAAAAACTTGAAAAGGAACTTTGATCATATACTCTGGAAAGATGTGGGGACCCATGTCCTTAGCCCTGTCTTCAGGGCTGACAAGGACTTTGAGGGTTTACAGAAAGGGGACTGAGGTCCAGTGTGAAGAGCTCACTCAGCTGGAGGCTTTGCACACCTGCCAATACAGAAGGTCTTGGTCAGGTGTGCCCTGCCCATCCTTATCTCAGGCTGGTCCCACAGGGCCTTGTCCAATAAGGAAGTTGCTGTTGCCTGAGCTGGGGAAGGTGGGGTGGACTCCAGTCCTCACATGAGATCCATCCATCATCCCTTTGTCCTGAAATTCAGGATGAATTTGGAGCAAAGAAGGTTGGTGTAAAATGCAAGCAGAGAAGCTGAATCTTTAGTCCCCCTTTTAGCCCCCCACTGACATTTACAGGACAAAGTAAAGAATCTAAGTCCTTGTCACCATCTGTCCTGTCCTCTGCCCATTCCTCAGTCCTGAGGGACCTCGAGTGTTGGCCAGTGTGGTCAGCAGGTTCCTTTTCCCAATGCTAAACTGGTCTTTAAACAATAGCTGGAACATAAAAGCAAAAAGGATAAAAAGTTAAGCCTGAAAGTAGAAGCACCATGATAAATTATAAAGTGAAATACAAGTGAGCCAAAGTCTGAAGTTGCCAGTTAGGCTTCTCTCTCCTTTTAAATGGTTCCAAAAATATGGGCTACTAAAAATATATAGTTGGGATCATATTTTCTTGTTTTTGTCTAAGTACAGGGCCCCTGTCCAAGCTATTTGCTCCACCTTCTCTGTGCAGGAGTCTGGTGGAAGGGCTTTGGTGCCAGGCAACCGTCCATGAGAACCCCTTCTCAGTGACTTGAGGGCTTTACTTAACTTCTACTATACCTCCCACAACTGCACATAGCATCACATTAAAAAGGCTTCTGTATTCCTCTCAAGTCTCCCTGCATCCCTGTTGTCCAACTTCTCATTCCTCCTCATTTTATTACATTGTTGAACTTTCCTTCTGAGTGTTCAAGACCAAGTAGGTGACGCCTGTGCTGACCCCTCTCCTTCTACTGCTCAGTAAGGTGAGACTTATTAGGCCTACCCTTAGAAACTTTTGAGAAGCCTCTTGGCCCCTTCAGTCTCTTCCTCTACTAGTTGTGTCATCTGCCAGAATGGGTCAAAGTCTTGCTGATCACATGGGGGTTGCCTTGAACTGTTAGGGAAATTTTCCTCCCCAAAGACACTCCTCTGCAAAATGTTTGCAGATAGCTTCCTGGCCTCCAGGGTCCTCTTTGTCCCCCCCTGACTGGTAGGGTAGGTGACTAACTCAAGTGCCAGGCCCTTAGAGAGGGTTCTGGCTGATTTTTTAAAGCAAGACCAAAAATATTTGTTATTTTTCTTAGCCTTTATAATCTTACAGATGAGAAATATAAATAATATTTACTTATGTGTCTGCTTTGATCCAAAATAAGAAAAAAAAATTAAATCCATAACAGAAAAGACTAGGCCACTAGTCATTATTTACAAAAATAAATAATATTCAGAAATTAAACTATGCTTGTTACTTTCATAGAAAATATAAAATAAAGTTTAAGTGAACAGAAAATATGATGAAGTGGCATTATTGGATGGTCTTTTTTGCTGTTATGAATTAAAATATAAGTAAAACAATATTTTAACATTTTGTATCTAACTATTGAAAATGTAATAGGATTGATTCTCTTTCTCTCTCTCTCTCTCTCTCTCTCTCTCTCTCTCTCTCTCCTCCATCCCTCTCCCTCTTTCTCTCTCCCTTTTTCTCTCTAATAATATGAATACATACTAAACAAAAATAATTGCCATGAAGAGCAATGAACCCATGCATGGCAGTTTCTGACACTAGATCTAAGGAGCAGATTAAGTGACCTCCAGGGCAGATGAGCTCTGGCTCTCTGTGTGCCCTGCATGTGTTCTGATCAGCCAGCCCATGCAGTCCTGAGCCCAGAGATGCCCTGTGTGGTCTGAGGAAGCTAGTTTCTTCAATCCCTGAGCCCAGAGACATGCTTCACATATCCAGTAATGCCACACGAGTCATATAAAATTAAAGCTAAGAATCAAATGTCTCATAATTTTGTAAATTAATATCTTTCTACCTGTTTTATTGGTTTTAGATAAAATTAACAAAGAGCTTGTTAAGTCATGTATCTCTATCATAAGTTAAATTATAAATGTGTCCTGTGACCACTTAGAACACTTAACTCTTCCTGTTATTTACTGTTGCAGAAAAAAACGTAATTCTTTGGAGAACAGGATAAGTAAAGCCAGGATTTTTAATTGATGTGCCATGTACCATTACCTACAACAGCCTTGTCCTTCCTTCCTCATCACCCAGTTAACCTTGAACGTCTTCATCAATTGAAGGTCTGAATAAAATCCGAAAATCTTCAGGTAAGTGCAAAGTGATTACTTTGTGGGGAAGACTGACTTTGTGTTTGCAATGTCATCTGAAGTTTCATCAGTTCCCCTGTGAAAAAAAGAGAAGTGTTTTCCCTCCCCATCTCTAGCACACATTTGAACTGTCAATATAATCTGATTCTGGGCTTACGTTCTGTTCAATGAGCACCAATTTGCTGACTGGGAAAGGTTTCATTTTAGAAAAGACCACAGTGCATTAGCTGTGCAAACAGAGGTAGCATGATGTCACCTGATCTGAAATAGCTTTCTAGGTAAGTAACAAATCAGTCCTCTCTCTGTCCTGACTTCAGCAATTCCACAGCCAAAAGACTGTCTAGATCAAGTGGACTGGTGAGATTGGCTAGTTTCCTTTTCTCTCCTCTCCTGAAGTCTCAGAGCTCTTATGCCTCTCAGGTTCCCCTGATCAACCTGTACAAATACCATCATTTCTCCTTTTAGAAAAAAGAAGGTGGAGAGGGCAGCCTCTATGGATCTAGTCCCTGCCACCCCCACCGTGGGTACCCTCTCATCTGTCCAATTGTCAACCCTCCACAAGGCGCTGCCTCTGAGCATGCCCTCTAAACTCTCTTCCTTGCCCTCCACTTTGTCCAGAGGCCCCGTTCCTGAAGACAGGCTCAGGTGGGGCCTCCCTCCTTCTGAGTGCTGCCTTTCTAGCTGGGTCCTCTGCCTGATCACATGCCCACCTTCCACTGCTTGGGCTCTCAGGCATACTCTGTCTTTCTGCTCTGCATGTAAGGGCCTCCACAGCCACCTCTATCCCTTTGAATCCACCCAGGTGGGCAGGGTAGACCTTGCTTAAATATTGAAGAAATATCTTGAGATCTGTACTGTCGTTACCTAAGTCAAGGCCCTAACCATGGTAGTCCCAACCTATCACCAGTTCTTTGGAACCTGTAATGAAACACCTCACATCCGTTGTAGAGATGAAATAGTTCACTGAGTCAGAACCATTTTGTGTTTGGATGTGGAATGGCCTCATGGGAAATAGCATACAGATCCTATGCTTACTTATGAAAAGAACCTCAACTGTGACCTGTTTTTGCCTTGTCTTACAATTTGGATGGTTCTAGTGGAAGTCCTACCATTAATTCTCCTTCCTTCCGCAGAAGACATAATACTGGATAAAGACACTGCTCACCCTTACCTTGCCGTGTCACCTGATGAAAAGTGTGTGAAATCCGTGACCAAAAAGCAGGACGTGCCGGACAAACCTGAGCTATTTGATACAATGCCAGCCGTGCTGGGTCGGAAAAGTTTCTCCAGTTGCAGCCACTACTGGGAGGTGGAAGTAGCAGGGAACAGCAAGTGGACCGTTGGGATCTATGTGGAGTCAGTGAACCGCAAAGGACAGTACATATCTGCTAAAACCCAGAGCGGGTTCTGGACCCTGTGCCAGAAAGATGGCATGTACAAGGCCATTTCTGTCTCCTACCACGTTCTCCAGCTCACAGGGCCCCTTCTGAGGGTGGGCATTTTTCTGCAGTATAAACAAGGGTTGATCTTGTTCTACAATGAGACTGAATGCAC
The DNA here is from genome assembly GCF_052094955.1 of Ictidomys tridecemlineatus. Classification (NCBI taxonomy): domain Eukaryota; kingdom Metazoa; phylum Chordata; class Mammalia; order Rodentia; family Sciuridae; genus Ictidomys; species Ictidomys tridecemlineatus. The sequence goes on along the minus strand of NC_135494.1, from coordinate 11,109,671 downwards.
CATTCTCCACACTTTCAAAAAGTGTTCACACTTTCAAAAGCGAGTTCACTGAGACCCTGAAGCCGTACTTCTACCCGGAGCTTGCTGATGAGAAAAGTACAAATGGCCTTACCATTGTCAAGGTGCTGGCCTCAGACCCCACTGTCCCTCTCTAGAGCATAGTGGTTATGTAGTCATGGGTCATAATGACAGTCTGGGTTGCCATTCCCAGAGCAGAGAGCTGCAAGCCACAAGAAGCCAGGTTCCCTGCAGATGTTGGAGAAGACTCAGGATGCCTTCAGGTGCTCTGGCTGCTCTCCCTCCCCCCTCAATGAATGTGCTTTCTTCCATCCCCTTTCCTGCAGAAAGACAAAGCTCTGCCATCCTTCTTAGACTCTGAAAGTGCTTCAGGACTGTCCTTGATAGGTCACTGTCACATTGCCTAGTGTGCTTTACCAGCTGACAGACTGTTTCTTTATGAGCAAGAAGTGGTGAGGTTTTCCAGGCGAGAGACCAACTGTCTTCACTGTAACAATCATCATTTTTCTTGAGCAAATATAGCACTGAACGCCACAGAATGGAGTAGAATTGAATCGCCCAGAAGGACACATGCTCTTCAGGCATTTTTGTGCAGCTCTGTGTGTAATCCCAGGGCCTTTAGGTCGCATGATCATGAACTCAGATGCAGGCCATGATGTCTGCCTCCAGCCGAAACCCTTGAGCATCTGCTGTGTTTATTGCTGTCAGAAAAGACACAAAGCCTTGCTCACAGAAGAGCTAGAAATAACAGAAAATGAGTTTAGAGAAACTCAAATTTGTATACTTTGCTGACTAAAGAATCTATTTGAAGAAAGATTTGGCTATTTCTCATAATGTTAAATGTGTTAAATTATTACTTCTATAATCAGTAATTTCACTGCTGGGTGTTATTCTAGAACAGTACACACTATGAACCAAAGATATTCAAGAATGTTCTTAGCAGCTATATTACAAACAACTGAAAACTAGAAATTAATGTCCTACATGAGAATCTTTAAGTAAACTTAAATCCATTCATAGCCTAAAATAGTGTTTGGTACTGAAAAAAAAATGAGACACTGAAATATGCAATATGTAGATGATTCCCAGATATATTTTACTAATCAAAAAAAAAAGGCAGACAGAAAAAATAGTGCACATCTCCATCTGTATAAAGTTCTTCAGCAGGTAAAATAAATATCTTGTAAAAAAAATAAGTAGATGGTTTTGGAGGTGACTGAGTGGGAAGGGGCAGAACTTGAGTTTCTTCATTTCACTGTGTTTTCACTGTTTCCAGTATGGTCAGAAGTGATCCTTGCTTCTGTTATTGGTACACTTGCATAGATTTTCCTCAGTGAGTAACAGCCATGTTCCCAGAATCCTGAGAAAGAAAATGGATACTCAAATTCAAGAAGCTCAAAGAACAATAATTAAGATAAATCTACAAAGGACCCACAGTGAGGGAAGCATATTCACTTTTCCTCCTAATTGTAACTACCAAATTGTAACTAACAAAATTTAAAAGTTAAGATTATTGATGGGCTGTGGCTGTGGCTCAGCAGTAGCACACTTGGCTGGCATGTTTGAGGAACTGGGTTTAATTCTCAGCACCTCCTATAAATAAATAAATAAAAGTCTGTTCAATTCTCAGCAGGACCTATAAATAAATAAGTAAAGTCTATTCACAAATAAAAATAACTAAATAAATAAATTAATTAAATGAAAATAAAGAATTCTGAATGCAAGAACTGAAGAGTGATTTATCTTTTATAATGGTGTTTCCAGAAAATCATCAGAAGATTTTTGGGAAGAAAAATTTAGGTCAGAGCTTATGTATTAATTTTTCAAATAAAAAAGATGCACGTACAAATTAAAAACAATTTGACAACAACAAAAAAAGAGCACCAGCAATAATGTCCTTTATAAACTTTAGAAAAAGTAACATCTTTTTTGAAAAAAAAAAAAACACACTAGACATACTTTATGCGAATTGTTACAGGGAGTCTTTCAAGTAAAAACTTAAGAATAATAGGCAATAACAAAAATAAGCAAATGACCATAAAAACATTCTGAGAAAGGAATATATACAAATACAGATTTTTTTTCATCAGAAAACTTTGTGTTATTTCTCATCACTGACAGTATAAAATATTCTAATTTGAATGAAATTATAAAATTATTTCTCCTTTTTAAAATTTTTTTTTCTACCTACACATGACTTTAGGATGTATTTTAACATTTTATAAATATATGGAGTGCAAATCATTCCAATTTTTATTCTATTCTTGTGTGGGTACACTGGTCTTGTGCTCATATGAGCATAGGAGAATCATGTACAATTCATCCTACTTCATTTTCTATACCCTCCCTTCATTCCCTTTTGTCCAAGTAAGTGAAATCCTATACTTACCCTCCCTTTTTATGTGTTAGCATCCACATCTCAAAGAGAACATTTTGCCTTTGATTTTTTGAGACTAATTTATATCACTTAGCATGATAGTTTCAGTCCCATCAATTAACAACAACAAAAAAATGCCATATGTGTATTCTCCTTAAGGCTGAGTAATATTCCATTGTGTATATATACACCATACTTTCTTCATCAATTCATCTGTTGAAGAGAACCCCAGGTTGTTCCAACAATATGAATTGTTAATATTATTCTATTTCACACTTAAAATCGCTAATATGTTATTTAAAAAATACTATTTGATTTTACTTAAGTATCATTTAAATTAATTCAATCTGAACTGAAAATTAGAGATTTAAAATGCCAGCATATTTTAATGCAAAACAACTATGTACATATCTAACTTAAGAATGTTCAAATGGCATTACAAAATGGGTTACTTAATAGTGCATGGAACTGTAAAATAAAAAATGAAATAAACCTGTCACTCTTGTAAATTGTTTATTTTAAATTATAATTTGAAGAATATAATCTGCGAGTTCAAAAAAACGGCTAAGATGGTAAAATCCATTATGTTTTTAATCACACGCAATAAAGATGAGGAAATTAATGTTGCCTTTAATCAATATTCTTGAAGAACTTTTATGTAACAGGATAAGGGGAAGAGAGAGACCTCTGAGAACAGAAGCAGATTCAAGTGATATAGCTGCAAGCTGAAAAAAATTTAGGAGGATTAAGTGTTATTACAAAAGCTAGGAAGATGAATGAATGGATTTTATCCAGAGTCACAGAAGGAGCACAGCTTTTCTCACACCTTGATTTCAGATTCTGACTGCTAGAATTTTGATATAATAAATTTCTGTTGTCAGCTACATAGTTTGTGGTATTTTGTTATGTAACTCCCAGGAAAGTTATGTAGTCCCATTCAGGGTTACTCTGTCATATATCTCTTAATGATACATGGGCAAAAATAATAGATAAACCATAAAGAGATTACAAATTAAAAAAAATAATTATGGTGATTAAAACCATTTACATTTACCTACTATTACACATATCACTAGAAAAAATTTTAGTCATTGTCAGGAGTTGCCATGGACTAGGGACAGAATTGGTATGCAATTAGTATTGTGAATATTTGGTCTCTTAGGGTGTATGGATTTAGGTATTTTCATTGTTAATTTGGACTCATGTGCAAAAATGAAAAAAGCTCAAATATTTGAAATATATACAGATATGAATTTGAATTCTAATTTTAGTACATCACTATTTGTTAACACAACAGGTAGTTGTTAAATTAATTTAAAAATCAGTTTTCTTTATTTCTATTAAATTATATTGCATTGAGAGAAATATATGCATTTCAGCTTCCCGATTTAGGATTTAGTGTAATGGATTCTGTAGATACTTCTGTTCTAGAGCATGAAAACACTGCATTATGTTGCATACTTGTGAATATTATATACAAAATATTTATATATATGCTTAAATGTATTTAATGTGTACATACTTCAGTGTTCTTTGAAAATTGCATAATATATATTGTAATAATAGTTAATCAAAAATACTTTTTTATTACTTTTCACAAAAATTTTAGGTTTTTTTATATATGCACATCTGAAAATGTAATGAAAGTAGGTAAAAATATGAATTTTTTAATTTAAAATACCATTTGTAGAAAAGAATATAAACTAGACTGGTCTCTTATTAATAATGAATCATCATAGTATTTATAATAAATGTTTTAAGGGTTATACTAAGTTTATTAAAGTTTTTCACTGTGATGAGACATGAATCATATCTCTGCAAAATAGTTGAAATGCTAATGTTATATTTATTGTAGGGAAATTATATTTTAATTACTTTTCTAAAGATGGCAGATGAAAAATTACATAAAAATTACTGTCAACCTTTATTAATGGTGCATTGATTCTAAACTTTATTGAGATGCTAATGCAGTCCTACTAAAAATATAGGTGTTAATGTCACTCAGTAGAATTTACTTAGACCTTGTTCTTCTGCTGCACGGTACTTAATGTTATGCTTGTAAGAACTTGAACATACAATGTGTTCTACTGTTTAACTTACAATACATGTGATTATCCATAAATGTCACACATTTTTTTTCTGTAACTTTTCACAAGATTTTTAGAAATAGAGTTTATAGTATAAAAATTTCAGGTTCTACAATTAACTTGTCAGATTCATTTTCAAAACATTAGAAATTTTCTAGTTCTCCATTGTTGTTCTCATATAACAGATCTGGTATTTTGTGACCTCACTATAATACTTTACTATAGTATCATGATACATTTAAATATTTGGTAGAAGTATTTACTTTTATTTTCCAGTTATCTCTATTATAATTAGTTATACTTGATTATACTTATGCATCCCATACAAATGTTTTGTTAAATTTAAACTATTTAAGTATTATCCTTTGTAGCTTAACCATATGAATTATCTTTTATTTCAAAATACCCAGAATGTTTATTTTTTCCTCAAAAACAATAACAGTGCTGTTTATTTCAGTGAAGTGTTGTAGCTTTTTTTCTTTCAAATACCTTACATTACTTTTTTAAATTATTCCCAGATATGCTGATGCAGATATCAAAGAAAAAATTTACCTTATATCTGACTGCTGATATTTAGGATTTTTATTATACTATTCTTTTAACAAAAGTGTGTAACATGACATTTCTTTTTTTTGTACTTATTTTTAGTGCATAAATTCATGTTAATTTCTATGTTGCAAGAAGGAGAAAAATCACTGACAAATTCTTCATTAAGTCTCAATAAAAAGGAGAAGATGATGACACTAGAACATGATTCATCTTACTTCTGCCAGTCTCTTCAGCAGTTAAAATTGGGAAAACAATCACCCATATTGAAGAATCACTGGAAGGACTAAATTGGAGAACTTCTATAATATGTTTAGGTTCTTGATTAACAAATGGAATTCATTATATTTATGTTAGTTTCTTTTGTGTTTGTATTTTTATCCTAAAAGTACATCTGAAGTAATGTGACAAGAGTGAATATTTTTAGAAAGAACTTTCTGATGTAAGTGAAAATAATAGGAAAAGTTACAGAAGATAGGTGTCATAAAGACAATTGGGGGAGGGGCTCTTAGTAATAACATTTCAAATAGCTCCAGTTGAATGTGTTCCGAGAATGTCACCCAACAGTGTATGAACAATGCATAATTTTTCAAACATCTGTGCTGGAAAGGAACCATTTATCGCCATCTAATTTATGACAAAAAAACCCAGAAAGATTAGATGTCAAAATCTATATCACAGAGAATCAATAATATTGTCAGGGATTTAATCTCTCTGAACCTACAGCACTGTTGTAATATGACTAGAAAGAACAACAAGATGGATGATAGTGGTAAGAGTCGCTGCCATTTTTGCTGGGCACTGTCTACATGATAGTTGTCTCCAAGTCATTTATTTAAAACTAATGCAAAATACTATAAACAAGCTGTCATAGTTATTGCTACCTTTTAAATAGAGAAAAAGACACAGAAAAAAATAAGTAAATTACCTCAATTTCCAAATAGCAAATTGTTCAAATCTTGATGACTTGACTTGAGAGAATGCACATTTTCAGATCCTTCATAGAGGAAAAGGTGACTGTTTCCTCCTTTGTCATATAAAAAGGTATAATATAAAATTGGCTTTTCAATCTCCAATCAAACATGTTTCTAAATAAATGTGTAGACATATAGATAGATTTCCATATCACTCAGAGAAAGAGAGAGAGAAAAACATTTTCTAAAGTCCTTGTTATTATTTTCATACCTCAATATTTGCCACTCACACCCCAGGCTCAGTAAGCCTCCAGATTAGGATTCTTAAGCCATATTTACTATTTAATGATTGATATTATCAAAGATTTTTGGCCAAACCATGCCCACTATACACTAGGTACAACTAGTTGGCAACTAGTTATTAACAAAGAGAAATATAAATAATTAAACTAATACTTCAATTTTTCAGTAATTTAAAAATTACCAAAAGAAATTCCATGAGTTGTATATTATTATGATCAGGGCAAAATAACCTTATCCTTTTGTTTGTTCCACCTAAATTAAAAAAAAAATAATACATTATCCTAAAAACATACATGTTCATTTCATTAAACTCTTATCAACTAATTGGTTATTTTTTTCATTTATTTTTATTCTTTTCTTTCTAACACTGGAAATTGAACCCAAGGGTGCACTACAATTAAGCTAGATCCCCAACATTATATTTCAGTGAAAGATGGAACCATTTTTTAGAAAGGATCTTACAAAGTTGCTGAGGCTGCACTTAAACTTGCAATACTCCTGTTTAATTGTCAATATGTCTTATCTTTATAATTAATGTTATTTTCAGGTATATATACAGCTCTGTATTACAAAAAGTATCATGATTAAGATTTTTAAACAATTGCCCTTGAATTCAAGCCATGATAAGAAAATATAAATAAGAAAATAAATAAATAAATATGTGTACTAATATAGTATATTTTTAGGGAAGATTGTAGAATAATTTGGATGTACTTTTCCAATCACATGATTATTAAATAGAATTACATAAAATTAAGTGTCTTTCCCCTGATGACAAAAGTTCATTTTAAATATTCTAGATAATTTGAGGTTTTATGATGCTTAATTCAAAGCTCTTCCAAAGTAGCTGAGTGTTAGCTATTTAAAGCCATATCACTGTGTCAAAATAATAAAAAAAGTACTTAAAGGAGAAAAAGATTATTCTGGCTAATGATTTCAGGGGTTATAGTTCATGGTCATAAATCTGCATTTTTTTTTCAAGTTGAGACAGAAAATCATGGCAGAAGAATGTGGCACAGAAAAACCACTCACCTTATAGCATAAAAACAGCAAGGATATAAGATGTACCCTGAAAGGCCCACGGACTTCAACAATGATGCACCTCATACAGTTTCAACTATGTTCCAATACTTTATTTAGCTCTGAGTACTCAATGGATGAACTCCAAATGGATGAAACCGTTTATGAGGTTAGATTTTTGAAATCCACATCCTCACCCCCAGAAAATTGTTGCACTGGACAAAGTCTTCAACATTTAAGATTTTGGAGAACATTTCAAATAAAAAACAAAACAGCTTCATACTAAATAATAGTAAATATAATTTGTTTTTCTTATTCAAATCCATTATTGGTTATTTTTAATAGCCTATAAACATAAAATTGTAAAAGAATTTATTCCATTTTTAGTGTTAACTTATCCCGGTTGAATATTGCATGAAATTAAAAATAATTTTAAAATGCAGAAAATTATAATAAAAATCAAGATTATAGTGTGTAGGAAATCTTTAATTCTCTCAAAAATTTTGAATAGTGATTTAATCTAATATCCAGCTCAATTAAGCTTAAATTAATAGTAAATAATTAAAATATGAATTTTTAAAAATATACTGATACATAAAATTATTTAATTTTTTAGGATTAAATTAAATTAATTAATTAAAATACGTATTTCACAAAATATCATTTTATATGTGTAGTAATAAAACATGTTAAATTACCACTACTCAGTGAAAGACTTTGTGATTTTAATTGGTGGTCTGTTCACCTTTTTTTTTTTTTTAAAGAGAGAGAGAGAGAGAGAGAGAGAGAGAGAAGTTTTAAATATTTAGTTAGTTAGTTACTTTTTGGTGGGCATAACATCTTTATTTTTTTATTTTTATGTGATGTTGAGGATTGAACCCAGTTTTGTGTACATGCCAGACGAGTGTGCTACTGCTTGAGCCACATCTTCAGCCTCTCACCTTTTGTTTTAAAATATAAAACTGTTACAGCACTGACTCTTTTAGTAAGACACTCAGATTTGAGGAAAATATCAAAAATATATTTTTGTTCAAAAATTCCAAAGAATTATTTTGATGCATGTGTCTTCAATTATTGAATATTAAGATATATTGTGCTTATTATTCACCAAAATTCTAAAATATTTTTTCAAATTTTTATAAGCTTTCCTTTCTGCATTTTAACTTTTATAAAATATTTATATTTTAAGAGACACTCCAGGAAAGAGAAATGAGAAGATACCACTTGAAGTTCAACACTGAATAACTTTGAATATTTGCATATAACTTACAGAGAGAAAAATTTAAGATTAAATAGTAAATAAAACAAAAACTCTCCACCATCATTGTACATTTAAATATTAAAATTCTTTATGTCAGTTTAAAAATGTTTGAATTTGTAGTATTCACTTTCATATACACATAGAAAAATATTGGATACAGAAAATATTCAGAAAAACTGATAATACTTTGATTAATGGACATGTAAACATATTCTCTAAACATTACATCAATTTCTGCTTTTGATTGCTTGAATGGCCCTTTCTATGACATTTTATAATCAGCCCTATTAGCAGACACTACTCGATGTGAAAAGTGGAATCTAATATATATATCTATATATATATATAAACATTTTATACTCACCAGGAGTGTATATACAATAACACTAAAGCAAATGTGGATGCAAAAATGGAATGAATAAATACATAAATTAATTAATTAATTGATTTAAAAAAAAACAGATGAAAATGTATAAAGATTTTATGTTACTTCAATTGTAAAATGTCGATTGTGGCCACACAAATTTGTAAAGCTACTTGGAAATGGTTTTATACTACCTACTGAAACATACTCTGTGAATTATAAATTCCACTCCAAGATGGGAAAAAATCAAAACATAACCCATTAATTGACTCTTTTTCTTGAAGACTGTTACCTTCTTCTTTCGCTTCTACCTTATTTCTGCCTCTAAAAAACTACCACTTATCTCATGCTACCATTGATCCACAATTAGACATTTTAAATCTGAACCCTTGATCTGGTCATTCTTTCCCTCTTTTCTTCACAGCACTTTTTTTTCCTGCCCCTATCTATTCCACCAATACTTTTTCATGAATACTCACTACTACATACTCAGCATCCACCAATCTTACATTTTGACCCATCCCTGTTCTGCTTTTTCCATGAATCATTTTGAGATCCCCTTCACTCAGATATCAATAGTACAGAATAAGGTCAGGTAAGAAAATTATATATGCAGGTTTTTTGAAGTCATTTACATAAAAATAAGCTTATAAAATGTATGATGCATTTTAGCTGAGGTTAAAAAGAAAATCTACAGAATGCACTGTTAAACTGAAGTGTCTAGAATTCATTGATCGCAATAATTTGAAAAAAATTCTATGTAAAGGAGAGTAAAGAAAAGATCATAATATATAAAAGTGACATATTTGAAGACATACCAAGTATATATTTATCCATATATATGTTTTTATCCATATATAAATATATATATGTATATATATATATATATTCAAATATATATATCTCCAAATATATATATATATATATATATATATATATATATATATATATATATATATATATCCAAAGAGTGTTATATATTGGTGTTTTCAAAAGACAAATTAATTTGAAATAAATGTGGTTAATGTGAGATGTAGTAATCATTTATTAATTATATATAATGGTAGTATATATATGTTTATTTATGAAACGCAGCTCATATAATTATGAGTATACATTGCAAGACATTAACTATACAGTAATATCTTTTTTAATTTTGGTGACAACACTACAAATACCTACACATAGGTTTATGTATTACCAAATGTTAAGGGTACATTTTATAGTTTATAAAGTTTATCACTGACCAACAATCCTTTTTTTTCAATTTTTAAAAGGAATAGTATTTATTTCCAGTTAGAATATAATGTCATCATTTATTTTTAATTTTTAATTATTTTTAAATTATATATGACAGCAGAATGCATTATAATTCTTATTATACATATAGAGTACAATTTTTAATTTCTCTGGTTTTATACAAAGTATATTTACACAAAGTCACTTCTTTAGACGTGTATTTTATATAACAATATACTCTACCACAATATCTAACCCCATGAACGCTCTTCTCCCCTCTCAATCTCCAACAGGTCATTTTGATACCCACTCATGTATGCTATAAAGTTATATAAAAGAATATAAACTTTATATTAATATGAACAGATAAACTTTTGTAACCAATACATAGCTTAATAATAATAATAAACAACTTGCCATTTAGACAACAATAAAGTATACATCTGGCACTAATGATGTGTTTAAAAAAAATGACATCTTTTCAAAAAAGGTGTTATTTGTGTGGAAAAATGGTATTCTATGCTTTCTTTATATCAAGAATAAATTATTTTTAGAAGTAATATATATTTCAATATAAAAATAAAATAGAACCAGGTTACATGGAACACACCTCTAATTTCATTTAATTGGGAGGCTAAGGCAAGATAATCTTGAGTTCAAAACCAGCCTCAGAAACTTAGCAAGGCCCTAAGAAACAATGTGTGACCCAGCCACTGTGCCTCTGATTTAAATTTCCAGTAAGAAACAATAACAATCAAAAGAATACAGAGTATTTATGAGGACTCAAAACAAAATCTCATGAACTAAAGATGGAGTAGAAATTGCTGTTATTTCTTCATGAAAACTGTATATACATACATACATATATATATATATATATATATATATATATATATATATATATATATCAAATACTCCTAACCAATCAGCTTACACCTGTAGAAATTATCATAAGTGTGTATCATGACAACATACAGTTACATGATAGTATAAGGCTAGAGCTATACTTGTCAATACAGTGAAAATCTGGGGCCTAGAAAGAAAAAGGAGGTACATTCAAAAAATAAAAATAATAAAGTTTGAGGAAAATTGGTTTCTAGAGCCCAGAAATATTTTTGGTTTAATTAGAGTACAAAATACCACATAAGTATTATACTGATATTACATCTGTTAAATACATCACATGAATTATGGCTTTAAAAAATACGTAGAACTTATCACAAACTAAATTAAAATTTACAAAAGCACATAAAATACCATGTGTGTAAATAAAACTAATCATTACAAAGACAAATATATTAATTCAATTTAAAATATAATATTTTAACATCAAAATTTTATCATGTTTTTTTTTTTTTAATTATAAGAAGAGAGTTGGATGTGGTGGTACGCAATTGTAATCCCATAACCTTGGGAACCTGAGACAGGTGTATTGTAGGCTCAAAGCCAGCATCAGCAAAAGTGAGGCCCTAAGAAACTCAGTGAGACACCATCTCTAAATATCATACTAAATAGGTCTGGGGATGTGGCTCAATAGCTAATTTCCCCTTAATTTAATTCCCAGTACTAAATAAAAGAAAAGAAAAGAAGGGATCAAAAAATACATAAATTTATCTTGGAAATAAAATATATAAAATACCTCAAAAATCTTTATTAAAAACAAATAATATAGTTATTGTTATGTAACACATTTAATATAAATTCTGAAACTATATTGCAATAATACAGACCAACAAATCATAATATGAATCAAATCTGAAACCATATTTATGTCAATAGTATTGTTAAAATCTATATAAAAGGCATATGTAAAACTGACCATATGAAAAATAACATTAGACGTGAATGAATGAATCTATCCAAGGTAAAGTTAGAATTGGGACCCAGTGGAAAAGTTCACTGGTAGAGTGTGTGTGTGAAGAATGTGCATGGTAGTCAGTTCTAACCTTAGCAACACTATAAAAGGCAAATGTTAAGAGGGAATGATTTTGAAAATAAAGCAGAATATTAAAATGAGACACTCTCCCTCCATTTATAGATACATTTCAGAAAACGAAAAACATAGAAGTGTCTCTATGGCAAAATCATGAGTGAGTAGAGAGATTTAGATACACTAGATATTAGTCCTGTCTTGAGCAATGTATCACATTTGGGAAAAAATCCCCAATTACCATAATTACCTATAGTAAACAGAAATGTGAGAGAGGGGCTGAGGATGTGAGGATGTAGCTCAGTTTTTAGAGTGCTTGCCTTGTATGTACAAGGCCCTGGGTTCCATCTCTAGCACCACAAAAAAAAGAAGGAAATATGGGAGAAGTGATACAAAAAAAAATGGCGATATCTAGAAGCCATGAAAGCCTTTGCAAGTGTTTTATCAGCTGTGATCAAGACACGGAAATACCCAAATATCAAAGCTGTCAATTTATCTCAACAACAACAAAAAAATCTGTCATATATTTTCCAAACTGCTATTGCTGACAGATGAAGTTCACTCTAGCTTGTATTTTAGATGAAATAGGGAGAAATCCAGTAAACTACTCTTAGCCTGAATGAGATTTTAGCACTTTCTGAATTCTTCCCCAACCTTAAGACATTAGTAATAATGCTAGAATTACCAATAGCTCTTAGAAATTTTTTTTTTTGTGTGTGTTTTGAATTTCTCAATTTTAACATTTTTTTTTATTTTACTATGTTCTGAAGTTCCAAGCTCTGGAACACAAGGTGAGTAAGCTTATGTAAATCTCTACAGATTTTAAACAAATGAATTTACATTCTTTTTCCAAAACTTTCTAGAACTATGATACCAAACAGTAGTTCAGAAGGAGGTTAAAACCCAATCTCTGTTTATTCCAACAAATTTTTACAGAATAGTCTTACATTGGCTACTTCATATAAACTTTCCACAGGGATAAAATGAATCAGTCAAAGAGACTTTCTGAAAACTGGGAAGTGCTTTTGAAAATGTTATTATAATAATATAAAAGAGCTAGGTGTGGTGGCAAATATATTAGAGACTGGAGAGACTGAGTCAGGATGATTGTGATTTGAAAGATACCTCTTTTTATTGGTTGTTCAAAACATTACAAAGTTCTTGACATATCATATTTCATACATTAGATTCAAGTTGGTTATGAACTCCCAATTATACCCCAAATACAGATTGCAGAATAACATCGGTTGCATATCCACATTTTAAGATAATGCCCTATTAGTAACTGTTGTATTCTGCTACCTTTCCTATCTTCTACTATTCCCCCTCCCCTCCCATCTTCTCTTTCTACCCCATCTACTGTAATTCATTTCTCTCCTTGATTATTTTCCCATTCTTCTAACAACCTCTTATGTGTAATTTGGTATAACAATGAGGGTCTCTCTCCATTACCATGCAATTTCCCTTTTCTCTCCTTTGCCCTTCCACCTAATGTATCTGTTTAATGTTGATCTTTTCTTTCTGCTCTTACTCCCTTCTCTGTTCTTAGTTGTTCTTATTTTATATCAAATAAGATATTTGGTATTTGTTTTTTAGGGATTGGCTAGCTTCATGAAGTATAATCTGCTCTAGTGCCATCCATTTCCCTGCAAATTCCATAATTTCGTCATTTGGTCATGCTGTGTAATACTCCATTATGTATAAATGCCACAGTTATTTTTTATCCTTTCATCTATTGAAGGAAATCTGGGTTGGTTCCACAGTCTAGCAATTGTGAATTGTGCTGCTATGAACATCGATGTGGCAGTATCACTGTAGTATGCTCTTTTAAGTTCTTCAGGGAATAGTCCAAGAAGGGCAATAGATGGGCTAATGGCAGTTCCATTCCCAGCTTTCCAAGGAATCTCCATACTGCTTTCCAAATTGGTCGCACCAGTTTGCAGTAGCACCAACAATGTACAAGAGTACACTTTTCCCCACATCCTCTCCAGCACTTGTTGTTTGACTTCATAATGGCTGCCAATCTTACTGGAGTGAGATGGTATCTTAGGGTGGTTTTGATTTGCATTTCTCTGACTGCTAGAGATGGTGAGCATTTCTTCATGTACTTGTTGATTGATAGTATGGCCTCCTCTGAGAAATGTCTGTTCAGGTTTTTGGCCCATTTGTTGATTGGGTTATTTGTTTTCTTATTGTTTAGTTTTTTGAGTTCTTTGTATACTCTTGATATTAGGGCTCTATCTGAAGTGTGAGAAGTAAAAATTTGTTCCCAGGATGTAGGCTTCCTATTTACCTCTCTGATTGTTTCTCTTGCTGAGAAGAAAAACTTTTCAGTTTAAGTAAGTCCCGTTTGTTAACTCTTGTGCTGTGGGTGTCCTATTAAGGAATTTGGAGCCAACTTTTTTTTCTATCAGACGCACAGTCTCTGATTTGATATCTAGCTCCTTGATCCACTTTGAGTTAACTTTTGTGCATGGTGAGAGGAGGGGATTCAGTTTAATTTTGTTGAATATGGTTTTCCAGTTTTCCCAACACCATTTGTTGAAGATGCTATCTTTTCTCCATTGCATGCTTTTTGCTCCTTTATTAAATATAAGATACTTTAACGAAGAATTAATACCAATACTTTTCAAGTTATTTCAGGAAATAGAAAAAGAGGGAGCTCTACCAAATTCATTCTATGAGGCCAACATCACCCTCATTCCGAAACCAGACAAAGACACCTCAAAAGAAGAAAACTACAGACCAATATCTCTGATGATCCTAGATGCAAAAATCCTCAATAAAATTCTGGCGAATCGAATACAAAGGCACATCAAAAAAATTGTGCACCGTGATCAAGTAGGATTCATGTCTTAAATGCAAGGATGTTTCAATATATGGAAATCAATAAATGTTATTCTCCACATCAATAGACTTAAAGATAAGATCCAGAGGATCATCTCAATAGATGCAGAAAAAGCATTTAAAAAAGTACAGCATCCCTTTATTTTCAAAACATTAGAAAAACTAGGGATAACAGAAACCTACCTCAACATTGTAAAAGCTATCTATGCTAAGCCTCAGGCTAGCATTATTCTGAATGGAGAAAAATTGAAGGCATTCTCCCTAAAATCTGGAACAAGACAGGGATACCCTATATCACCACTTCTATTCAATATAGTTCTCAAAACACTGGCCAGAGCAATTAGGCAGACAAAAGAAATTAAAGGCATAAAAACAGAAAAAAGAAGAACTTAAATTATCACTATTTGCAGACAACATGATTCTATACCTAGAAGACCCAAAAGGGTCTACAAAGAAACTACTAGAACTATTAAATGAATTCAGCAAAGTGGTAGGATATAAAATCAACACACATAAATCACTTTTATTTATAAATCCAATTTTATTTCCTGACACACCAGGACAAAGGAGTTTGCCTGAATATTAGGAATGCTTCTAAATGTCATTTTAATAAACTTGTCTTACATATTTAAAAACTCAAAAAAAAAAGTTCGAAAGCAAACTTGGTGGCACAGGCCATAACCCCTGTGGCTCAAAAAAATTATACATGGGTATCCTGAATTCAAAGCTACCCTCAATAAAAAGCAAAGTTTCACTAAGAAACTAAGTGAGACTCTCTCTAAATAAATACAAAAAAAAAATGACTATTGATGTGTCTCAGTGCCCCTGAGTTAAATACCTGGTACAAAAAAAAAAAAAAAAGAAAAAGAAAGAAAGAAATAAAGAAAAGAAAAAGAAAAAAAACTCAATTGAGGACAAATACAGTACAGAAACAAACAAAACCAAACAACAACAAAACCCCTTAATTTTGGACAAATTAACTACACTATTATGAGGATGGCCTTAGGCCTGGCCTAAACAACTCCATTTTAACAACTTCAGTTTGAAACATGCAGTATCACCAGGAATGCCTAAAGAAGCCCTGCAGTATTGCCCTCAGACATAAACAAATCACTTTCCCCTCACCTTGATAAACAGAGTGAGGCCTCCAGCAGGTTGTCCTCACCTAATAAGAGGGAAGGGTGTGAAGACCAAGGTGCAGACCACGAGACCAGATGTTTCTGGCCCTAGAATAAATGATGTCATGGACAAATCTGGTGGTAACTAACAAAAATTAAAAAGTGGGTAAAAAAGCAGCAAAATTTAATATAAATAATAGAGAAAATGAACAAATGTTCAGCCAGCACAATAAAAAATGCACTTGAGCTGGATAGGCTTATGAGGACTTGAAATGACATCTTATCACTTCTCATCATTTGCATTATCCTCCCCACTCTTAAACTCTACAGCCATATAATGACCTTAGTGAGAGGGGAAAGGGTTAAAAATTATGAGATGTTCTTCTCATGTGATGAAAACTTAATTTCAGTGGGGAGAAACCCAATTGGGAAAATAAAACCAAGAGGCAAGATCTCCCACACACCTAAAATATATACTTTGATGAATAAAAAAAATTCATCACAACTTTTTACCTTTTTAATTTTTTCTGCTGTCTGGTCTTATGAGAAAACAAAATGTATTTTAAATTTCTAGGACAGTAATATTTCCCAGAGGGAAAAACAATATAATTCACTAGTATAATTTAAAAATTTCTAGTATCCATAATAAAAATTAAGAAGAAAAGCTTAAATCAATTTTAATAACATAAACCACTATATCAAAATTATTATTATTTTTGAAAATATAAATTGACTAATAAATAAATATATTTTTTCAAGCTTCATCCTAAAATTCACTCTTGACTTCTCAGGGATATCTATGTTCACCACAGCTATATTCCATGTTTGAGATTCTATGAATACCCTGACCTCAGCAAGGTGACAAAAAATGAACAACTCAGTTCTGTGTCATAGGTTATGGAATAAACATACCAAAAATCTTTCTGTCAGGGCCAAAGAATAGGAGAGACTCTGCACTTTGAGAGAGTAGCCACCTACAAACCAGAAGTGTACAAAAGTGAACACTGTTTCTCACAGGATTCTGGGCACAGATCCATTTCCATTTTAGATATCATACTGTAATCAAATGAGATGGGTAACATTGGAGAGAAGATTCTAGGTCATCAGATCATCAGTAACCCAGAAACTAGAGTCTAAACATTTAAAAAAAAATTATTTTGCTGTTTTTCTGTAGCCTAATGCAGAGTTGTGATTTAAATTTTTCTTCTTTAGTACGGGGTACTCTGAGAATACCATCAAACATTAAACGCTTTTGGCTAGAGTAGAAGAAAATTTGCATTTCTAAATTTCTGTACACAGAGAAGGCTAAAGGATTACTGATATTATATAACTAATTCTGCCTTTTGTAATAGATGAGATTTATACAGCTATTCAATGCCAAAAAATATTTTCAAATTCTCACAAGTACTGTGTGTGTGTGTGTTTATATGAGTGTAGTATTGGTGGTTAAACTGTATGTGTGTGTGTGTGTGTGTGTGTGTGTGTGTGTGTGTATGAGTGTAGTAGTGATGGTTAAACTGAAAGAATTATTATTCCTGAGATATATCCTCAATTTTTTTTTAATTTTGAAAAAGAATCTTACAAAAATTCTTCGTGGTATGCCCACAATTTTTAGTTCATATCAAGACTAAATATTCCTGACCCAAAAGCAAAACTTACCTCCTATAGAAGCCATGATTTGTCAGAGGCTAGAAGGAAGTTCTCCTTCAAAGAATAGCCTGACACTTACAAGAAACAGCCCCCTGAGAGACATTCTGCCTGGGAGACATCCTGCAGCCATCTATCTCCCTGAGACATCCTGCGGCCATCTGTCTTCCTGAAACATCCTGCAGTTATCTCACCTTGTGACGACATCCAGCAACTGCCAATAAGAGAGCTTCCCCATCCCCAGCATATAAATACCCCTCTGTGAACAATAAAAATTTGCAGCTTGATCAGAACTCCTGTCTTGCTGTCATCCCTCATGTCTCTTGTCCCTTCATTCCTCCCCACCTAGGTTAGCTGCTGTCATTGATGTGTCCTGCCAGTTGAGACATTTGGCACCCAATGTGGGGCTTGAGCATTTGACTGAGGGGGAACACCATTCTCTGGGGAGACTTGGCCAAGCAGAGTTCGCGATTGTCTTGGCAGAAACAACCAAGAGACTGATCCAGAAGGAGAGTGGGGACGATGCATGGTGAGTGACCCACCATCGAACAAGCAGTCTCCTCACATGATTTGTTTTTGTCAGGCCTCAAAGAGGCCCTCAAGACATGGGGGCTGCATGTTAAGAAAAAGGACTTAAAATTATTCTTTTCATACATAAGAGAATTGTGTCCCTGGTTTCTCCTTAAAGGGACCATTGATGGTAAAACATCGCTTAGAGTAGGAGACTGTTTAAAAGATTATTATGAATTCTTTGGCACAGAAAATGTACCTGTTCCCACCTTTTCTTACTGGAACATAATTAATGAAATTCTTAAAAGTTCACCCTTTGACAATCGTACTTTAAAACTTTTCAGAATTGGGGAAGAGGCTATGCAAATGACCTCTCATCCCTCTTGTTGCTCCTCGGCATGCCCTTTAGTTTTCTTGAAAAACTTAAAAAGGCTTGTGCTCACTATGGCCCCACTGCACCTTACACATTGGCTTTATTAGAAAGCCACAGTGCACAATGGCTTACTCCTAATAATTGGAAATTTTTTAGCCCGAGCTACCCTCAGTGGCGGAGACTTCCTGTTATGTAATGCAGATGTCAAAGAACACTGTCGGGAAACTGCTCAAAAAAATTTAACTAAGGCCTCCTCTAAATCCTGGATTTATGTTAAGCTAGTGGGAAATGCGCCTTTTGACACTAACCTTAAACAGGCGTGTTTCCCTGCTGGACTTTTGGCGCAGATTCAGATGGCTGGCTTACATGCTTGGAGATGTCTCCCTCAAATGGGCTCGGCTACCACTTCCCTGGCAAAAATTCGACAAGGGCCTGGGGAGCCTTATAGTGACTTTGTTGCCTGGCTCAACCTCGCTGCGGAACGCTTACTTGGACCAAGCAAAAGCAAAACCACCTTTGTAAAAGTCTTGCCTTTGAAAATGCCAAACCAGCATGTCAGGATGTTCTTCGACCACATAAGGATAACGGGGAACTTTCTGACTCTATTAGACTCTGTGCTGGGGTGGGTGCAGCCCATGCCATGAGTCTTGCCACAGGTGCTGCCTTTACCAAGGCCTTTTGCAATCCTGGCTCATGTATTTGCTTTACTTGTAAACAACCTGGCCATTTTGCACGCGAGTGTCCAACAGGCAAACAAACCCTAGGGATAGTGTCTCCCCAAACGGGGCTAAACTGCCCCCAGCCACCCTTTGCCCTAGATGTGGTAAAGGTCATCACTGGACCAATGAGTGTATATCTAAGACAAATGCCCTTGGACAGCCTATTTCTTTCCGCTTCTCTGGGCCCCCGACCTCCCCCAGGACAAACCCAGGGGCAATAAGGTTTTTTTCCTCCCAAACTCCCAACCTACCTCAAAATCCTTCTCCATGATTGCCTCTCTCCAACGAGCCACCACAGGCAGTGCAGGATTGGACCTCTGTGCCACCACTGATACAATATCAGACTTGATGCAAGGGCCCCAAATAATACCCACTAGAATTATGGGTCCCCCTCAATCTCATATGTGTGCCCTTATTCTTGAAAGAGCCTCTACTACCTTACAAGGTGTTCAGGTCTTTCCTGGCATTATTGATAATGATTTCACTGGATAAATAAAAATACTGGCCACAGCTATTAATGGAGTTGCGGCCATCTCAGCAGGAACAATACTTGCACAATTAATACTTCTTCCCTTAGATTTAGCAGGCACTTTCACCATCTAAACCCTATCGCAGGGGGACTGCTTCCTTGGGCTCCTCTAATGTGTATTGGGTTCAGCCCATTTCTCACAATAGACCCACCCTTACCCTATGTATTGAAGAAAAGAAATTCCAAGAAATCCTAGATACAGGAGCTGATAGCACAATTATTTCCAAAAATACTGCCCATCAGGTTGGCCCCTCACCCCATCCTTGACTGACTTTTAAGAAATAGGACAGTCAAAAAATCCTCTGGTTACCTCTAGGGCTCTTAGCTCGACTGATAAAGAGGGTAATAAGGGAACTGTCACTCCTTTTGTTGTTCCTGACCTCCCTGTTAACCTATGGGGCCGAGATATTTTGAGTCAAATGGAAGTTATTCTTGCCAGTCCCAATTCTATAGTGACTCATAAAATGCTTTGTATGAATTTTGTCCCTGGTACAGGCCTTGGGAGACTGAGACAAGGACTGGTTGAGCCTATACAACCCATACAAAAAACAAATATGGACTTGGGTATTTGGATTTTTAGTGTCGGTCCCTGACCCTCCTGTAACCCATGCAGATAACATTATTTGAGAGACTCAGACTCCTGTGTGGGTGGATCTGTGGCCCCTTACCCAAGAAAAATTAAAGGCTGCCTCCATGTTAGTGCAGGAACAGCTGGCAGCCGGCCATTTAGAGCCCTCAACCTCACCATGGAATACTCCTATTTTTGTTATCAAGAAAAAATCTGGCAAATGGCACCTTTTACAAGATTTGTGTGCCATTAATAAAGTTATGTGCCCAATGGGAGCACTACAGCCAGGCATTCTCACACCAGTGGCTATTCCCAGAACCTATTGTAAATGGTTATTAACTTAAAAGATTGCTTTTATACTATTCCTTTACATCCTGACAATAGACCCTATTTTGCCTTTAGTCTCCATCACAGGGCCCTATGCAGAGATTTCATTGGAAGGTTCTTCCCCAAGGTATGGCCAACAGCCCTAGTCTTTGCCAAAAATACGTCGCTCAAGCAGTAGACCCTGTGAGAGAGCAATGGGCACAAATTTATATTTTACATTATATGGATGATTTGTTAATTGCTTCACCTAATACCCATTAACTTAATAATTGTTACTTGGACCTTTACAAAACCCTCACTACCTTGGGACTACAGATAGCTCCTGATAAGGTTCAAATACAGGACTCTTATATCTATTTGGGCCTTAAACTTCAAGATAATTAGATTCAAATTCCTAAAATACAACTATGTGTGGACCATCTTCACACCCTTAATGATTTTCAAAAATTACTGGGGGATATTCAATGGCTAAGACCATATTTAAAATTACCCACTTGTGTACTTTTGCCCGTTAATGATATTTTGAGAGGTGATTCCCACCCCTCCTCCCCTCAAAAGCTTACTCCCGAGGAACAACAGGCATTAAACCAAGTCACAGAAGCCATTGCCCAACAGTTTGTTACACAAATTTCTTATAACCTTCCTCAGGTTCTGGTTATTTTACACACTCCTTATACACCCACAGGAATATTTTGGCAGCAGGGTCCACATTTTCAAAATAAAGGCTGCCCATGCTTTGGGTCCATTTACCAACCACATCCTCCAAGGTTATTACTGTTTTTTCTGCTCAGGTAGCTTCTATTATTATCAAAGGTCGCTTGCTTTCTCAACAACATTTTGGCAAAGACCCTGATAATATTTTAATTTCATATACTAAGGACCAAACCCATTTTTTACTACTGACAGGGGATGAATAAGGTATTGCCCTATCAGGCTTTTTGGGAACAATTAATAACCACCTCCCCAATGACCCCCTTTTACGTTTTGCCCAATTACATCCATTTATTTTTCCCAAAATTACTCAAAAGGCTCCCATTCTTCAAGCCCTTACTGTCTTTACAGACAGTTCCAGTAATGGCTGTGTGGTATTTGTTGTCAATAACCAGCCTACCACCTTTAATACTGTCTATCAGTCAGCACAGCTTGTGGAATTGTTTACCATAACACAAGTTTTTATAACATTTTTTGATTAACCTGTTAATATTTATATAGACAGTGCCTACATTGCTCATTCTGTGCCCCTGCTGGAGATTTCACCCGCCATTAAGGCTTTTTCCAATGTGGCCTTTCTGTTTAACCAGCTTCAGCAGCTAATTCAGGCCAGAAAACACCTTCCTTTTTTTTGGCTTTCCACGGTCTCTAATTTTTTTTTTACTGATTTTTTAAAACTTTACAGAGCTCATGATATATTATCTTTCATACATTTGACTCAATTGGGTTTTGAACTCCCATTTTTACCCCGGATACAGATTGCAGAATCACATCTGTTACATACTCACATTTTTACATAATGTTATATTAGTGACTGTTGTATTCTGCTACCTTTCCTATCCCCTACTCTCCCCCCTCCCCTCCCCTCCCCTCCCATCTTCCCTCTCTACCTCCTCTGCTGTTGTTCAATTCTCTCCCTTTGTTTTTCCTGCCCCTTGCCCCTCATAACCTCTTATAATTTTGAAAACACCCATTATTTTAGGACATATTAGGGCATACTCTTATCTTCCCAGCCCTCTAACACAACGTAATGCCCAAGCTGATGTGGTAACTCGTTCCATCTTTCTAATTTTTGTTGCCTCCCTTCAAAAGGCCACGGAGTTACACAATATTCACCATTTAAATTCCCAGAGCCCTCAATTACTTTATAAAATTACGAGGCAACAGGCATGAGAAATAGTAAAAGCATGTCCTGCTTGCGCTGTCTCCCTCCCCATTCAATACTTGGGCATTAACCTCCGAGGATTACTGCCCAATCAGGTTTGGCAAATGGATGTTACTCATTTTCCTGAATTAAAAAAAAACAAACAAATATATACACGTTTCTATAGATAACTTCAGTGGCTTTATTTTTGCCTCACCACATTCCGGAGAGGCTACCAAAGATGTCCTTTCTCATCTTGTTTCAGCCTTTTCAGTAATGGGTAAACTAATACATATTAAAACAGATAATGGTCCTGAATATACCAGTGCCAAGTTTAAACAGTTTTGTGCTACCTTACAAATGTGTCATACTACTGGAATTCCATACAACCTTCAGGGCCAAGGCATTGTGGAATGTGCCCACCTTATCTTAAAGACTTGGCTGACCTGCCTTAAGGCTTTCACCCTTGTATTTACCACACCCAGGGATCACCTTAACCATGCATTATTTGCCCTTAATTTTCTTACCCTAGACAGTGAAGGCCATTCGGCTGCAGAGAGAAA
Organism: Ictidomys tridecemlineatus; assembly: GCF_052094955.1. NCBI lineage: Eukaryota > Metazoa > Chordata > Mammalia > Rodentia > Sciuridae > Ictidomys > Ictidomys tridecemlineatus. Next base: position 11,086,556 of record NC_135494.1, on the reverse strand, counting down.
CTGGCATCCCTTGTCCAATTCTGTTTGCCCACCTGTTATGTGGTGCAATCCCCTTACAAATAAATGGAAAGGCCCAGATACTGTCCTCAGCTGGAGATGAGGCTCAGCTTGTGTTTTGGACCAACAGAAAGCAGCCCCAAGATGTTTACCAGAATGCCTGGTTAAACTGGTTAATGACTTACATCAACCCAGGGACAGATACCCTCCCCCAGAGGACAAATTTTCCTCTATTTCAGGTGCAGCCAACAATCTGTGTGAGGATTCTGCTTAAGGCACTTCTGTTGAACAGGTTTTTACATGGAGGCCTTGGCTCTCCACCTTCCAACATCATGGAGTACCTTTTTGGTCCCCCCTGTGAATGCAAGAAAAGATCTTGGACTCAGGCTCCCACTAGTTGGACCCAGACTGCTGACTGCGTGACTAAGGTGGCTTATCTTCATGCCGAGATTGACCATAAACTCGGAGGAGTTCATCAGCCTAAATGGGTGGTATGTATTATCAAGCCAAAGATTATTCCCCCCAGTACAAGTAAAGCTCTCCAAAATTGTTCTGCAACTTGCATGCATACCCAGGTGATGCATGTCTCTTGTTATTTGTCAGCCTCAACTTGTGTTAACAAACAGGGAGAACAATTTTTTGAAGCCACCCTAACTAAAACTCATGTAGCAGGGGGGACCACTATTCATTATACCCCATTCTCTTTGACTGGAAAGGAGAAGACAAATACACCAAGCTACAGTCAGCTGGATGCCAAGGCACTATTGGTAAATCTTCCTGCTGGCCCATTAAGGCCCCTACAAAGGTCTCTGATGGTGGAAGACCCACTGATTCTGTCAAGCATCTTCAAATAATCAAACTTTTTAAACCCCAAATCCTTGAGCTTATATATCATTCCTTAATGCTGCCTAAATCCCAGCTCCCAGATTTAGATACCAATACATTAGATATTTGGGAAACTACTTTCTCCTTTCTTAATAATTCCAACCCCAACCTTGCTGGTGATTTCTGGCTCTGCATGACAACAGGGGCATTCATGCCTATGGCAGTTCCTATTAATTCTATCATAGACAATGATAATACATGCCAAACCGAATTTCCTTTTAAAGTACAGCCTATAAGCACTTTTACATCATATCTTTTAGGCGTGACGCTGAATAATACCTATGATATTGATGTTGAAGATACTTCTTTTGGAAATTGCTCAAAAGTACAAAAAATTATTCCTCACCCACCCCATCGCCTTGTCCCCCCAGTGGCACAGTTTTTATGTGTGGAGCAAACTCGGCATTTCCCAGGCTTCCAGCAAATTGGACTGGTGGCTGTGTTCTTGCCTTATTACTCCCTGATATAACTATTGTCCCAGGAGAAGAACCTCTATCTATTCCTAGCCTAGACACCTTAGTCAAAAGATACAGTCAGGCAATACAGGCCTTACCACTCCTTGCCAGCCTTGGAATAACAGCTGCTGTGGACACAGATACAGCTGGCTTAGGCAGGGCTATACACTCTTACCGTCGCCTGTCTCAACAACTTACAGATGATGTACAAACTCTATCAGAAACCATTAAAGATTTACAAAACCAAATAGACTCCCTGGAAGAAGTGGTCCTTCAAAATAGGTGAGGCTTAGATTTGCTGACAGCTAACCAGAGAGGTATTTGCTTGGCCCTAGGGGAACGATGCTGCTTTTATGCCAATAAATCAGGCATAGTACAGCACTAAAATTAAGCAGCTTCAAGAAGATCTAGAAAAAGAGATGAAGGGAACTATTTGAAAATCCCCTCTGAACTGGGCTTAATGGATGTCTACCCTATTAGGCCCTTTGTTGGGTTTACTTTTAATGGTGTCCATAGGACCCTGCATTATAAAAAGGCTGGTACAATTTATTAAAGAACAGATTAATATTTTGGCATCTAAGCCCATACAGGTCCACTATCATCATCTGTAGATGGAAGACCGTGCTGCCAACATTTAAAAGGATGTTCCACCTTTCTCTCAGGCTTATTTATTAAATTTACATTCCCATAGATCTCTCTTTCTTATATAAAAGTATAAGTAACAGCTCTGACCGACCGTCTTCTGCCCTTGCCATAAGGGTTAAGTTATCCCTCCTCCATGGACTCCTCCTGTTGGGGGAGGATGCACCCATGGAGTGAGGACATAAGGCCATAATAACAGAGGGTGCAGGAAGGGCCATAATAACAGAGGGTTTAGGAAGGACTGCAGGAGGATGGATCCATGGATCCCCAAACCCAAGACCTCTGAGTGACACGCTCTGGTGCATGGCAGTTGGCATGCTTCTTTCTCAAATCTGTCTCCTCCAAAAACATGCCAAGGCCACAAAATCTCCTAGTAAAGATGCTCGATCAGATCAGGAGCTATTCTAAGACCTCCTAGAGGAATAGAGCCTCTATCACCCCCTAAAATACATGGCCAATAAGGTATGGTCAAATATTTTATATAAGAAAGGGGGAAATGTCATGGGCTAGAAGGAAATTCGCTTTCAAAGAATAGCCTGACATTTACAAGAAACAGCCCCTGGGAGACATCCTGCCTGGGAGACATCCTGCAGCTACCTATCTTCCAAAAACATCCTGCAGTTATCAGGATCACCAGACATTCTGCAGCTGGCAGTTTTACCACCCACATCCAGCAACTGCCTATAAGAGAGCTTCCCATCTCCAGCATATATATACCCCTGTGTGAACAATAAAAGTTTGAAGCTTGATCAGAACTACTGTCTTGCTGTCATCTCTCATGTCTCTTGTCCCTTCATTCCTTCCCACCTAAGTTCGCTGCTATTATTGATGTGTCCTGTAGTTTGGGACAGATTATATCAAAAACCTGTCTTCATCCCTAGAAATTCTTTCTTCTGATTCTTTAGTTCTGTTATTGAAACTTTGAACTGTAATTTTCTATTTAATTAACCAAATTCTTTCTTTATTTCCTCTGGTTTCTGATTGGTTCTTTTGATTTCATCTATGTCTTTGTCCAATATCTTCTACATATCATAATGTGTGTTTCTAACTTCTTTTATTGTCCATCCATATTCTTCTGTGTCCTCAATTTTCTTAAAAATCATCCCTTGAAATTTTTCTCCGGCTGTTTGATTCTGCCCCAGTACACTGTTCCAGACCATAAGAATGTGAGTGAGACACTCATCGTTGCACAGCTCCTGAAGGCTGTGTCATTCCTAAGTGCACCTAAAAAGCAGCCTGTCACAAATCTTTCACTGTTTTTTTGTTAACAGGGCACTGCGTTGCAAAACCTGAGGCGATCTTTAAGCTGGAGCAAAGCACTGGGCCTTGAACAGTAGGCGAAGCCCCGCACCAGTGCCTCCCAGGTCAGTCAGTGCATGCTGTGCAGGGAGCCACGTTGAGCTGTTTTCATCTGTGTTTCCTCAGGTCCCAATCCTAAGGAAGCGAGTCTTGTGTGTCAGCCTCTTCCTTTGTGCAGTCTCCAAGGAGAGCTCTCTCATGTACACCCACGTTTATGTTCTCATATGTATACTTCATTCAATTTTCCCAAACCCCAAATCCCCATATAGATCTTCTTGACATTTAGATTGGTTATGTACTTTTTGTAAATTCTCATTTTTTTTTCTTGCATCTTCATAGCCTCTTTTTCAAGCATTCATTTATGTGTTGACTTTTTCAGTACTTGTTGATCTTTCACAAAAATCATCATTTTTATAATTGTGGGAACAACAGTAGTAAATAAAACAACTGAATCTCTCAATAGAGCTTACATTTTGCTGAGACTCAAATTAAATAAATTTATATTTGGTATTAAGAATGCAAATAATTTTTTACCTGGATGAGAAAAAGAAAAAAAATAGAAAAGGCATCAGAATCTACGTGACTGAGGAGAGCTGGCACAAGAGCATGCAAACGACTGGCCCTAGGCTGAAGTTGAAAACTAGAGGCCAGGTGGCTAAAGGCTCAGATTTTGTATGGGAGTTTCATTTCTAGTTAGCCATTTGCCTTTCTCTTTGTGGATATAATCCTAGAATAATGAACACAATTAATTTGTATAGGACATTCCATTTTTTACCAAATCAGAGGCAGTTGAACCTTTAAGCACAAAAGAAAAGTCTACCGAATCAGTGAGTTACCAAGCTGGGTGCATGTACCTGAAACTAATGGGAAGTGCCAGGGCTACTGATATCTAAAGTAACAGAAAGACATACATTTTAAAGATGATGGGCACAGTGTAGATTGTAGAATCAAGTGTTTAGTTCCATCAGAAAACATACTGCAGATTTCTGTACCCTTTATGGTTAATTCAGGTAAAATTAGGTCTTTGGAGGAAGCAATCTTCTAGTGTAGGGAAAAAAGCAATTTGTGCTTGTACAGCTCCCTAGATGTCTATCTCCTTTCCCCTGGAGGAATAAAGACTAGACAAACACAGATATCAATTCTTTTGTGGTCAGGTGGCAGACAAGTGAACTGTGCATGCATCCCAACAGCAGGTAATCCTGGAATTCTTCCATTCCAAATCAGAAAGAGTAGTGAAGTCAGAGGAGATCACCTCCATTGTCATTAGAAAAAAAAACTAAAGCAAACAAATAGATAAAAGAAATTGTAGATGAAAATAACTCTGTTAAAAGTCACAGCTAAACAGTAGGTTCATGTTTTAACTAAGTGTATCTGCATCTCATAGAACCACTTAGAGCAAACAAAGGAAAACATCTTATGTTAGTATAAATTAAGTTACTTTTTTGCCATTCCTTCAGTAAGGACAAAGTCCCGCAATTCAATATAATTGTTTTGCAATCTTGTATCATCAGGATAAGGAGCTACTTTACCTTTGCTTTAGAATTCTGTAAGAAAGTTTCATGTGTTGTTAATGAATATGGTGATTTGTATATAATTTTAGATGTCCAGAAAGTGAATGGTCTGAATGAGACCAGATAGGAAAATAAAGAGAGGTATTTCTGGCAAATTGGACTCCCCAAAAGCAGCACCTCAACTGAGGAGAAGTTCACATTAGGAACAAGGTTTAATTTGAGCTCAAAGCAGGTTTCAAGTCCAGCTCCAAAGAGTGAGCCAGAGGGGCTTGATGTGTGATAGAAGGAGCTTCTTCCTAATGAGCCTGAGGAGATGCAGGCTGGAGAGGAGTCTAGTGGTCTTAATATTCCTTAAATAAACCTATCATTAAAACCCAAATATGAGTCACCACTCCCCCCGACACTTGTCTTCTGTTAGGTGGGCCCTGGAATGTACATCAACATTCATCACAGAGAAAAGAGGGCCAAGATTAACTATAGAGCCTGGACAGAGGATGACTCAGGAGGGTTTCTCTGAGGATGGCCCACAGGAAGCAAGTGTGAGGGCTGAGGGAAGAAGACGGTGGTGCCCTGGGAAGTGGAGGTGGGATCGAAGGGTCTGAGGGGATATCACTGAACACCTTTTCCTTCATTTTGATCCACATTTCTTTGTTTCCTTTTTGAGCACAGGGAGGGCAAAGCTTCTCCTGACATCTGGTTTCAACTGGTACCTTCTCTCCCTCTAAAGAGAACCTGAAGGCTGTCTCAGCTCACAGAGAATCCCTGTCCTCTCTGCCACCTTTTAGAAGCCACAGACTTGTTAGATGGTCTGTGTTTACTTAGGCATGTCCTCTTTTATCTCTGACACCAGCTGAGAAGTGTGCCTGCTGGCCTTCATGCAGAACAGAAGGCAATTGATGAGGTCATATCCCTTGTAATCCAATCTTCTCAGCTCTGAACAATGCTGCACAAGTACATGAGGTTTGGGGGATGTTCTGGAACCATACCATAACATTTAGGAAAACAAAACTAAATAAGAAAATCTTTTAGACCAAGGGTTAAGCAAAGCATCTTCAGATTTTACAAAGAAAACCAATCCAATAAAGAAAAGATTAATAAACTGGTAAACTTCTGCTCAACCATTTCAGTGGATAAAAAGACAAGTTACAGCTGGGCATGGTGATGCTTGCCTGTAATTTCAGAAGCTCTGAAAACTGAGACAGGAGGATCATGAGTTCAAAGCCAGCCTCAGCAAGTTAGTGAGACACTAAGCAAATTATTGAGACCCTGTTTCAAAATAAAATATTAAAAAGGGGGCTTGAAATTTGGCTAGTGGTTAAGTGCCCCTGAGTTCCATCTCCAATACCAAAAATAAACAAATAAATAAAATAGATAAAAATAAAAAGACAAGTTAGAAAAATAGAGAAAAATACAAGCAAGTGGCCATGCCTGTCTTCCCAGCTACTCAGAAGGCTAAGAGAGGAGGATCACCTCAGCCTCAGCTCTTAGTGAGACTCCCCATCTCAAAAAATAATAATGATAAATATAAAGAACTAGGATGTAGATCAGTGATTAAGTGCCCCAGGTTTAATCCACAATATCTCCATATTAAAAAGAAAAAAAGAAAATGCAAACCACACTTTGAGCAAATGACTACTACCTTGAGTCTTTAAGGTATTCTTAAAACTCTACAATGATGAAAACAGATAGTCTTTTCAGAGAATGGAAAAAGAGTTGAGAAGACTTGATTAAAAAAAATATAAAATAGAGGGAGGTCATTCAACATCCTGGGGATTCCTGAACTAAGATTAGTTAGCAAATGGTCAAGCCAAGAGACAAGTGCACCCAAGGCCCAGGACAACACTTAGCAAAGAAAAATAAATTGTCAACACACAGGAGTTTGGATGATTCCTCAAAAATTCACACTAAAAAATACAAAATCTTACACACTGCCTGAGTCTAGTCAAGCAACACTGGTGAGATGATCAGATGATACAGCGGAGGGCAGCATCAAGGCTGTCAGTGGTTAAGGATGTGGCAAGGCTGGTTAAGGCCAAAGGTGGACAACAAGAGGAAAAGAGGAGTGGCCCTCAGCACTGGAGGCCTTCTGCATCCTGACTGCAGCTGTGAGAACCTAATGGGGCCACAACACAGGGTTTCAAGAGGTCAGCAGGGAAGGCTGGGTAAAGGGCACAGAGGTCTCTCATCGCCATTTCTAACTTGGTGTGTAACTGAAATTACCTCAATATAAAACATTCAATTCTTTTGAAGAGCTCAGGCTTCAGGACAAAGCTAGATGACTATGCAAGTCACTTCCCTGCTCATGGGGTGAAAAAGATTGAATTAGTTAGAGCTGAATGGTACAAGAACAGAGCTTAGTGCAGAGAAGAGCTCCCAGGTGGCTGTCAGAGATGGGCCTTCTTAGGGTGCTCTCTTTTTTTTGAACACTTAAAAAATCATTTTATTGATCCTCTACCAAACAAAATTTATTCAAATTACATCTATTTGAAGTGGTAAGGTCACAGCTAGAGAACAGGTCACCCATATTGAATCTATTTACAAAATCCATCATAAAAGCTTTTGTGTTGTTGGTGTTTTCTTTTTAACATTATATTAATATATTTTCTTCTGTAAACTAGTGTACAACACAAAGCTAAACTGATTTGTAATTTGCCTACTCCAAGTCTTGGGAGAAATACTTCCTTTCTTCAAAATAACATACCCAATATGAAGAAACCCCCTCAACCTAATGCGTGCCACCTGACCTGCTCCATAAGGACCCTTCCTCCAGATGCTCTGCCCACCCTCTTGGCTCAGCATGCAGAGTTCTTCCTTCCTCTTTCCTAAAAGTTAAAGCTTTAAACACTGCAATTCTATTTATAAATCCACACATATGAAAACAAGAACCACATGAAATAAAAAAAAAATAAACAAGGTAATATTCTTGAAAAACTACAAACCAGCTAGGAAATATTCTGGTAAGGCTTACAAATTAATTACTATTTTTTGTACAAAATTGCTAAATAATGAAAAAGTGAGTAAATTACATGTCCACTTAAGTAAAGCGATTGCTATACATAATTCTGTACAGATGAACACATGCCTAACACTGTTCGACAGCTCATGTGTTGGCTGCTGTACACTCTTATTTTCTAAGGATCATGCAGTCATAATCCACACTTGGAACTCTTAGCCAATTTTTTAATTAATTTATTTATTTCAATTAGGTATATATGGCAGAAGAATGCATTTTGATTCATTTTACATAATTACAGTACAAATTTTTATTTCTCTGGTTGTACATGATGTAGCATCACACCATATATACAGTCATACATGTACCTAGGGTAATGATGTCTACTCATTTCACCATTTTTTTCTGCCCCCATGCACCCTCCCCACCCTCCCTCCCCTTTGCCCAATCATGGTTTCTCTATTTTTCTCATACCTCCCCTGAACCTATTATGGATCAGCATTCACTTATTAGAGAGAACATTCAGCCTTTGTTTTTTTTTTGAGATTGGCTTACTTTGCTTAGCATGATATTCTTCAACTCCATCCATTAACCTGAAAATGCCATAATTGTATTCTCTTTGAATGCTGAGAATGTTCCATTGTGTATGTATACCACAGTTTCTTTATCCATTCATCTATTGAGGGGCATCTAGTTTGCTTCCACAGTTTAGTTATTGTGAATTGAGCTGCTATGAACATTGATGTGGCTGTAATAGTATGGTGATTTTAAGTCCTTTGAGTACAAACCAAAGAGTGGGATAGCTGGGTCAAATGGTGTCTATGATATTTTTCCTTTTACTGTCATGTATACTCAATTAATTTAGTATGATGACCATACTAGATTTTATACTTAATAGACATGGCATTCATGTTTTATTCTTTACTTATGAAAACACATTATATCTCCAATATTTATAATTTTTTCTCTACTATCAAGTTGTATTTACACATTTTTTTACCTTTTTTTCATTCTTGATGGACTTTTATTTTCACTTATTTGTAAGTGGTGCTGAGAATTGAACCCAGTGCCTCACACATGCTAGGCAAGTGTGCTACTGCTGAGCCACAACCCCAGCCCCTGTATTAACATATTTTTTTAGCACCAATTGATTTCCACATGCCTAATGATGAACAATTCTCTTTGTTATATCAGGTTGTAGAGGCACACCCTTTCTCCATAGAAAAGTCTTAACTGGGCTTCTCCAGAAATCTTTACCATGGCTGATTTTAGTACTGTCAGGAAAAGAGTCTCTTTAAAGGGTTTAATGTAGGTAAAATTCCAATTTTTGTGTTTCTCTGTTTCACTTGGCCATTGGCTGGGAAGAAATATGGAGAAGAAGCTCTCCCCTTCTCATGTGTTGTTCTTGAAACTTGCACAAATAGTGAAAGAAAGAAAAAAGAAAGAAAAAACTGCTTTTATGTGAATTTCTGCAGACTGTAAACTTCTGAGCCCCTCACCTTATATGCTGGGTATAAAATTCTAAAACTACCTAAACTTGGGGTTCAGGGGATTGATTGATTACAGCACCAGCTGTGCCCTCTGAACCTGAGTGCAGCTAAATAAAGCTGTTTCATGCTATCTTCGGTGGGTTGCCTCATCTGTACCTACAACAAGGTTATACATTTCTTTTCTTCTTTAATTTCTACATTCCTCTTGTAGATGGATTAAAGGTGTATACAGATAAAAGTAAACAAAGAAAAGTAATATCTGTTCTTATTAATGATAAATTGACTACTTATTATACCCTACCTCAAATCTCATTACAACAGTTTGAGTTAGCTACAATTGTCCTGGCACTAAGAGACTATTTTCTACTACTTTAATCATTATTACAGATTCTTATTATATAACTAAACTTGTTCTCATATTTTTATAGCTATATTATGCCCTCATTTGGATTCCAACTTACTATCTTTTTTTAAACCTTTTAAACTATTTTACAGTGTCATATGCCTTCTATCTTTCACTCTCATATACACAGCCACACCATGATTCCTGGACATTTGATAGAAGGTAATGCTTATACAGATAAAGCTGTGAAATCCCTTTGTCCTTTATTTTCAGATACTCTAAAAAACTATGGATTTTTTCATCAAAATGCTTGATCACTAAAAAAAAATGTTTTCCATCTCTTCTCAACAGTTCATGCTATAGTCAACAACTGTTCTCACTTTTCAGGACCCCATATAAAACTCTGTAAATCCACAAGTCCTAAGTTCTAATACACTTTGACAAATGAATGTTATACATTTCCCTTTTTCATTCTTACTTTTTTCTTTCTTTCTTTTTTTAAAAAAAATATTTTACTTTAGTTGTCTTGGACACAATATCATTATTTTATTTTTAGGTGTTGCTGAGGATCGAACCCAGTGCCCTGCATGTGCTAGGCAAGCACTGTACCACTGAGCCACAACCCCAGACTCCTTACTCCTTTCTTCACATTTTTATTGATACTCTTTCTAAGTTCATCTTGGTTAGTTCCCAAAAGTCTAATCTATTTACATTTCTCATTTGTTACTTTGTTTTGCCACCATGGACAAGCCTATTCATTTAAAAATGGATATGCCCTACATGTATATCATACTTTTTCATAATTTTGTAATCAATAAAATATAATTTTAAATTATACAATTTTTCATAATGCTACCAGACCGGCTTTGGTGAAACAAATACTCCACACTCTTAAAACTTCATTAAAAAAAAGAAAGAAAGGGGATCTAGGCTCTCTCATATTAATAATGCTTTGGATGTTGTTTTATTTATAGTTAATGCACTCAACATACAATACAAAGTTTATATTGGTTATCGCAATTGGTTATATGTTTTGGATAGACATTTTATCCCCAAACAGCCATCACCAAAAATTTATGTAATATATAGGTTTTTACCACACTCAGGACAACATGATTCTATGTCTCTGATCACACAGGGGAAAGGATAGACTGCTATGCTTACACCAATAGAACCAGTTTTGATTCTAGCTTGGTATGTGAGACTAATCAATTATAAATTGAGATCAGGAGCCTGATTCCCAAATACTGTTTGATTGTGGATGAGGAAAATCCCACAATGATCACTCTCCTCAAAATAAAAGATATACTGAAAGAGGATCCCAAGATACTAGACTTCCAGTAACTTGGGGGGATATAAAATCATTAACAGCATTAGTGATAGACCCAGCCTGATTCCCTCTTAAATTTGGGAGACATCTTGTCACAAAGCCATAAAAAGCTAATTTCAGCTTTACTATAAATTACTACACATTCCAAACTTGCTTGGAATGCCTGCCTGTACCTTGAAGTCACCCATGCCTGGCTCTCTCTGACCAGATAGCAGCTCTCTCTAAACTTTAGTGACACCTCACAAATCTTGGCCTTCCCTGGCCAGATAACGACCTTGTCTGAGGCTATAATGGCCTTCATAAATTCTGATCTTGGGGCCAGCAAAAATGTAAACTAGCCTTTGTATAATGCTCTTCAGAGTTTTGTTATCTGTAACCTCCCTTTATGTAACTTTCTGGGCCACTGGCTCCTGCTGTGTATCTGTGCCTTCTGGGGAGTTTCTGTCCCTGATGTGGGAGGAAGTGAGTACAGTATAAAGCTGGGCTGGAAGAAAGCTTTAGTGCTGTCTTGTTCCCATGGTTTTTGGTGAGAGAGGCAGCCTGGCCAGTCAAAATAATAAGCTTGCTTTAATTTGATTTTAATTGGAGTCAGTGGTCTTTTCTTTGTGTCCTGGTCTAACATCAGCTCCACAGTTGTCTCAAATGGGGTTAAAATTTACTCCAGAAGACTTGTTACTTTTTTTATTGCTAAACTCAAACAAAACTCTGTAAATGCTTTAGTCTTAATGGTAACATTTTTCTGTTGTTGTACCTCAGCTGTGGAAATTCAGTACAGTCAAACTCCTTGACTTCCAAAATTCATCATAATATCTGGGTTTACTTGGCTAAAATTGTTACATACCTACAAAAATATCTCATTGTATTCATTGTTGTCTTAGCAGACTAACTGTGTTCTTACTATCCCCTCAGGATTTAATAGGCCACCATCTAGTGCAATGTATCTATAAAGGTCTATTTCTCTTGATAAAAATTCTTAATGTCTACCCTATTATTTTTTGCCTCCACCAGCATTAAACAAAAAAAACAAATATTATTCATCCAAAAAGGCCTTAGAAAACATAAAAAAGGGGGGGGGGGAGATGTAGGAGTCTTGTGTTTAGGATCGGGGTCCCTGATGACTTCAAAGCTGTGGCATGCTTGGTGCCTGGGAAAGTTTCTTTGCAGAAGCATAGCATGCCCAGTTGATATAATAATACCCTCTATGCTGGAGTCTTATCAGTTCTACCTTAATCTTAGGCACATAACTCCTGGAAATTAAAAGAACTTACTTGCTTGATAACTACAATGTTTCACCAAGCTCTGGTGTTCCTGGATCTGCCAGCCTAACAGTAACTTCAGACAATGGACTTTCTTAAGAACTGCACAAAGCTCCTAACATTGCATATTAAAAGTGTGAAATGTAACTACAAAATAAGCAACCTTAGTGATACTCTAAACAATAATGTGGTGATGATAATAATGACCTAATATAACCCATTGATTATAAAAACAGTTTGGCTGTTGGTCTCAAAGCCACTCTGCCACCTTCTCTGACTCTGCATCTTGTCTCTGTCTCCTCTTTACTATCGTTATTATTTACAGGTGCCTGGTCTCTTTAATGGGAAATGATGATGGTGAAGGTGGTGTTCCATTCAGTGGCTTTTCTAGGTAGATTCTCATGGAACTTCCCACCCAGAGCATGGTGCCTAGCAAAGGCCTCTCAGTCTAGTCCCCTGCAGGTTGGACTTTGAAGAGTGAAGCCCTGATTTGAAATCTGGTAAACTGGCTCCTGCTGTGTACCTGTGTCTGCTGGGGAGTTTCTGTCCCTGACGAGGGAGGAAGTGAGTACCTGGCACTGGTATCTGGTGGGGCAGCTGGATGGAGAGCTAGGGGCTGGAAGTGGGAGAATTCCTGGGGCCCAGATTGCTAGGACCTGTCATTTGGTGTCCCATTGACCCTAGGCTTCATGTGCCCTAATCTTGATCTTAATTTCCCTGTGTGCATGAGCCCATTGCCCCCTGGTCCCCCAGACCTGCCTTTGACAGATTCTCCTTTGTCATTCTTTGGAGACTGCCTTGTTAGGATTCAGCTGTCATACCCTCCCTTGCCCCTGCCTTGGCTCTGCCCTGAAGCACCTGGTTCAGGCTCCAATGGTCCCATCCCCAGGGTCATGGGTTGGAACCTTCACCTGCCTCACCAATAACATCTTCAGGATCAATTGCCACTTGTATGCCCATTGGGGTGGGTGTCTGAGCATGTGAGTGTGAATGTGCCCTGGCTCCGGCCCCTGGCTCCTCTTCACCAGTAAAGTGGGAAGGTTGGGGTAGAAGTGAAGCCCCCCTGGAAGCTGCTCACCCTTGTGTTGATGCCTGGCCTTCCCAGCAACCAGGTGCCTGGAAGTAAGCAAAAGTGCATCTTCCAGGGCAGTGCCTGCACCCTTGAGCTGCCCCTGAGGAGGTGCTCTTGCCCTCTGAAAATTTCACCATCACTCTCCACTGCTGTGTTTCCAGAAAAGAGCAGGTCAGCCTGGTGGATTCACAGTACCTGCCTAGGAGACATGGTGAGCAGGGGTTCCTTCCCAGGGCCAGCCTTTCTGCTTGGTGGGTGAGGGCAGAACCCTCAGCCTGTGACCCCTGTGTCTTGAGTCTTTGCCAAGGAATACCTGGGTTTGGAAGCAGATGATCCTGGGAGAGTATGGCCATGGGCTACTTACTGCAGGGCCAGGTTTTGGGCAGAGGATGAAGATGCGGAGCCAGCTGAGGTGGGGTCTGATTTGGGTTCACATCACTAGGAATGCACTCCAGTCAGAGTAGGAAGGAGTCTAGAAGCAGAGTGTGAAGGAAAGAGGAGCAGCATTGGAAAACAACCTTGCTACAGGGGCTAGGATAGTTGTTCTATCCTTGTCTTCCAGTGACTCCCCTGGTCTGAGAGAGGCTTCACCATGCATCTCGGGAATCTTAGTGCTCCAGATCTCAGTGTCCTGAAGGCCTCACATAATCAATAAAGCTGGACCCTCCCTCTAACCTGCACAGCAACATCAGCTCTTCCTCCTGTTTTCTGACCTGGACCATCAGTCCTGACCTGGGGCCGATGATCATGTTTCTCAGCTATAAGATGACCCTCAAGAAACAGGAAGAGGCCTGGGAGGTAACACTTTTGCTGGTTCCCAGGGTCTTTTCTCTCCCAGAGTGAATGCAGTGAATAGTGAGACAAAGAGGGGGTCAGAAGCCAATGTGTGTGTATATGAATCATCTCTATGTACACAAGTATGCCAGTGTGTGTGTGTGTGTGTGTGTGTGTGTGTGTGTGTGTATGCACATGCACACACACACTCACAATAGGGCATGAGAATGCCTATGTGTGGATGTGTTTTTGTGTTTGTGACTGTACATGGGTGTGCCTGTGCTTTGTGTCTACATATGTGTTTGCACTGCAGTGGGTGTTTTAGCGTGTGAGTGTGAAATGTGCCTGTAGATTGTGTGTGCCTGTGTTTTGTGAGAAGGTGTGTGTCTGTGTGTGTGTTCACATGTGTGCGTGTGTGTGTATGTGTGTGTGTGTGTGTGTGTGTGTGATTGGCCTGCTGTGTGTACTCTCCAGCTTGACCCAGCCCCACACCTACGTGTCTGCTCACTGACTCTGGCTCTGCACCTGGCCTGGAACAAAGACTGCATTGTAGGGATGACTTGGCTCATCTTTGAAGCCAACAAGTTGGACACTGGGTCTACTTATGAGGCCAGGCTGCGTGTTTGGATGGCCATGCTGGAGGACGACGTGACTGAGGAGGAGCATTATGAGAGCCAATGGGGTGAGTGAAGCCAATCTATTTGCTTCCCCTTGCCCCAGTGAGGAGGTGGGTCCACATGGCTGCTGCTCATCCACAGCTTTGACCTCCACTCTTCTGTCCATCCCACCTCCCCACTCTTCACCCCGAGGCTCCTTTTCCTGCAGTCTGAGATGTGCACGGGGAAACGTACCCTGAGCATGAGCCTGCATCTAGTGGCTACCACTGGGAGTGAGTGTGATCTGGAACTCTATGCCAGGCTAGTGCTCAGTCTTCTTAGTGAGGTGATGCTGACCCTTGTACACAGTGGTGCTGGGAAGGCTCAACGACCTGACCACCAGCGATGTGGCAGATGGAGGTGTGGGCTGAGAGTGAGACTCACCCCAGGGACTTTATCAGGCTTTGCACTAACTTCTGAGGCCATCCCTAATTCTTTCCTCTGGCCCAGGGAACTGATAGGGGCCCTTTGTCAGGTGGGCTTGGGAGGAATCTCTTTTCTCCTGCCTGCCAAAGTCAATGCTCGGCTTGGCACCAGAATCACGAGGCACTCACAGCTTTGTAGGTTCAAACAGCAATTCTTTATTCCCGCTCTCACACCGCCTCCACACAGGTCCAGGGGCAAACACGTTCTGCCGTCTCCCGCACAAATCACCTACTCCACGAGGCTATCTCCAAATCCCATTTTAATCTCACGAGAACTCAACGGGAACAAGCAACAGGAACACCCTAATCCCAGCAATAATCTTCAACTTCCAACTTCCCTAAAACCCATTATCTTAAACTGGCAACACCTTAAACTCAAGGAGCCGGTTACTTCCTCAAACCTGATCAGCTCTAAACCCGGATCTGCCTAGGTCCTTGAGCAAGGTCACCTCATTAAAGCATGCATGCAATGTCCCATCAAATGTCCTCTAAGCAGCATGGGGTATGCTTGGCAAGGAAATTTCGATGCGTCATTCCTACTTGGTAATGGCCCTCAGCACCTGCCTTCAGGCCTTCTGGTCCTATCCTGAGCTGGCTAGACAGCACTTTTATTTCCGTGCCTGTCTTTCTCCTTCTGACTGGCCTGACCTACCTCCTGTTCAAGCTGTCACCCAGGTAGCTGGCTACTGTGTGTGCATGAGCCTTTACCCTTGTCTATCAGTGCATGCACACACAATGTCTTAGCATGTGCACATGAGTACGTACATGTGAATGTCTTAGTGTATGCATGTTTTAGTGTGTGTGCATGTGTGTAGGCATATCAGTCTGTGCATGTGTAGGAATGCGGTGTCTGGGACACAGGGCCAACCGTCCTGCTCCTTTCCTTCCCTCTTCATTGTCTGGTCCTTAATGTAGAAAGATTTTCAAGTGTCCATACTGGGCCATTGTGTGTCCCCAAGTTGACAGGGGAGAGGAGAAAAGGGGGTGCCGTGGTAAAGTTGAACATGTAGCCAGCTTAGTCTTCACCAACTATGAACAGACACAGAGTCCCTGAAACTCAGGAACCTGAGGTACTTGTCTCCTGGAACTGGGAATTTTCCTTGGTTTTCTCATCTGTTCACATGTTGTATGGAAGTGCTATTTTGGGCAACTGAGCTGCACAAGACCCTGTTCTCAGTCCTGGCAGATGCCTCAGAGAGCAAGATAAGCCCCCACACCTTATGTATCACATGTAAGGTTATGAGGTCACAGGAGAATTATCTGGGACTGGGGAGGAGACTGTCCAGCTGCAGACAAATGGTGGAAAGAACGAGAGGGTTGGACAAAGGTCAGGAGGGGATGCAGAGGATGTCAGCTTCTCCTTGGAGAACTGGAATAGAACAGCATGTGATGCCATGCCAATTAATTCATATGTTTAGAATGGACCACTGAGATATGGGTAATTTGACTGAGCAAGGGTGAGGAGACAGAACACCATGGAGGGAGTTGCCAATGTTTTAGGCAGAGAAGCTGAGATTTGAGTGGTGTCACCTGAGGTGAAACCCAGGGGCTAGGCCCTGGGAAATGAGAGAAGGTGAGCTGAGCCCTAGCCCAGCCCCAGCTCCAGTTCCATTCTTGAGGGGAAAACTAAACTTTCTCTGGACTAATCTGTCTGCTCTGCTACTGAGGGAAATGATCAGTTCAAGGTGCATATTGTGGGCTGTCTGCACTCACCCCATCTCTTTCCTTCTTTTCACCTCCTCCCTCCCAAAGGTCTTTGTCCTGTGGCTCTGGGGAAGGGTCTTGAACTTGTACTTCTTAAGTTGCCCTAACAGGACCCCTGACTACTTCTTTGGTGGACACCATGAAGTTCCTGGCCCCTTCTGGGCCCCTGGGCAGCTCCCTGGTACCACTGCACATGATTGCACCATGTATTTTCTCTATGTGGGCCTGTTGGGCTCCCACAGGCCACAGGGAGGTGAGAGAAACCTGAAGGGCCACATCAGATCATCTTTGTAGTCCCCCACTGCTGATGGGTTGGCAGCTCATGCTCCCTGAGAGGAAGTGGGGAGAGGAAAACCTCCCATGGTGGTCTCTGTCTTTCCCTTTCAGTGTTGTGTTCCTGCCCAGGGTCCAGTCCAAGCTGATCCTATTCTTTCTCAGGGTCTCTCCTCCTGATGTTCCTGGATCTTGCTCCACCCTGTGGCCAGGGATGTTCCCTTCACACTTTCTCCAGCTTAGTATGCAAAAACACCCCTTTTCCTTTCAATAGGAAGTCCAGGTTTCTATTGTCCAAGAGTATAAGTTGTAGCTCAAAATTGGGCACTTGATAATGGAGGGAATCCCTCTCTTCCCTAAGCCAGTGGATGTGACGGTCAAGAGCCCAGGCAGCTGTCCTGTCAAGAAGATGCGTGCACGGATGTATGCACGCATGATGCACGCAGAATGCACGCACGTACACACACGTACGCACGCACGTACGCATGCATGCACAGACGCACTGTGAACTACTTCTGTGCAGTGGGATTCCTGAGGCCTAGAAGTTTCAGGCAGATGGTGGAGAAGTACATGTCTTCACTTAGCTGAGGACATACCTTCCAAAGGCTGCCTGGCCTTCTCTGCTCCTGGCCAAGAAGCTTTGTCACCCTCTAGGATTAAATCCCTTCAGGTTTTCCACTTTGCAGTTCCTGGTGAGGATGTGAGGCTTCCCACAAAGGCAGCCTGGTTCTCACCACTGTGCTCCTGTTGGACATTGTGGATTCCAGTGAAGAGCCTCAGGTAGGGAGGGCACAAGTGTGTCTAGCAGTTTGTGGGGTGTAGCACTGGGTGGAGCGGCATCATGGGACCAGAGCTGGGTAAGTAATGCATGGGTAAGAGGCAAAGTGTGTCTCTCTCCCTGTAAGGAGGTTCATGGATGCACCGACCCTGCTGAGTCCTGTTTGGGATAGGAATCTTGCTGGATAGTTTTTAGGGAACCAGGAGCAGGGTGGGGTAGGAGGTGGGAGGGGTAGGAGGTGGGTGAGGTAGAAGCTCCTTGGGGTAGGAGCTGGGTGGGATAGTACAAGGGAGGGGATGCCCTGTTATTTCCCTAAGAGG
Source organism: Ictidomys tridecemlineatus (assembly GCF_052094955.1). Taxonomy (NCBI): domain Eukaryota; kingdom Metazoa; phylum Chordata; class Mammalia; order Rodentia; family Sciuridae; genus Ictidomys; species Ictidomys tridecemlineatus. Next base: position 11,068,393 of record NC_135494.1, on the reverse strand, counting down.
CAGTGACTGAAGGGGTGACCATGCTGAGGCTTGTGGGGGAAGGGTCCTGGCTGGAGATCTTAAGGGACCTGAGCTGGGTGGGGTAGTGTCTGGGGAGGAGGCGCACTGTGCCTGTTGCCACTAGGCATTACCTGGTAACATTCCTGGGCACAGCCCCACCCTCAACACACAGGCGAGTGCATGAAGCACACAAGCTTGGGCGGGCATATTGCAAACTGTTTCTTTGCTCTGAGTTTCCAGGCATCCAGAAGTAGCCAGTAGACAGTGGAGAAGCATGTTCCTCAAGTACCAGAGATCCTTCTTGCTTAACCTGGGAGCAGAACCTAGGTAGGGAGACCTCCAGTGTCCTCAGCAATGTGTGGCATATGGCCCTGGCTGGAGAGGTGTTGAGGGACCAGACTTGATGGGGTAGGTGCTAGGTGTTGGAGTGTGTGATGAGAGGGAACACTGTTTCTGTAAAGTGGTGCCTGGAGAGGAAGCTAATGCTGAGGCCTTTGGGGGCACCACCCTGGCTGAAGAGGCTTCAGGGGAACGGAGCTGGGTGAGGTAGTTGGTGGGGAGGTGGCACACTGTGTTTGTACCTGTGAGGAGATGCCTGGAGGGGGCGCTCTTGCTGAGGCCTGTGGGAACAAGGCCCTCGCTGGAGAGGTGTTAGGGCACCAGGAACTGGATGGGGTAGTACATGGGAGGGTACTTGCTGTGCCTGTTGCTGCAATGCAGTGCCTACAGTGGGTGCTTCTGCTGAGGCCTGTGGGGGTGCAGTCCTGGCTGGAAAGTTATTGGGAGACCAGAGCTGAATTGGGTGGAGCTTGGTGGGGTAGGAACTTTTGTGGGGAGAGGTGCACTGTGCCTGTTCTTGCTAGGGTGTAGCTGGAGGGGGCAGTTGTCCTGGGGCTTGTAGGGGCACAAACCTGCCTGGAGAGGTCTTAGGGGACCAGAGCTGGGTGAGGTAGTACCTTGGGAGGGCTAAACTGTTTTTATAACTGTGAGGTAGGGCCTGGGAACATCCCTGCACATAGCCCCGCCCTCGACACACATGTGCATGCAGTTTGCACACATTCATGCAGGGACTTATCCCAAACTGCATCTGCACAGTGGATTTCTGGGCAGCCTAAAAGTGTACTGCAGAATGTGGAGAATCATATATATTCGTAAAATCAATAAGTGTAGAAAAGTATGTCCTAGTAACCAAATATCAACTTCTGTTTAAAATTTTAGCAAACTAGGAATAGAAAGTAAGTGCCTCAATCTGACACAGGGAATCTATTAAAAACTTATCAGAAACACAATACTTAATGACAATAGACTGAATACTTAACCAAATCCTCAGAAACAAACAGGGTTTTGAACATATCATTTCTTTCTGTTTGTTACTAAAGAGTCTGTCGAGGTACTCAGTTAAGGGGGGGAAACACTAAAAATCATACTAATAAAAAATTAAAATATAAATTAACTTTATTTGTGGAAAACATGAACATTTGTAGTAAAAATCACTGAATCTTTTAAAAATGTCTGGAAGTAATAGTAAAATTTCAGGATTGAAGATCAACATACAAATAAAAATCATTTGTATATATGGTAGAAGTGAATGCTCATAAATAGAGATTTTTAAAAAAGATACCATTTTGTTGTGAGTCTATAGCTCAGAAAACACTCTCAACTGAATTTTTTTCCAAATTGGAGAGTCTTTATTTAGCTAGCTGGCGACTGCTCCCTGAAGGACTCAAACTGTTTCTGCCAGGAACAGTATGGGGTGCAAGTTCTATGGGGTTTATAAGGGGAAAAACAACATCCTCAAAAATGTAGATGCAAGCAAGCAAGGAGGACACAGAAGCTAAAGTTAACAATCAGCCACCCAATGCATATTACTACATTCTTTTTCCAAACACATGCAGTACAAAAATAAACAACTTTTACAAGAAATAAGTTATATAACTAGGGTTACATTTTTGGAATGACCAAATTGAGTCACTTAGGCAAGGTTTTGTTTTGTTTTTAAGTTGTCAATGAATTTTATTTATATGGGGTGCTGAGAATTGAACCCAGTGTCTTACAAATGCTAGGTAAGCACTGCACCACTTAGTCACAACTTCAGCCAAAGGCTAAATTCTTTTGAGTACAGTCAGGATAACTTAACATTATTTATTCTATTATCTAATCTTGTCTTATCTATTGATATCCTCCATTTTATAGGGTGCTTATTGGGCTGATCCATAATCTAAGTTGGGCTATAACAATTAAAGAAAGCATCAAAAATATAATTCTAATTAGTATTTCTTTAACCCAAGTGCTAGTTAGCTGAGATAAGATCCCCTTTATACAAACACAGAGTAATTTCTCTCCAAGGACATTGTTAAGGAGGCCAGATAGTGACTGATTAGTTGTCTAATTACCTCACAGGGAGGAGGCTGGATATGATAATTGTGGGAATCAGGGCACCAGTTAATTCTCCTGGGAATTTGCTCACCAGGGGAAATGCTTCCATGTCTATTTTCATGGACAGAATATCTACAAACAAGCACTAAACCACCTTCCCCTCAAAGAAAGAATCAGAAAATATTATGAATTACTTTATGCCAATAAATTTGACAACTATTATATAATGAATAAATTCTTACAAAGTTCAAAATAAACCAAAATTACTCAAGAGGAAATAGATTTGGTCAATTGTTTTGTATCTATAAAAGAAATAGAAATTTTAATTAAAAACACTTGTACCAATACCAATCCAATCTCAAGTGGCAACAATATTGAATTCCAATTACAAAAGGAAGAAGTGATAACATTTTACACAAAACTATAAAGAAAGATGAAGTGCTTTTCAAATCACTTAATGGGTCCAGTATTATTTTCATGAAAAAAAAAAACAGGAATGAGCATTGCAAGAGAATATTATTACAAACTAAGATCACTAATTCCCTAATGATTCCCCCAACACTCTCACCCAAACCCCCCACACAATGATCTTGGATGCAAAAATTCTAACCAAAAATTGGCAAAGAAAATTCAACAATATACAAAATAGGTTAATATATCAAACCAAAGTTCACATGCAGAAGCTAGAGATGAAAAAGTTAGAGAAATATTGGGCTAAAATCATGAAAATAAAAGAGAGATCAGTAAAGAAAAGGTATCAAGGGGAGGGTGTAAGAGAAAGAGGGGGGAAGTGTTAGAGAGTTACATTAGGCAAATTATATTTTATAGTGTGTGAATGATGACCATGTAATTGCAAATCTCATCATTGTGTACAACTTCAATGTGCCAAAATGAAATTCTGAATGAAGCATATAGGGTTGATTACACTGTAATAATGTAATAACATTAAAACATTGCTATGTGCCACAGTACTGGCATAGCAAAATAATATTAATCTAAAACTTTAGGTCCATAGTTGGAAATAAAAGTTGGAAAATACAAATAAGTCATCAATAATGTGATATTTAGAACCATAAATTTATTAATGACCACTTGGTCTTCAGGGTAGTGTTTAGTTAGCTGGAATTTGGGTAGTATGAGTACATAAAAATTCAATGGGTACACACTTGCAATTTAAATTTAGTTCTAGGTGCCAAGAAAAATTCAAATTTTTAAATTTAATATATGCTCATTTTATTCAACTTTATGAAACTGTGTATTCCACATATACATAGACCTGCCAATTATAACCAACAACAACTAACTCTAAATGTACTTGAATGGAAAAAAGAACAAAACATTTTTATATGTAGCCCTTAGATTGAAGAGAAATTTGGAATTATAGCAAAATATTTTGCTACAAAGAAATATCTTACAGTAAATGCAGTAAAGTTATACTGAGAGAACATATAGTCTTCTATTTATTTTGGAAAGTTTAAAAATGAATAATAGAAATTTCCTAATTAATGATCAACCAGGCTGATTAAAATGTAAAGTTTAAAAAGATTAAATACAAAGTTAAAAAAGCAGAAATAATTTAAAAAACATAAATAAGAAACACTTAAAACTAAATGTGTAGAAACGATGAATAAAAGCAAACTTGAAATTCTAAACCAGAAATAGAGAATCTTTATAAAAACATAAAATAAAAATATAAAGTCTGAATTCAAAAAAAGTAAAACTCATGGTACAAAATATTTGTAAATGATTGTAAAATGACTAGAAAGTTTTACTAGAATGTTTGCCAAAGTTCTAGCAAGTCAGGGTTTAAATTCTGTAGCAAATGGGACACAATGAATTATCATATTCTATCTCTAAAAGATTTCACAGACTACTGTGCATAATTTAAAACATTACTATAAAACATAATTTTCCCATAGTTGAACAATGAGTTAATTATCAATGTGGCAGAGTATCAGAGCTTCAGTTTTCCCCATTCTTCATTTTCCAGTTCAACAATTATATGGTCAGGTAACATCAGAATGGAAAGACCAATATGAGAAAGTCCACTCCTTACATGTTCAACCCTAGTACTGAAAGACAAAAACAAATAAATAAGTTTAATCAAGAGAATATTAAAATTATAATAAAAATCAAGTATAATGGAAATCCAAAGAATGTCATGCACTGAAATTAGTATCCTAAAACTTTAAAAACTTTAGATTGACTGTTAAATGTCCAATTTCATACATTCTTGACTTATGACTTTATCTAGTTTCTTTTTAATTCTTGAGTCTTTTCTTCTAAATTAAGGTGACAATCAGACAAAACGTTAAGTGAAGCCAATTCATTGTGAAGTGGTCTCAATGCCACCTGATAAGATATTTCTGTTAATGATTTTACAAATCACCTTATGATTTATGTAAATGAACCATATTTAACTCTTATATAGTTCTCTGAAAAATATCACAATATACATAAATCAATCTTCTATGGATGGCTCTTATTTCTGGATTCTGTTGAGGACGCAGACAGTGTTGCCTTCATGTCTGATCACTTTTATGTGCTTTAGACAACAGATTCAGCCCTCTCTCTGTTCCTCACCTAATGCAATGCTTGACAACTTACTGAATTCTCGAACACACATGGGTATGTGTATTGGACTAGGGCTGATGAATTCTACAGAGAACATTACACCTCTTTTTTCTTCGAGGCTCAAGTTGACACAAGAGTTCTTCACATATTAAGACTTCTGCTCATGTATTTTCAATTATTTTCATCTCAGAATGAAAAAGAGACCCTAGGTGACCCGGCCTCCACCTCCTTTTCTGACCACAGCTCCTAAAACTTGCTCCACTCCTTACTCCATTCCTGATGTACGTGACTCCTGCCACACTTTGGTAGTCTCAAAATGGGAATTCAATGCCCAATTAGTGAACCACAGAGAGCTACAATTATCTTTGCATTGTATGAACTTGTATTCATTACAACACTAACAATTAAGTCTGAACAAATTGCCTGCAAACATGCATGATTAATTACAAAAACAATGGGTAGCTTAAATCAATTCTGATTTTGCTGCCATCCATCCCATTATGATTTAACAAAAAGTAGATTCTTTGAAAGAGGTGAGTGGTCATAAGAAATTGAGATGGTGATTTTCAATTCTTCTACTAAAATTGCCATAAATAAACATAAAATTACTAAGCAGAATAGATGAAATGCTAGTGAAGGAGAATTATTACAAAATATATCATCTACACATCGGCTCAGCTATAAAAATAGCCTACTTAACTCAATCTACATATGAGCATTTCTGTTTGTCTACTTTATCATGGTCTTAAAACAAAGGAACATAAAGGCATTACAAATATTTAGAGAAGTTGAACGTAGCTCACTGGGAGAGCATGTGCTAAGCATGTGTTCAATTCCAACCAGTGTAAGATAGATATAAAGTAAACATTGTAAGTCCTTAACACATGAAGGATATGTGGGAATTCTTGGTACTATAGCAAGTTTTCTGTAAGTCTGAAATTGAAAGGTTTTCAAAATATCTTTTCATGTTTGGTTTGATAATCACATTTCAACAGAAATCTGTACATTATATTTGGTGTGGAGCTTCTGGGTCTTCTAATCTATAATAGTTCTTATTTCTATTTTTAGTGCTGCTTATTTGTTTGCAAAACTGGATCATGTATTTTTGTTATGGATTTCTTTCTTTTTTAGTTTTATTTATTTTATTTTATAAATACAGGATGCGGAATGCATTACAATTTATATTACACATATAGAATATAATTTTTCATATTTTTGTATATAGAGTATGTTCATGCCAATTCATGCCTTTATACATGTACTTTGTTTTTTTTTAATTAAAATTTTTATTATACAAATATACTATAATTTTTCATATCTCTGATTTTATATAAGGTATGTTGAAACCCAGTTAGGTTATTCATACATGTACTTTGATAATGATGTCCATCACATTCCATTGCCCTTGCTAATCTTGTGCGCCCTCCCTTTACCTCCCACCCCTCTTTCCTGTCTAGAATTCATCTAATCCTCCCATGCTTCCTCTCCCTACCCCAATATGAATCAGCCTCCTTCCTTCAGAAAAACATTCAGCATTTTTTTTTTTTGGATTGGCTGAATTCACTTTGCATTAGCTTCCCCAATGCCATCTATTTACCTGCAAATGTCATGCTTTTATTCTCTTTTAATGCAGAGTAAAGTTTCATTGTGTATATATGCCACATTTTCTTATCCCATCAGATAAAAGGCATCTACTGAAGGGCATCCATGTTGATTCCACAGTTTAGCTATTGTGAATGTGCTGCTATAAACATTGTTGTTGCTGTGTCCCTTTAGTGTGCTACTTTTAAGTCCTTTAAGTAGAGTCCAAAGAGAGGGATAGATGGGTAAAATGGTGGTTTCATTCACAGTTTTCCAAGGAATCTCCATACTGCTTTCCAAATTGGTGGAACCAATTTGCAGTTCCATCAGCAATGTATCAGTGTAATTGTTTCCCCACATCCTCGTCATCACATATATTGTTGTTTATCTTCATAATAGCTGCCACTCTATCTGGAGTGAGATGATATTTTAGAGCAGTTTTGATTTGCATTCCTCTAATTGTTAGAGATGATGAACATTTTTAATATATTTGTGGTTGATTGTATATACTCTTCAATGAAGTGTCTTTTCAGTTCTTTGGCCCAATTATTCATTGCACTATTTATTTTATTTAGTGCTTAGCTTTTTGAGTTTTTTATATATACTCTAGATATTAGTGCTCTATTCGATGTGTGAGGGGTAAAAATTTGCTTCCAGGATGTAAGCTATCTATTCACATCACAGATTATTTTCTTTTTCTGAGAAAAAACTTTTTTAGTTTCAATCTATCCTATTAATTGATTTTTGGTTTTAATTCTTGTGCCACAGAAATCTTATTAAGAAATTTGTGGCCTAATAGCATATGATGAAAATTAAGGCCTATTTTTTTTTCAATTAGAGGAAGAGTCTCTGGATTAATTCCTAGGTCCTTGATCTACTTTGAGTTTTGTGCATGGTGAGAGATAGGGGCTTAATTTCATTTTGTTGTGTGTGGATTTACAGTTGTCCTAGCACCATTTGTTGAAGAAACTATCTTTTCTCCAATGTATGTTTTTTGCACCTTGGTCTAATATAAGACAATTGTAATTTTGTGGGTTAGACTCTGTGTCCTCCATTCTGTGCCATTGGTCCACCAGTCTGTTTTGGTGCCAAAAAATGCTGTTTTTGTTACTATTGCTCTGTAGGATAATCTAAGGTCTGGTATAGTGATGCAGTCTGCTTCACTCTTCATGCTATGGACTGACTTAGTCATTCTTGGTCTCTTATTTTTCCAGATGAATTTCATTACTACTCTTTCTATTTCTATTAGGCATGCTATTGGAATTTTGATCATGATTTCATTTAAACTTTATGGTGATTTTACTAGTTTGGTCATTTTGGTAATATTCATTCTGCCTAACCAATAGCAAAGAAGAACTTTCCATCTTCCAAGGTCTTTTTTGCTTTCTTTCTTTATTTTTAATTGTGTACATCTTTCAACTTTTTCATTAAGTTGATTACCATGTTTTATTTTTTTGAGATTATTTTAAATGGTTAGTTTTTCTCACTTTCTTCTAGAATATGTCCCTGATATAGAGGAATGCCTTGATGAGTGTTTTTATATCCTGCTACTTTCTGGAATTCATTTACTAGTTCTAGAAATTTTCTGGTGGAGCTTTTTTTGGTTTTCTTTACTTAAAATCAGCAAATAGTTCTAATTTAAGTTCTTCTTTTCCTATACATATCCCTTTAATTCCTTTCATCTGTCTAATTTCTCTGACCAGTCTTTCAAAAATTATGTTAAATAGAAGTAATGAAATAGGACATCCCTTTCCTTTTTTAGGTTTTAGAAGGAATGCCTTTAACTTTTCTCCATTTGGAATGATGTTGGCCTGAGACTTAGTGTAGGTAGTTTTTATGATGTTGAGATATGTTCCTGTTATCTCTATTTTTTCTAATGTTTTGAACCTGAAAGAGTGCTGTATTTTTCAAATGCCTTTTCTGCATCTATTGAGATGATCATGTGATTCTTATATTTTAATCTATTGATGTGATGAATTAAAGATTTTCATTTTAGTGTGTTGAGCCAACCTTTCATTCTTGGGATTAATCCCACTTGATCATGGTGCACAATCTTTTTGATATGTCTTTATATTTGATTTGCCAGAATTTTATTGAGAATTTTTCATCTATGTTCACTAGAGATATTTTTTCTGAAGTTTTCTTTCTTTGATGTGTCTTTGCCTGGTTTTGGAATGAAGGTAATATTGGCCTTGTAGAATGAGTTTGGAAGTACTGCCTCTTTTTTCCATTTCCTGAAATAAATTTAAATGTATTGGTTTTAGTTCTTCTTTAAAGGTGTTGTAGAACTCAGCAGTGTATCCATTTAGAACTGAGATTTTATTTGTTGGTAAGCTTCTGATGGCATCTACTATTTAATCACTGGATATTGGTCTGTTTAAATTGTGTTTATCTTTATGATTCAATCTGGGAAAATTGTATGACTTAAGAATTTTTTCAATGCCTTCAGTGACTTCTGTTTTATTGGAGTATAAGTTTTCAAAATAATTTTTAATTACCTTCCATATTTCTGGAGTGTGGGTTGTAATATTGACTTTTTCATCATTTATGCTGGTAATTTGAGTTTTTACTCTCCTTCTCTTCATTAGCGTAGCTAAGGGTCTGTCAATTTTATTTATTTTTGCAAAGAGACAACTTTTTGTTTTGTTAATTATTCAATTGTTTCTTTTGTTTCAATTTTATTGATTTCAGCTGTAAGTTTAATTATTTCTTACCTTCTACTGCTTTTGCTATTGTCTAGGTCATTGAGAAGTAATTTGAGATCATTTATTTGTTGACATTTTTTTCTTTTTAGAAATGAACTCCATGCAATGAACTTTCCTCTTAGTACTGCTCTCATAGTTTCTCAGAAATTTCAATATCTGTGTCCATGTTCTCATTTTCTTCTAAGAATTTTAAAATCTCCTCTTTGATGTGTTCTGCAACCCATTGTTCATTTAGTAGCATAGATTTTAGTCTGCAGGTGTTGGAGAAAGTTTTATTTTATATTTTGTCATTAATTTCCAATTTTATTCCATTATTTGATTAAATGCATGGCAGTATCTCAACTATTTTGTTTTTGCTAAGAGTTGCTTTGTGGCATATTATATAGTCTATTTTACAGAGGGATCCATGTGCTTCTGAGAAGACAGTATATCTGCTTGATTCAGGTTGAAATAGTATACATATGTCAGTTAAGGCTGAGTGGTTGATTGTATTATTGATTTTTATAGTTTCTTTATTCCACTTTTATTGGGAAGTTCTATCTAGTGGTGATACAAGTGCATTAAAGTTACCCAAGATTATTGTGTTGTGTTCAATTTCATTCTTGATCTTTAGAAGAATTTGTTTGATAAGCACAGGTGCACAATCATGAACATTGTTTGGGGCATATATATTTAGGATTGTTTTATTTTGTTGGTGTATAGTTTTCTTGGGCAGTACGTAATGTCCATCTTTATCCCTTTTGAATAACTTTGACTTGAAGTATACTTTATTTGTTATGAGGATTGAAATCCATGCTTGCTTCCACAGTCCATGTGAGTGGTATGATTTTTCAAGCCCTTCAGTTTCAGTCTGTGGATGTCTTTTTCTGTCAGACAAGTCTTCCGTAGGCAGATTATTTTTGGGTATTTTTTTAAATCCAATATGATAGCTTATTTCTTTTGATTGGTGAGTTTAATCTATTAACATTCAGGGTTATTATTGAGAAATGGTCCGTATTCCCAGCTGTATTTGTTTATTTTGTTATTTAATGTGACTTGATTTTCTACTTTGATTAGTTTTTCCTTTAGGGTACTACCACCCTCTGCTGATTTTCTTTGTTGTTTTTTGTTTCACCTTCATGGAGATTTTGCCAAGGATGTTTTGTAGTGCCAGTCTAGCTATAAATTCTTTTAACTTTTGTTTATCATGAAAAGTTTTTATTTAATCTTAGAATCTGAAGCTTAATTTTGCTGGATACAAGATTCTTGGTTGGCAACCATTTTCTTTCAGTTTGATATATGTTGTTCCAGAATCTTCTAGCTTTCAGGGTCCATGTTAAAAAATCTGCCATTTTCCTAATTGGTCCCCTATATGTAATCTGATTCCTTTCTCTCCTTGTTTTTGCTTTTTTTTTTTTTTAATTTTCTCCTTATTTTGTATGTTGGGCATTTTCATTATAATGTGCTTTGGTGTGGATCTTTTGTGATTTTGACCATTTGGCATCTTGTAGGCTTCTTGAATTTGAATTTCCAATTCATTCTTCATGTTTGCAAATTTTTCTGACATTATTTCCTTGAATAGACTTGTTCATTTTTTTAGTTTGGACTTCTATACCTTCCTCTATCCCAGTAACTCTTAAATTTAGTCTTTTAATGCTATCCCATATTTCCTGAATGTTCTGCTTGTAGTTTGTTTCCATTATCACTGTATGGTCTATGTTCTTTTCCAGAATGTATATTTTATCTTCATTGTCTGAAGTCCTAACTTCCAAGTGGTCTATGCTGTTTATGATTTTTTTACTTGAACTTTTAACGTGTTTTATGGTTTCTTTCATTTCAAGCATTTCTTTTTTTTTATATATCCTCTATCTTCCTGTTGAGGTGATCTTTTGCTTCCTAGATTTGTTCATGTAGCTCCTTGTTGAAGTGATCTTTCATTGTCTGTATTTGCTCTCCTATATCTTCCTTGAGCTAACAGAACATTTTAACCATGTACCTCCTGAATTCTTTCTCTGTCATTTTTTTTTCTGCTGTGGCTTCCACTGATTCTAATAATGTGTTGTCTTGATTTGTTTGTGACAATTTCTTCCCTTGTCTTTTCATGTTGCTTGTGTGTCTTTCTTTCCAGCTCTGGAGATCTAGAGTGTTATATGTTTTACTATATACATTTGTAGTGTTCTTTTAGGGCTCCAAGATCCCTCCTTTTTGTAGTTTGTTTCCATTATCACTGTATGGTCTATGTTCTTTTCCAGATTGGACAATGTTAACAAATTCCAATATCAACAATATATCACCTATTAATAATTTGTTGTTAATAAGATGTTTACAGTTTAGGCTGGATTTACAGAAATGCTGGATTCAATTATTATCTAAAATATAATCAGTAGTTTGGTAAAATGGTGTACAGTTTCTTGCAGTGGACACTGAACTGTGGGTGGGGTATTGGACTATATGCTGAGGAGGGAAGATATAAGGATATAGAATTAATAAATCTTAGAAAATGTGAAAGAAAAATTTAATGAACAGTGTTAGTAGCAAGAAAATAGACAGGAAGTAACTTAAGGTTGATAAATATGTGGAAAGAAAATAGAGTACATAAAACAAACGCACATATGTATTTAGAAAAATACAGATATTAAAATAGTAAAATTTGGAGAGGAAAGAAAAATGAAAAAAGAAAAAAGAGAAAGAAAAAGGCATATACAACACCTCTACATTATATTATTCAGAAGTCTCAGTGCTCAAAAATCTTTTTTCAAGGAAAGTTTTTGGTTTCACATACGTTGGGGGATGTGAGGGCCAGAGGATAGAGGTGTACAAGAATAAAAGAAAAAAAATACTGGAAGGAAGAAACCAGAATTGTGGCTTGTTTTAGAGCTCTTAGTTTTTTTTTTTCTTCTCATTCAACAAGAGGAGTTGTCTGTTTTAAGCTAGTGTCTCTGCCCTCAGGATTGTGGAGGTAAACAGGGTGGGAAGACTGGTCCTTTTGTAGGGGGTCTAAGCAGGGGATGCCATATGCCAATCCCTGTAGGGAGACTGCACTTCACAGGTCCTTTTTGGGACCATTCGTATTACTTGAACATCCAGTACTGTTTTTATCTTTTGCCTAGATATTTCCAGTTTGTGATCTCTCTCTGTTAGGCTCAAAGATTTAACCCTGTCTCCCTTTATCAGTTCCCAATTGTGGGACCTCTCACACACAGGCTCACACCAGGTTGGCTGTGCCCTGGTTGCACTGCACACCTGCCCAACTGAGAGCTTTTTTTGTATTGTGTGGTTACCATTTTCTCACTTCTGAAGAGAGAGGGATTTATTTGGATGTTTGGTACTTGACCAGATGAAGAATACTATCTGGGAACTGCCCCCACCCAATATGGTGAGAAAGGTTATCCAAGATGGAAGAATTCTGCTTCCAGTGCCAGGGTGTCTGATGAGGTTGGGGGAAATGAACTATTGCTTCTTCCTGTTGATATGGAGCATCCGAGTGACACACATGCGAGCTGAGCACAGTCTGGAGTTCTACAGAGGTGCTGATAGTTGATTTAGCTAAGCTGCTTGAAAGTGGTACTTGGGCTAGAACTGCGGGCCTTGGGTTTAGGGGGCCAGAAGTCCAGAGTCCTACTTGAACACAGAGGCTTGTAGCCCTACATATGGACATAGCACTGGTGATTTCTGTGGAAATCAGCTAGATAGGGGTCTTCTTACACTCTTTGAGATGCAGTATTCAGCAACTAGGTGACATCTGGATCATGGCATATGTTAACTTCTACCTCTTTTGTCAACTCACTCATTTTCTTCTTATGTAGAGATAAGGTAGGGCAAGGGTACAATTTGGCAGAGCTACTTTTTCCTACTAAAATGTTACAGATTTTAGGCCTTTTTTTTGGGGGGGGGGCAGGTGAGGTAGATTGAAGCCAGTTCAGTTAGACATTAAGCTGTTAACTAATTTTTTATGGGTTTAAATACCATCTGTCAAGAAAGTTAAGATACTTAGTTTAGGTCTTAGATTAATTAAAGTAATTTATTTGCATTCAGTTGATGTGAGATAGATAGACCCGACTGCAAGAATTAAGTATAAGTACTTGCTTAGAGATTAGAAGGCATTTGGTGGAAATTTAACCTAAAACCTACCTTAATATTGATAGGTAATGTATCAGGGGAAGAAAGAGGGTTGATATAATTATGAGATTTGGCATGAGAGGGTTTATTTTTGTGTTTTGAATTGTTATTTTATTTTAGTATTGTTGGATAATGAAAATAGTTTTAGCGATGTTGAGTAGATAAGTCGTATATAGATAGAAATATAGGTTTAGTAAGGTTGTTATTGGTATTGATATAGATATAATGACATTGCTATTTGATACAAGTTCTTTAATTATAACACATTTTAGGGTGAATCCTATTAGTGGGGAAAGTTTGCTTACTACAATAAGAATTATAGAAATTAGTAGAAGAAATGTGTTTCATATATTGAAGAGTGAAAGCTTGGTGGTTTTCTTTTTATAATGGGTAAATATGAACTTGTTGATTGTATGTATACTGTAAATAATCACATTAAATATAGTCAATGTGGGATTCAATGTGATGAATGTTATTATTCAGTCTATGTGGGTGATTGATGAGTATGCAAGAATTTTTTAGTTAGGTTTGATTGAGTCCTCCTCAGCCTCCTCAAACATTAGACAGAATTGGTATCATTATCATAAAGACAAATTGATTGAGGGAGCAATTTGAAACACAATAAAGATAGGGGAAATTTTGTGTCATTTTAGTCAGATTAGTGCTGATATAAGTGGAAATCCTTGAGTAACTTTTGGGTCTCATAGGTGAAATGGGGCGAGTCCCATTTTTCCTGACATCACTACAGCAAATATCAGGTGTGAAATTTGGTTGGGTGAGTTGATTACAATTCATTGTCCTGAGTGTACAAAACTGGTGATGCTAGAGCCTGAATTAAGAAATATTTGGATGCATTTTCAGTGGATTGAGGGTATGCTTTGTTAATTAAAATAGGGATAATAGCTAGTATGCTTATTTCTAGTCCTACTGAGGTAAGTAGTCAGTGGAAACTAAATAGTGCAATTAAATTTACTGAAAATGAGGTGAAATTGATGGTAGAGGCAATTAAGAGATTAATTAGTACAGGAAGGGTATAAACCAACATTTTTTGTGAAATAGCCTGATAGCTTATTTAGCTGACCTCATTAATAAAACATAGTGTGTAACGTAGCCTTAAGAATTTTGGATTCTTAAGGTTAGGTTCAAATCCTATGGTCCAAAAAATAAAGGGGTTTAAACCTCTATTATTTACTCTGTGAAAGTAACTCTTGTCAGACATATTTCTTTGGGTTAGGAGTACACATGTACTCGTATGCATATAGAGCTAGTATTGGGGTAAAAAGTTTTCTTCACAATAATTGTATGAGTTGTTCGTATCAGAATCATGGGTATGATGCTTGAATTCATAGAAATGTTGAAGTTATTACTAGGGTTTTTCATGCAAAACTGAATGTAAGTATTTCAGGGTTTGGTGGGTTGAAGAGTACTCTTATAAAAAAAAGAGTACTCGTATAAAAAAAGTGTTTATTATAATGAGTTGTGTGTATTAGGCCAGGAAAAATAAGGCAAAGTCACCTGCATCATATTGTAGGTTAAATCCTGGTAAAAATTCCTCCTTCTGTCAGGTCAAAATGAGCTCAGTTTTTTCTGCTACTGCTGAGATGAATCATATTATTGCTAGAGGTCACATTGGTGGTATAATCCTAGGAATTGTTGAGTTGCAATAAGGGTTGATAAAGTAAATGATCCATTTACAAGTAAAACAAACAGTACAATGAATGCCAGAGTTACTTCATATGAGATTGTGCTTCAACTTGTAGTGCTCTGATTAGGGCATTTTCAGAATTGGATGCTCATTTTATTCATAATTGTATATATGGCTAAGCTTGAGGTTGCAAAATTAAAGAGTACTTCCAAATTTGTGTTGATGAAGGGTTGTAGTATGGGTAGTGAAATTCACATTGTAAATGCCAGGGTAAGGGCTAGGGAAAGTGCAATAATAAATAAAATGATGGAAGATGTTTTTAGAAGTTTGGTGGTACTTTAATAAATAATGTAATTTCATCAGCAAATGGTTGAAGAATGTTTGGGCCTTTTTAGTGTTGTTTGTAACCCAGAATTTTTCATTCAACTAAACTTAAGAAAGCTATTATTACTAAAATTGAGACAACCAGTAATAGTATGTTAACTAAGAATATGTGTTAAGTTGAGGAATTGAACCTCTTGTAATAAAGTTTGAAGTGTTATACAATTTCTGGGCTCTTCCATCTTAACAGACCCTATTCTAGGGCAGGGTGAGTAATGGTTTACTAGGTTTAGATTATTTCATCCATTATTCTGAGAAAAAAAGTATAGAATTGGCCTTAATTCTGTTGTCTTTTTTAACTAGGAGAAATATTTTACTAGCTAGAAACTGACCTAGATTTCTCCAGTCTGAACTGAGATAATTCAGGACTTTAATTATTGAACAAATAAACCATTGATAGCAGTTACATTCTTTCAATGTCCTAATCCAAGGTCTTAAACCCTACTGTCGATGTGGACTCTTGAGTAGGATTGCGCTGTTATTCCTAGGTAAACTTGTTGTATTGATCAAATAGTTTGAGTCAATTAATGAGTTTGAATTTAGACAAGTTGTGTCTTGATTATAATCATTCCAAGGTTGGTTTATACTCTGAAGTCACCCCAATCAAAAATTTTAACCTATAGACAGGATTTTACATCCCAAGGTGTTAGAGCCAAGGGTTCATAACTATGATTTTATAATTCAATTTCATATATGGTAATGAAAGTAACTTCTTTATTATTGAAATTTTTAGAGAAAGAAATTGTATTGTAATCAAAATTATTATTATCAGTATTATTTGTTTGGTCCAATTTCTGTTGTATTTCTTTCCATGCTCTGCTCTAACTTTTTTTCTTTCTTCTTTGGCTTAAACACATGTTCACGTTACTGGTCATGTTTTCCTCTTTTTGTTTTTTTCTTTCTTTTTGCTTACACATCTGGAGATATTTTACCTCTATGCTCAATATTTCCCTCAGCCACCTGTGCCTCCATGGTGGTTTCTTTAACTAGACTTTCTGTTTTCTATTTGCTGTGTGCACCGGTCATTCAGCCCTCATTGCCCTAAAAGATTCATTATTGCCTTTGTCAGATGCAGCCAAATGTATACAATCACTTGTCTTCAGGTGTCTGACATACAGGACAAAAAGACTATCCCATCTCAGTTGTAAATTGTCCTCAAAACTGAGCTTAAGAGGTACTTTGTACAAATAAAATCATGGGAACATCCAATACTCATGAGAAATTACTTGGAATTTCTTAAATATCATATTTTGACAAGTATGCTGAGCTACCAATGGATCAAATATTTATCCAGGATTATTCTGGTCAAAAACATAATCCATTGGATATCACAGTATTTGCATAATAACTGACTAGAGGTGAGGGGAGTAATGTATGGAGATGTCTCTTTAATCTCTTATAATTCTCAACCTATGTGAAAATGCAGGTCATTAAATGGCTGAATTGGGGTTGGAAGGTACATCTGAATGATTCAGAAACCTATGTTATTTTCAATGTATCATGAAGTAATGCTGAATATTATAATTATTTTATCAAATGTAATGCTCATTATACGTAAAGCTTTTCTTTCTTCCCAGAATGTCCCTGAATAAAAAGGAAGAGTATGTGTAGATGTTCAGCATTTCAGGAAAATGGTAATACACCTGAAGTCTGCCAATTCTTGTGCTGTTTACTGACTTGAGATTATAGATATTTTCATTAGCACAGAAGGAAAATGTGAGATGGAATAACCAACAAATTTCATAATTTGCACTTATTCATTTAGAGGGCAATTGTAGGAACAGTATACACATCATATAATCATGTAAATGATTCTAATGTGTTCCAACAATTACATATTCCATACATTCTAACATAAGCTTTGGCATTTTACTAAGAACTCTTAGGGTTGTGAGTTGCTCCTCTGACTAGGGATCATGTTGTTCTCCACTAATCAGCACGTTTACTTTGTTATATGTATACTTTTATTCAGATATATATATATATTTGTACTAGTGTTTGAACTCAAAGGCACTTAAACACTGAGCCACACGCCCAGCCATGTTTGGTATTCTGTTTAGAGAGGGTATCACTGTGTTGTTTAGGTCTTTGCTACATTGCTGAGGAAGGCTTTGAATGCACAATCATCCAGCCTCAGCCTCTGAAATATGGACTACAATTGTTTGCCATCATGCACAGCTCCTATAATAGTTTCATTGAAAACATAAACTTGATACTGGAATCTGAACTTTAGGTTTCATTTAACCTGTATTCCTGATTTTTCTACAGTAATTTTGTCATGTGTTTGCTGTAAACATAAAGAAAAAAGTCCAAAGCTAAAAGTAATTATCATCAAACTATGAATAAGAATTCTTCTCTATACTAACTTTGTCTGAATGTATGATTATTTTAAATATATTCCTATAATTGATTATCTATCCCTTTTGCTTGTCAGTCTCTCAAGGGAGACAGTCTCATATTAGAGTAAAATATTTTAATTTTTTTCTAGAATTGTTAACTATTTGTTGTATGACATATACAATCTTAATATAATATCTTGTTTTCAAACCAATCAAGGCTTCAGTTGAAGATAAGAATAAAGCAAATGAGGTAGTAGAGGTGTTTGATGTAAGGACATTCTAATCAGGTAAATTTTGCTGTACAAATTTTCTGGAAAGAACTACATTAAACTTTTGAATTGTAAGCAAACTTCCCAATCTTTGTGTTGTTTCCAAATTCTATAGAAGGGTTTCATATAAATAATTCAAATGTGAAAGTCAGTGTCTATTATTAAAATAAAAGTCATTTATAAGCCTAGAAAAATATTTTTTTAAAGACCTGTGTCTTAGAGGTTGCTACATTTAAACTTTTGTAGAAATTTTTATTATTGCTTTATAGGTATATATAATGATGTGGTTTATTATTGACATAATAATACATGCATGAAATATAATTTGCTCCACATAATTTCTAGGACCTCCTTCTCTCACCACCTGCCTTCTGTTGTTCTCCTTCCTCTAATCTACTGGCCCTCCTTCTCTCTATTTACAGTCTTTAACATTTGTGCTTGTCCATAGATACAGAGTTGAAATGTTGTGTGATATATTCATATATGTGCCTAGCATAATTTGATCTGGATCTTTAATAGTGGCTCACTCTTCCTGACCTTCTTGTCTCCTCATTTATCCTCTTCTTCCATTGCACTGGCATCCCTTCCAATTCCATAGGCTTTTCCCCATATTTCTTCATTTTGTTCTAGCTTCTGCATATGAGAAAAAAAATTTCATCCTTCACGTTCTGAGTCTGGATTATTTCACTTAGTGTAATGTTCTCCAGGTCAATCCATTTATAAGAAAATGCCAGAATTGATGGTTATGGCTGAGTAAAAGACCATTGTCTATATATACCACCTTCTCCAACCATTCATCTACTTATGTGACCTTGAGCTGCTTCTATATCTTAGTCTTATAAGTTGCACTGGTATAAAATTGATGTGACTGCACTGTGCTGATTTTAGCTCTTTTGGATAAATAGGGAGGAGGAGTGGGATAGCTGTGTGGTTTCATTCCTAGCTTTTGAGAAATATCCATCTAGTTTTTCAGAGTGATTTTATTCATTTGAAGTCTCCATCAACCAGGTATGAGTGTACCTTTTTCTCCTTGGTCTATCCAGAATTCATTATTGTTAATATTCCCCCAAATTTTTATTATTAAAGTGAGATAAAATCTCAATGTTGTTTTTGACTTGGATTTCCCTAGGAAAGTTGAACTCCTTTCAGGTGTGCTTGGCTATTTGTATTTTTTTAAGAAGTCTCTGTTTTTTTTTTTTGGCTCATTTATTCATTGGTTTATTTCTTTTTTTGGTGTTATTCTTTATAAGGTTCTTTATGTATTCTAGATATCATTCTGCTTTTGGAGAAGCAGCTGAAAGATTTTCTCCTATTCTATGCTCTATATTTTTGCTCCCAATTGTATGCTTTTCATGCACACCTTTTTAAATTTGATGCCATCCAACTATTGATTCTTGATTTTCTTTTTTGAGCTTAGGGTCTTCTTAAGGCATTGGCAACTGAGACAATATGTTCGAGTGTTGACTCTGTCTCTTCTTTTATCAATTGAAAACTTTCTGATCTAATTTCTGTGACAATTATCCACTTTGATTTGACAAATGTTCAGGTTGAAAGATGTTTCTGGTGCATATGCATAGTTGGTCTCAGCACCATTAGTTATAAAGGTTATCTTTTCTCCCATGTATGTTTTTGGAACCTTTGTAAAGTATCAAGTGACTGTGTGGATTTGTCTCTATGTTTTCTATTTCACTGGTCTCTATGCAAGCTTTGATGCCAATACCCTTTGATGCCAATACTCTACTCCCAGCACAGCTGTGGAGTAGAGTTTGATATCAGGTATTGTCTTGCCTTTAGCATTTCTCTTCTTTCTTAGTATTGACTATTCTGATGTTTTTATTCTTCCAAATGAATTTTAGGACTGATATTTTCCAGTTTTGTGAAGATTGTCATTGTTTTTTTGTTGAGATTGAATTGAAACTGTGTAATATTATTTGTAGTATGGCCATTTTGAAAATAGTGAATTTGCCCTTCCAAGAACAAAAAAGGTATTTCCTACTCCTTATCCTCTCCTCCCTCCTCCTCTTCCTCCTTCCACTTGAGTTTATTAATAGTTCCATTATATTATTAATATATCAACTATTCCTTCTTGAAACTTGCTACTGCCTCCTCAGAGCTTTCATGTGAGCTTCTGTAAGACAGTTATGTATGGATCACAGTAATGAAACTTATAAGGGAGTCATCTTTCCAGTGGTCCTTTCTGTGGGAGTACAAGCCTTGTTTGCATCACACAAAGAGAGTAGAAAAAGGTGGAACTAAGAAACTAGCAAAACAGGATTAGTGAGAACAGTCACAACAATTTCTATCAAGCACTTCTCAATGGAAATCTAGATTTTCCTTGTAAGTGTCTCTTGTCTGTTCTTGTATTTTATCATTCTACTAAGTAGACTGCCTACAGAACTAGCTTCCTCGAGGTGAGGTATTTTTTTTCTAACTAGTTTTGACGGAAAACCTGGAGACACTGTTGTGTGTAAAAATGCAATAGTATACTCCTTATAATTGTTCTATTGCCATTGTTCCAGAAAATTCCTGCTATGTGTTTAGCCCTGTCAGTTATATGCTAGTGATTTTGCTAGTGACTTATTTTTCTGTCAGTCTTTCAGCTTCCAGTTAGTGTTATGGGCATGAACAATCAGTTTAGGAATCAAACACTGATAAATCTTGTTCTTTTTCATTTCATTTGACAAATCCAAATAAAAGGGGGGGCATGAAAGTTTTTAATGTCTTAATTGCCTATCAGTAAAATAAATAATATTCATTCAAGAAGAGTTTCCATGAATTGTCCCAAATGAATACTGTGTAATAAAATATCAATCTCATACTTTTACTATTTCATGTTTTATACTGATGATTAATTTACTCTTTTCTTTAATAACAGATGACAGTTCTAAAAAATAAAACTTTAAGCAGGTAAAATTTTATGGATTTAAAATTGTATTTGTTAAGTATTTAAAATATACAGAGAAAAGGAGAATGTTTTGAGTGTTCTTTTCTGAGCTAGAGATCCTATCAAGTACCTAAATCTTGTTTTAATTTATGTTTTTCTCTATTTTCTTTCCATTTTGACACCATGGATTGAACCCAGGTGCACTTAACCAGTGAGCCCTATCCCCAGTTCTTTTTTTCTTTTTTTTTATTTTGAGACAGGGTCTTTTTAAGTTTCTTAGGACATTTGTAAGATGCTGAGGCTAGTATTGAACTTGGCATCCTCCTGTCTCAGCTTCCCAGGTCACTGAGACTACAGGCTCTGCCATACCCAAGCACCTTTTTTTTTTTTAATTAAAAATAACAGCATCTTGAAACTGTGTTTTCATAACATAGTGTTTACTAATTAAACCACTGTCATTCAGATTAGAACTGAATATCCCATGATTCCAAAACTAAAGTATTTGGCCTATG
This sequence comes from Ictidomys tridecemlineatus, assembly GCF_052094955.1. Taxonomy (NCBI): domain Eukaryota; kingdom Metazoa; phylum Chordata; class Mammalia; order Rodentia; family Sciuridae; genus Ictidomys; species Ictidomys tridecemlineatus. The sequence goes on along the minus strand of NC_135494.1, from coordinate 11,047,029 downwards.
ATGGGAAATGGATATTTGACCATTTGCCCACTTGGCTGACTAATCTATACTTTCTCCCCTATGCATAGATTGATAGAGACTCATAGGGCATTATGATCAAGATGTAGATCCATACCAGAAGAATTCAGTAATTTACTCTGAGTTATGTGTTCATTTTGATTCAGTCTTTACCTGGGAAACAAGGATAATACTGCAAGAGTTCGTCTTAATAGAGTGGTTTGATAATCAACACCTTTTAACATCAAATCTTTCAGGAAAAATCCCATAATAGCAATTATTATAGGATCATGGGTTTTATATGAACAAAATCAGGAATGTCTGGGAGAAAAATTATTTTATTGGAGGTGTGGTATATTGATGTATAGGCCATGTTATATAACATTAATTAAATTTGAAATTTTTTTTAGAAGATATTTCAACTGATTTTTCTATTTCCTGATTTTCAGTTTGGATTTACCTTCAGACTACGACCATTATGTAGTTCTATCTAGACACTTTTTTCTTCATAGTCTTTTAACATTTATGTGCATATAATGGTGTTATGAGTATAGTCTTGTTTTTTTTTTACATTATCTTTTTAATTTTCTTTGATTTTCTTTTGCTCTATTAAGAAAATTCTGCCAGCTATGTATTCTACTTTCTATAAAACACATCAGAAGCATTGAAAATTTCAGGGTTTTAAGGAATCTTATCAACTTGTCAAAGTAGTACTTCCAAATGTGTTTATCATTCTTGGCAAATGGGTATTATGATAACAACCTACAACTTAAGGATATTAAAGTGATTTTCTGGATATAGTAAGTGGCCACAGTAAAATCTAAATTCCAGTTCCTAACTATTGGCCCAATATTGTACAATTTTAGTGTTCTATAGGTGCTTTTATTATTATTGCCTTTATTTATTTTTATTGTTTCTATTTAGTTATGCATGACACTAGAAATCATAACACATAATTACAAAAGCATGAATTATATCTGGTTGTAATGCAGTCTCCAGTATCTCTTCTTCCCTTCCCCTCATCCACTCCAGCCGCTCTCTTTTCTCCACTGATCTTTCTTCCATCTTTCCATAGATATTTTTTAAAAAATTAAATGATTACAGGTGTGTACAATGGTTTTACTATCATATATTCATATATTTACATAGGAAAATTATGTCAGATTTATTCCAGGGTCAGTCCTTTGCTGATTTCCCCTCCCTTCTCCTAACTCCTATTTCTCTATTCCACTGAAATTCTATTCTTTTTTTAATGCTCCCAACCATTTGTTTTGGATTAGCTTCCACATATCAGACAAAATATTCACACTTTGGTTTCATGGAAATGTTTATTTACTTAGCATGATAGTCTACATATTCATTGACAATTGTTATCCACTAACAATTTTCAGAAATTCATTAATTTCTGCTATTTAATTATATATATATATATATATATATATATATATATATATAATTTTCTTTATCCATTTATTTGTAGAAAGGCAACAAGCTTGGCCCCATAACTTGGATATTGTTCTTGTATAAACATTGATGTGTCTGCCTCACTGTAGTATACTGATTTTAGATCATTTGCTTATATACCAAGAAGGGGTATAACTGAGTAAAATGGTGGCTTCATTCCTAGTTTTTAGAGGAATATTCATACTTCTTTCCAGAGAGATTTTAGGAATTTGCAGTTTCACCAACAGTGTATGAGTACACCTTTTCTTCCTAAATCTTTGCCAACATTTATTTATTGTATTTTTGATAATTGCCATTCTGGTTGGAGTGAGTTAAAATCACAGTGTAGTTTTAATTTTCACATAGCTGAGTGCTTTAACAACAGAATAGGAGAGCTTGTCCAGTGAAATCAACTAAACTCAACTGAAGGTGAAAAAAAAGGTAGTACATGATCGCAATCCAGAGGATCAGAATAAAAGCAATAGAAGAAAGACAAGTTTGAAGAGGAACATGCTGAGTTTTGTAAGAATAGGTTTTGAAAAAGAAATGAGAATATTAGGCTTTGTGGCCAATTTGTCAAAGATCAAACAAACATGAATGACAGACGATGTTGGGAACTATCTAGAAAGGTGTATTTAAAAAGTGGTGCCCAAGGGAGGTTGCTGTTGCATGCTTTTCTGCTTTACTGGAGGAATGGGCAAAATCCAAGTTTCTGTGGAAAGATCTTAAAATGATTTGAGCCACTGGGAAGAGCAGAGAGAAATGTGAGGAAGGGTTAGAGTTTCTCAAGCATCATGAGGCTTGAAGTTCCTGAACTTCAATTTTCTCTTTCCCTGAACAGATGTCTGCTCACATTCATCCAACTCTCTGATTCCATTCCTATGTAGGGTCGAAAAGGGTTGTGATTTGGTGGCAGAGCCATCATGAAGCTTCAGTTGAGTAGCTGTAAAACATGTTCACACTGAGGTCAGTGACTGACACTCATTTAGCTCGTTTTCCAGGAGCAGTAAGAGAGAGCTCCTAACTTTATCCTTTGAGCCCAACCTTCTTTTAGAAATTGTCATCTTTATAGAATGAAGATTTAAAAGTAGGGACTTGCCTTTGAGTCCTGCAGGAGAGGGCCTTTGGAGTGGGAGCCCATAGGAAGGAAGTTATTTAGATTGGACTTAGTGAAACAGAGGTACAACTTCCAGTACTCTTTGCCAATAGTCTTTCCACTTGAGTGTCTGAATGTCTTCAGAATTTTGAATTATTTGTTATTTAATGTGGTACTGAATAAGATAGGACCTATATAAGTTCATGAGTTGCATTTTATAATTTATAATGCCTCCATCTTGCAGGAAAAAGTGTTCTCAATAACACATTACACATTTGTTTTGTTATTATTGTATGTTCATCTTTTAAGCAATTTAAATGCAACAGGTAACTTTCTATAATATTTCTGGATAAAAATTCTTTTCTTTTTCAGGAAGTCGTTTTCATGCTGAGGAACTGAACGTGACATTTTTAATTTAATATGGTTTAGTCTTTGATCCCTGGAGATACAAGGGAGGAGGGGCTGTGTATCTGAGGTAGAAACCTCAACTGGGTTACCAACTTTTGTTTTAGTTCAGGTAATACCAGTGATTTCTCTCATCAGCTAGATTTTCACTTCAGCCTTCAGGACCACTTTTTTTATTAAAGTTTTATTCTCCAGCTCTGTTATCCTGGCCATCACCTTTGACAGAGAACAAAGTATGTCTTCTTTTAGTATTCCATTGATTGGAAAAGTGGAGACAAGGGGGATTAAAATAATGTTTTTAAAACAGAGGTTATATTTTAATTATATCAATCTAAAAAATATCTATTTCTAACTAATATAGACATTTGCAGTTTGGGGCTATGAAGCCTGCATACTACTATTATAAACATAACTGAACTATGAAACTTACCTCATGTGTAAGAAGCAATAGTTGTATTTATTGTTAACCTCAATTTAATGTTGGATAGTATTTTAATGTAATACACAACATGACGACTACCAACAGGAAAAACTAATGCTTTCCCTCAAGAGTTATTTGTAGCAAAGATATCAATACAACTTTGAAGAAGCAGCTTGATGATTTCTTTTTTAATTTATATTGGCAACAATCATGAGGGCAATTCTACAATAACAAAGATCACTTCATCTTTAGGTACTTTAATAAATTTACTTAAGCAGTAATGTGAATTTTTTTACCAATTTAACAGCTTGCTTTATTTATACTAACAGATATAACCATTTTGGGAAATGAAGTGTTCATCTTTGAAAAGCATCTCTAAAACTAAAAAAAAAATTAAAAAATAAATAAAAATAAAACAAGAAAGAAAACCTTTTGTCCCAATGGAGGAGAAGTTACAAACTTAAAATTCTATTTTGGATAATAAGAATGATGAGGTTATTTATTTGAAGTAGGTAAAAAGTGGTGGGAGGGGAGGGAAGGGTTTGGGGAGATAATAAGAATAATAGAATAAAGTAGATATTATTATTACTATGTGTATATATGTGAATGCATGAAGAATGTGATTCTGCAATCTTCATACTCAGAAAAATGAGATATTTTACCCCATCTGATTCAAATGTATGATATGTCAAGGCCACTGTACTGTCATGTGTAACTAATTAAAACAAATGAAAAATTTATTAATTTAAACAATAAAAAATTAAAGTAGGTAAAATTTCAATGAAGAAAGCGCTTTTTCTTCCTTAGTCTAATGTAATATATATTTCACAGGTATGCATAGTCAAGAAAGTATGAGCTACATGTATCTTAAGTTGATGATGATGATAATGAAAATCATCATCATCATCATCATCATCATCATCATTGTTTCAGTTAAAACACTGACAAGATTTTCTAGATGATGAACTCAATGTTACATGTATCATCTTATGATCACTCATTAAGCATATATTATCCCTTTTTATGTTGGGAAACATATTTAGTGATAATTAACATTTCCTAGTTGACACACTTTGCAACATGGATATCTAAAAAGCAACCAAGTTGTGCATGAATCCAAAGTCTGTTTTCTTATTATCAAACACCCATGCCTTTCTTTTATAAAAGCAATGTTTATTTCAGTAAATCTGATTTTCTCTTTTCTTCTCCCATGCAAATTAAAAACTAAAGCATTGGGCTTTGTTGTAGCTCAGTTGTACACGGCTTGCCTAGCATGTGTAAGGCACTGGGTTAAATTCTCAGCACCTCATAAAAATAAATAAAGCCCCACAAAAAACTAATTAAATATTAAAAAAAAGAAAACTAACCATCAGGTACATGCTGCTGTCGAAGGCCCAACTTTCAAGACTGGATATCTCATCTCTGGGCACAGCCTCTGTAGCCTTGGTTACCTCAGATTTTACTTACAATGTTACTTCAGTGTTTTCTGTCTCTGAATCAAAAATTTTCTGTCAATCACCTGCTACCTGTACCTCTACCAACATTGCTGCTGCCTCTGATTCTGCAACCTGGGGTCGCCTAGAGGTCTTCTTACTGGGTGCTGCTATCACAGAAGACACTTTTGCTATGGATGCAACTGAAGCCGACACTGCTGCTGACCCTGGGAGAAAGCCTAGTGAGGTGTCCCCCTCAGCTGAAGTGGTGATCTCCACAGCTGCACCTGCTGCCAATAACTACTACCATTATCACTGCTACTGCAGCCTCAGGACTGCTTCGTGGGAGACTCCAGTTTTGGTTGCACATGGCTCCACCCATTTTTGGACACCAGACAGGGCCTGTGGACCTGGGCACCAGCAGGTTTACCATCACAAAAGCCTCAGTCTAGGGACTCCAGTCAGGGCCGTCAGGTCCAGTGTGAGGGTTCTTACAGTTTGGGAGGTGCCTAGGGTCTTCCTGCTGAGACTGCTGATAGCTCTTGATTGCTGCTGCATCTTAGGTTTGCTCCTTTAGATGAGTGTATCTCTAGTGGTGTCTGCAATAGATCAACATTGAGATCTTAGGACTGCAGCATGGCCAAGCCTGAAGTAGCTGAAGCTCAGATAGATGGGGTAGAGACTGGGTTTGTGAGGGCTGATATGGGTTTGGTGATCCCAAGTGATTTCAGAGACGGGGCTGAGAAACTGTTGAACACTGACACAGACAGTTTGACTTTCCAGCTACACTTATTTTATTTTTCAATTCTCTAATCTCTTTATCGTGTTTGAAACAGAATTTTTTTAATTGAATTTATAATTTGTTTTACTGACTCATTCATATTGAGGCCTTTTTGTAATTTTTTTTTCACAATCTCTTTATTAAAGTGGTTATTTGCTTTCTGTGTGGAGGATAATGATATATGAATGGAATGTTTCATTTCTCTTTTATTCTTATATCTTTAATTATTTCTCTTTGTATATATTCTTTCTCTCTCTGTCTGCTTTCTTGGATTTTCTTTCCAACTTTTCTCCAACTAATAACCAATCTCTGTCAGCTCTTTTTTTACTCTTCTTGTGAATTTTTACTTCTAGTTTCTCTCTTCCTTCCTCATGAAAACCAAAACCCACATATTATGCTACCTCTGTCTCTCATACATCATTTGAAATTATAAACTGTTTTAACAAATTTTCTGTTTGTATTATAGTTATTTTTGTTCTTTTTATTGGTTGTTTAAAACATTACAAAGCACTTGACATATCATATTTCATACATTAGATTAAAGTGGGTTATGAACTCCTATTTTTACCCCAAGTAGAGTTTGCAAAATCACATTGGTTACACATCCACATTTTTACATAATGCCATATTAGTAACTGTTGTATTCTGCTACCTTTCCTATCCTCTACTACCCCCACTCCCCTCCCTTCCCATCTTCTCTCTCTACCCCATCTACTGTAATTCATTTCTCTCTTTGTTTCCCTTCCCCTGACAATCCCTTATATGTTATTTTGTATAACAATGAGAGTCTCCTTCCATGTCCATGCAGTTTCCCTTTTCTCTCCCTTTTTTCCCCACAAATAATACTTATTAAACTCATCATTTTGGTTTAATATGAGAAAGCAGTAGGTGCCTTAGTGGATGCTATTAGGTTTAAGGCTATATAGTGTACACTGGGTATTGATGATATTGGTCTAAATATTAAAGGCAAAGTGCTGGAAACCTTCAGGGAAAATTTTTTATGTTATTAGTGTGTTTCTCCATCTAGAATATGGATGTAATATTCTACCTTACATCCATATTCTAGATGGAGAAACACACTAATAACATAAAAAAATGCAAGAAAATAAAGCACCCAAACAAACAAAGATGCTTCAACAACAGAAGCCACTTATCATACAGTAGAAGAAATGTTCAAGAAAAAGTTCAGATTATACATAGTTAAATTAAAATGTGAAGTAAGGAATAGTATAAAGAGTGAAGTCAAAGGAAAAATACAGGAAGTGAAAGACCACTTCAATAAAGAGTTAGAGATCATGAAAAAAAATAAGAAGAAATCCTCAAAACAAAGAAATCAGTAAACCATATTATAAATTCAACAGAAAGCATCACCAACAGACTATACCACTTGTAAGAGAGAACCTCAGACAATGAAGACAAAATATATAGGCTTGTACATATAGTTGACCATGCAGAGAAAATGGTAAGAAACCATGAATAGAACATCCAAGAATTATGGAATAACATAAAAAAATGAAGAATTATAAAAATAGATGAAAAGAAAATATACAAACCAAAGGAATGCACACTCTTTTCAATGATATAATAGCAGAAAATACACCAAACTTATGGAATGGAAAATTAAATACAAGAGGCTTATAGAACCTCATATTACAAAATTACAGCTACCCCACACCAATACACATGATAATGAGAATGACTAAAACAGAGAATAAACATCTGAAAGGCTGTGAGAAAAAAAATCAAATACTTATGTATAAGTGAAAACCAATTCACACCTCAACTGATCTATCAAACCAGATCCCTAAAGCTAGGAGTTCTGGAATAACATAATTCAAGCTCTGAAAGAAAATGGATGCCAATCAAGAATTTTATATCCCGAAAAATTAAGTTTCTGATTTGAAGATGAAATTAAAACAATAGTTAAACTATGGTTTAACTAATGTTTTAATAGAGAATGGATAAAGGAAACGTGGTATATATACATAATGGAATATTAATCAGTTTTAAAGAAGAGTGGAATCATGGCATTTACCAATAAATGGATGGTGTTGAAGAATATCATGCTAAGTAAAATAAGCCAATACTACAAAACCAAAAGCCAATATTGTTCTCCAATATGTTGATGTTAATACACCATAAGGCAGTGGGTACTAGAGAAAAATAGTCTTACCTTAGATTAGGTACAGAGAAGTGATGGGAAGTGATGGGAATTGAGGGGAGGGAATATAGAGATAGAAAATATAGTATAAGAAAACAGACATTATTCTTGTATGTATATATGTGGCTGTATGATTAATATAATTTTGCAACATGTACACTCAGAAAAATGAGAAACTATATTTCATCTATGTATGATATTTCAAAATGCATAAATTCATTCTACTTTCATGTGTAATTAATTAAAGCAAGTAAAAAATTAATTAAAAAACTAAAGAATCAAAATACTTTAGAATAAGTAAAGCATCTGGCAATTGAAATTAATTCTCATTTAGGAATAATATAATATAAATTACTTCAAAGAAAGTAATTTAAAGCAAAAAATCACCCAAATAAAAAAATGATTATCAATGTCTATTTTTTGCTTAATATCACAATTTCCAAGGGAAAGTGTTAAAAAGCTAAAGCTAAAAAAACAATAGAAATGTTCAGGAGTTCAGTATTGGATCAAAATAAACTAATTCCACACTTTAAAATCTTACATGAAAACTTTTTGGATAACACAATATCCTGTGACCCACAAAATTTCTTAAAAATTAAAAAAAAAATAACCACAGGTAATATTGTAAAGGAATAAATCATAATATATATGTATATTTGATGTCCCAGTCCAAGTAATCACATTTCTTTTTAACAAGTGATTTGTGCTTATATTTTTCACTCAATAATTTTAAGTCATCATTCTTTTTCCAAATAAATTAATATTTCTGATTTCAGTGACTATCACCGCATCATTAAGGCTTTTTTCTTTAAATAAGATACCTTTCCTTCTGATCAACAGCATGTATACTTGCTTTCATGTGAATTCAAAATTCTACCATCTGCTGTTTGCTTTTCTATACAGAAATTAAAATTGGCATGGGGCCTTCCTGGAAAACAAAAATAATTTATCAACAAAATCATTTAGTTGAACTGAAAATCTGATAACAGACCATATGAACACAAACATATGAAATATAAAGAAGATGAAGAGCAGCCTTTTTCTCCTATGGCCTGTACTTACAAATGGGCTGTTGTTTCACTTTACAAAGCCTGCCTCTACTGATAGTGGCCACATAAACTTCAATCATTTCCAAAATTTGCTTTAACTGTTTACTTGTCCCAGGAATCTTTGCCTCTGTCATAGTCTTTATCATGGTGCTTTGGAGTTATATAACATTTACCCCTTTCTAAAAGTAAAACTAAAACTTTCTTGAGGACAAGAACTGTAAATTTATTCTCAATAACACCTAAAGCTAAAACACAGTAGAATCAATCTATATTCCAAATAATGTCAACATTTTTATAAATACCAAGGCTCATCAAAAAAATTATTTGATTCACTGTCAGAAAAATATAAAACCGTGCATTGTATGTTCAATTTTTAAAAAAATGAGTTTATTTTTAACTGCATGACGATGGAATGCATTACAATTTTTATTATACATATAGAGTAAGTGTTAAGTATGTAATACAGTATTGTTTGCTAAAGGTGACTTGACTTCTATTAAAATGCAAGTAATATTGCAAAAGAGCAATGGTCCAATATTAAATCTCTTCACCAATGCTTACACCTATTTGATAATACTTATTCATAGCAAACATTCACATTTGAGGAATTAGAGTAGAAGGGAAATAGCTTTGAGAGCTTTCCAATAATATGCAAGTTTTCTTCATGCTACACAAACCCTTTTGATTCTACTTATGGTGTCACTTTATGGGTCACTGGGGAAATGGGCTCTGTTGCTGAAGTCTGGCTGGGCACAATTCAGGAGCCAGTTGTCGAAAGAAAGGAACTTTATTTTTAGAACACACACACAGCAGCACACAGCTCTTCAGGAATTCCCTCAGAGCCCAACTGCCATCACCAGCTTCCCATAAGCCTTTGAACTTTTCCCACTCCTTCTGCTCTTGAAGCTAATTGGCTGGGTCATGTGGGTGAAGCCAAAAAAAAGTCACACAATGAGCAGCTCCGTGGTCTGAATGGGCGAGGAAACAGACCAATGAGCATCACCACAGAGGAGCCAATCAGCTGGCAGCTAGTAGTTTGCTGGGGACACCTGGAAGTTTGCTGGGGCCCCTTTGGCTATGGCTTTCAACATCTCCCCCTCTCTGTTTAAACAACAAGCATGTGGCTTAGAGACTGTGCCTGCCTTAGGTTGTCCAATACTACATATGGTCCTCACCCATCATCGGATGAGCTGACTTCAAGGCATCAGCCTCCTGTCTTATTTTGGTACCATTGCAGTTGGATTTTACCTGTCATTGACTACAGGTCCAGCATATAGCCACATCTGTGGATAGGTCTTTTTACCAGGGGGTAGGTGGGTGAGGTTCTTTGCTTCACCTCTGTTGGCCCCCAAATTTTAGCTAACGACCATCACAAGCAGAAGAGGGGAGGATATGACAAGCCAATTGACGGTTCCTTTTGGAGAAATTATACCACCAGTGAGAACAAAAATAACCAACACTACCACAAGTCACTGCGCCAACAGATAGTTCACAATGCATACAAGTGAGTTCACAATACATACAAGTGATACATAGTCCAGGCAAGTTCTGAAAGCAGTTCACTGATAGCTATTGCAGAAGCTGTAAATTGGTTTTATCTTTGTCTTGACAAGCACTGGGATGAAAATAGGAATTCTGGCAATAATGACTAAAGAAAAAATTATGTAACATTCCAGAAGGCACTAAAGAAAACAATTTTCTAAACAATTTATATAATTCTGAACAAAATTATTAAATATAATGAAAAGGAAAGGTGAAAGTAAACAAAAAGATCTCTTAAACTCTTTTTTTGTTCACATATTAAAACAATCCTCATCAGCTGTTTACCCAATTGAAATTAAACCATTTAAATAACGTGAATAAAAAAAATTTGGATCCATTTTTTTATGAGCGCTCATCATATATGATATATGGACATATGTACATACAAATATACAACATAAAACACAAGTGTGCACACAAAATAAAATACAACACATAACATAATAGAGGTCTTATAAATTTTTACAGGTGAAATCTCCATTGCAATGTTTAAAAACTCTATAGTCAAAAATAGAACTGATCAGCAAAACATTAACCTAGGTCTGTATGAGCTCAAAAAACAAAATAGAAATTCATGATGTGGGAAAGGGCAATAATAAAATAGATATTGAAAAAAAAAATTCTGGTTCTATCACAGATGTAAGGATAGCCAAACTGGAATTCTAGATATCAGCTGTTATGGATTTGAGCATAATCATTTTCTTTTGGTCTGTAGAAATCGCCTTAGTTAATCTCTCTGGAATAAAAATGGGCTGCTGTTCTCCCTGTAGAAACATAAAAACAAACCCCTTACTTGAATCACTGGGTCAGGGCATTAGATAGTCTCTCTGGAATCCAAACCAGCTGCTGTTCTTCCTGTGGAAACACACAAACAGATCCCCAAATCCAGACAATTACTGGGTCACGACCTTTCCATTGTCCTGTTAGAATATCCATCCAAAGTACCTTTGGCTTATGTACATTTTCTGGACACATATGTCTTTCTGCAGCACTAAGTCCTAACGAATCCAAATTTAAAAAGTTTAGAGTAAAAACAGTTACTTTAAGTTTATCTTTAGGGAATATATACCCCTTCCCAATTCCCCCTTTTTGTTTTGATAAGTACATGTTAATAGTTTGATGAGCTCTTTCAACTATGCCTTGTCATTATGGATTGTATGGGATTCTTGTTATACGAAAAATGCCAAATGATGAGCAAAATTGTTTAAAAGAGGTAGAAGTATAATCAGGGGAATTTTCTGTTTTTAACTGTTTTGAAACGCCCACAGTGGCAAAATTTTGTAATCAATGAGCTATAATATCTTTATGTTATGAAGGAAGCCCATAAAAATCCATAAGAAGTATCAACTGTAATATGCAAATGTTTTAATTTTTCAAATTCTGGCAAGTGTGGTACATCCATCTGCCAAATATTGTTAGGTATCAGTCCTCTAGGATTTACTCCAAGATTAACTTGTGGTAAAAAAGGTCACACAATTTTTACATTATTTTATTATTTGTCTAGCTTCTTAGTTATTTTAAAATGCTTTTGTAAAGTATTTGCATTGACATGGAACTTTTTGTGAAAATTTATAGCTTTTTCTAGTATAGAAAAAAATGTGTATGTCATGTGTAGTTTCTGCTAAATCATTGCCCTAACTAAGGGCTCCAGGCAATCCTGTATGTGCCCTGTTATGTCCTATAAAGAATAGATCTTTTCTGTCCCATATTTGACTTTGTATACTGGTAAACAAAGGGAAAACAGTAGAGGAAGGAAAAATCCTACCAGTATCTTCAAAGGATACTATAGCACTAACTATATACTGACTATCAGAAAATAAATTAAATACAAAATTTTTAAACATCACAAAAGCTTGTAATAATCCATTAAGCTCTTCCTTTTGAGTGACTTGTTTGGCTACTAAAAATTTAAATGTTTGATCAGGGGTAACTACGGCTGCTGTACCATTATTTGACCCATCAGTGAATGTATTTGGAGCATTCATAATAGGTATTTTTCTTTTCATTTTTGGAAAAATTACAGGAAGCAATGACCAAAAAAGACAATAAAGGATTAGATGGTAAGTGGTTATCAAATGAAATATTAGATTTGCACATGATTATTGTCCAAGTATTTAACTGATTAGCTAACTCATCAATTTGATCCATAGTATATAGAGTAATAATTTTATTGGGAGAAATTCCAAACACTTCGTTTTCTGCTTTAATTCTTTTGAGTATTAATTGTCCTATAGCCTCAGGATACCTAATAAGAATAGTGTTAGGAGAATAAAATAAATGTATCCATAATAATAAACCTTCTTGCAAAAATAATCCTGTAGGAATTTTTTTTTGCTGGTACTATAATAAACAATAAAGGCAAACATATCAATTATATCCAAATGCATATTTTTTATATGTTTCAATGATTTTTAATGCCTTTCTTGCTTCAGGCATTAACATTTGGGGTGGATTTAGATCTGATGTAACTTTTGGAATATCAAACAAAGGTCCCAACTCTCCTGTTGATATGGCTAGATAAGGTCTCTCCAATTTATTTCTTCTAATAACTTTTGAAAATTGTTAAGTAATTTGAGTTGATCTATTCGCATTTGAATTTTTGGTGGATGGACCATGGTTTAGGATAATAGAACTCCTAAATAATCAATTTGAAAATTTACTTGTACTTTATCTATTGCTATTTGTAGATTATAATTTTTTAATAAGTTCGTAAGTGTGGCATAAAATTCTAGCAATGTGTTTTTATCTTTGTGTGCTAATAATACATCATCCATATAGTGAAAAATTTGTAATTCAGGATTTTGATTTCTAAGTTGATGGATTACTTTGTTAACATAAATTTACTCATAGTTGGGTTTTTAGCCATCCCTTGAAGGAGTACTTTCCATTCACATCTCTGATCAGGACCTTCATAATTCAGTGCAGGAATAGTAAATGCAAAACGTGGACTATCTCAGGATGAATTGGAATTGAAAAAAAAAGCAATCTTTAATATCTATAACTAAAACATACCAGGTTTTCTTCAAAGAAGACAAGTGAAGAATCCTCGATTGAGCAGGTCCCATAATACCTATCTCATTATTAATGGCTCTAAAATCTTGCAATAATCTCCATTTACCAGATTTCTTTTTGATGACAAAAATGGGAGTATTATGGGAAGTTGCAGAAGGTTGTATATGTCCTTCTGCTTATTGTTGTTTGACCAGGTCATGGGCTGCTTGTATCTTTTCTTTAGTCAGGGGCCACTGAGGAGCCCAAACTGGTCTTTCTGATTTCAAAGTAATTTTCATTGTCTCAGTGACTCCTTGTGAAAACCCAATTCATGTCTATTTATTCCTTGATCTATTTGAATTGGTGCTGCTATATCTTGTTTTTGTTCTCCTAATCTTGTTTTTTCCTTAAAACCTTGTCTAGCCCTAATAGTGGGTGCATTTTGATTGATTTTATTTGCCAATGTTAGTCCCAATTGATCTTGGACACCTTGTCTCCATAAATTTATGGGAAGATGATCCAATACACATTGCTGTATAGTTTCTTCACATCCTTCAGTGTCCTTCCAATCTAATACCATTGCATTTCTATGGGTATTAGTCGCCACTTTTAGGCCTTAAAGCATTTAAGTGGCTTGTTGTAATGGCCAATGTTTTAGCCATTCTTGACGAGAGATGATGCTAAGGTCTGCACCTGTATACAATAGCCCATTAAAATTCATGTCCTTGAATATTTAGTTTTAGCATGGGGAAAAAAATCTAAATTTAAAAAAAGCATAGCCCAATCTACACCTGTGGAGCCTAATCCCCTGGAACCTCTTTCTACAGTATGACTGGAAAATTTATCATGTAGGCTGGGTATTATTAGAAATTGTGATATTCTATCTTTTGGTGAAATTACTCATATCTCCTTTGGAGAACTGGCTATAATTTTTATTTCACCTTCATAATCAGAATCAATTACCCCAGGACTTATTATAAGTCCTTTTAGAGTAGAAGAATTGAGTCCCAATAGTAAGCCTACTATTTCTTTGGGAAGAGGTCCTTTTACTCCTGTGGGAATGATTTGAACTCCCATCTCTGGAGTTAATACTGTTCTGGCGGAAGCACAGATATGCAATCTTGCACTTTCTCTGTTTTTTCTAGTGAGGGATTTAATAAAAAATGTATCCTGGGCACCTCTCTGATGGGGTTGCTGGGTTCCTCCAGTGCTTCATATATTTTTTGTGTTTGGCCCCGGAGCGTTGGGACCCCTGTCCATTTTTTGGCAATGAAACCAGATGCCATTCTCCATGATATCATGGATAGACACCTGGTCCTTGTTTGTTTTTTGATAATGAAGTACCCTCTATTGTGGTTTTAGAATGGCACTCATTATCCCAATGTCTCTCTCTATGGCATCCTGGACAAATACCTGGTATTCTACTCCTTTGATACCTAGTTTTGTTAAATTCTCCTCCTATGGGAAAATTCTTTTTAAATGTCTTGTTTGTTCACAATTGTAGCATGTTTTTGACTAGTATGATGGGGGAACCCTGTGCATCACACAGTAATGGTCTTAAAGGAGACCCCATGTGGTTCTTCAAGAGAAGCTTGAAATCCAGATTTCTACATGAGTCTTTTAAAATTTAAATATTGACTCAATTTCTATGAACTAAATATATCTATGAGATTAGAAAACATGTTTCCGCCTGGGGTTGTAGCTCAGTGGCAGTGCACTTGCCCCTCACTTGTGAGGCATTGGGTTTGATCCTCAGCACCACATAAAAAATAAATAAAGGTATTGTATCCATCTACAACTAAAAAATACTTAAAGAAAAGATGTTTCAACATTGACTAGTATTCTAATAAAAAAACTTTGCTTATTAAACAAGAATTGTTCATCTTTGTTGCTATTATATCAAATGTATTTTAAATATTTTGGAAATAAAGGTGGTTGATGAGACTTAAAAAAAACTAAATGTATTCATGAATATGCAAAATGAAACCCACCATTATTTATAACTGACTTATATGTGATAGACAAGTGCTCTACAATGGGACACAACTCCAGCCGCTAAAATAAGGTCTTTTGAAAGGAATAATATAATTGATATCATCCTAGCCAGACAGGACTAATAAAAAAAGAAAGATAGTTTAAATAACACAAAGGGGAAAATTATAGCATATTTAATAGCTAGCAAAAAATAAAGGACTATAATAAATACTTTTATGCTTAGATGGATGAACTAGACAGTTGTTTTTCACGTTATTTCAAAGTTGTGACTTACTGATTAGGACCCATGGAGTAACAAAAATCTGTGCAGTTCAAATTCTGTTAAAGAAATTAAATTTCTCATTAAAAGCCAGGCTATAAAGAAATATTTGGGAAAACAAAAATTTCGTAGGAACTGCAACATTTAGAGAAAAAATAATAACAATCTTACAAAGACCTTTCAATTTTTAAAAAACTGACTTATTTTTATCAAATAAACCTACTATTGGCACTGAAACCTCAGGAGATAGAGGAATTTTTATCACTCCTGATAAGCCTACATGGAAAAAATTCAAAACTTAAAAGAATTAGCAAATATAATGCAATTGCTCCTTTAAACTTAACAGTGTGTCTCCTCTTACAAGAGCAAAGCAAAAGGGGCAGGAATACACTGGGTTTCTGGAGAACTGCGCTGTAACATGGCCTTAGTGTTCTAAATAATGGTCTTTCATGCTTCATGTGTTGAGTGTAAGAGAGCTTTAGCCACTGCACAAGTCCATAGGAATAAGAAATTTGGCCTGTGATTTTAACAGGCCTAAAACTGAGTTGTTAGATGCTTTCCAGTGTGTTCTGGTTTCTCTTTTTCCCATGCAAAGGGTCACTCAGGAAGCCAGAGGAAACAGTTCCTTCTGAAGCACTTGGTGTCTCTGTCAGGGTGCTGCCTCTACACGTTGGGGAATTAGCCACAGGTGTGCTGGGCTCTGGAAGTGGGGAGACTTCGTGGAACAAATGTACCTACTGAAGGAAGAAGGAAGCTGTATTTTCCCTGGGAAGAGAAAATAACTTCATTGTTGAATAGCACATAGAAGTCTTCAGGAAACCAAAACCAATACTTGGAAAAAGGCCCGCTGAGTACACTTTCACCCAGGGAGAGAAATGCCACCCCCATCACCCCACCCGATGCCTACTAGCAAAATTCGGGAACAAGTGCTTACCTCTCCTCCAGAGAGCCTGGAGTTCACCTCGAGAGTCTCGAGTCCACCAAAAAAGCAGAGGGCATTGGGAGTCCTGTGTGCTTCAAGAGGCAAATAAGGACCCGGTAAACTGTAGGCAGAAACAAAATTACAACAGGAAGAGCAAGCCCCCTCCAAACAGCTTACTAAAAAGAAAATATCTTCCCTTTGTGAGCAAAGGGACTGTTAAAAAGTCCCTTCCACCTGGAGCAGACAAGCTTGTTTAAGGATTTACATGCAGGTCTGCACTGCTGAGTGCACACAGTGGGCGCCTGTTCTGGACCATATCTTTCCCAGGGCGCGCTGCTTGTTTCTGACCTCTCCTCCTTTGAGAGTGACTGAGCCTGGAGAAAACTGTTGGTGCAGTTGCGGAGGAGTGGATCCGAAAAAGCCCTTCATCAGTTCCTTGTAACTTCAGTGTTTCTGTGGTGGTAAGTTATCTGAACTAAGCCACAGCTGCTGGAAGAGGGCTCTGACCCGATGTAGTGAACTTCCAAGACAAGAAGAGGACACTGTTATAAATATTTCATGTACCAGAAATCTTCAACTTGATGTGTAACATTATGTGAAAATCAAATAAGATCAAAAACAGCAAGAGTACGTGAGTACTCAGCCTATTTTAATTCTTCACGGAATTTAGGAAATAAGAGTGTGAAGTAAAACAGGTGGCTGAATTGGAAATTTTTGCATGACAGAATTTTAAATTCTGAGTTTTTTCTTGTAAAATATATCTTGGCAGATTTTCACTAACTTACTGGTAGTGATTTACAAGGATATTCAAACTAGAGCAAAAATCAAGTTTCCAGAAAGATTTGTGTTGAAGCCTTTGTAATCAATCTAGTCTTCTTTGTCACTGACCTGTCATTAATAAAGATGGGAGTCTGGTGAAAATATGTAGACCAATTTGACATTACCAGCTCATCCAGGTGTGAGGATGGTGTCTAATTTAGGTTACCCTTGTTAAGCTGGGTGACTCCCTCTTCTGAACTGCCAAAGTTTCCAAGATCTTATTCTAGCAAGTAGTCAGGTGCAGTTAGACAAAGTTCACAGTAGGGTGTATTTGAAGGTTGGTGCAACTGAAACCTCTCATCTCTATGAGGAATTTCTCTTTTTAATAATGTGTGTCATTCAACACATTCCAGAGTATGTGAAAACTTCTGAGAAACACTGAAGCAATTACTGGTCTATATCTATTATTTTAAAATACATATTCAAAACACTTTTATTTTTATTATCAGCTTACCAGTGACAATAATGTCATACACTTGAATTTTTAAAGATTTAATATCTACATGTTATTTGTTAAAAGCAACACATTTGATCTCTGTAGTTTGAAACATTATCTACTGTACAATAAATATGCATATAAATAGTTGTATATTAATTTAAATATATGTATTTCTACTTGAATAAAGAAAGTGTGAACTAGAAGAACTTGAAAAAAGGTATATTTAGACATGAAAAACAAATAAAATTTTTGTGCCTTGTATTGCAGACTTAAATTCTCATTAGATATGTGTTGTACTCACACACACAAAATAATAATAATAATAATAATAATAAGCTTAAAGTTTTAGCATCTAAGCAGTATAAAAAGATTCTTGACAATGTTTTCTACTAATCAAAGTAATGTTTTTAATATTTATTTTTTTCTTCAAAAAATATTGAATAAATACTCAAATGTACATTCTACCTTTATATAAACACACATTTGAATATTAAAGGTATATTTATTAAGTGTGCCACTTCAGAATAAACACTGAACAGTTTATTTGTTGGAAATTATACATGAATCAATAATACCAAAAGGACATCACATTGATTTAATTAAGCTGAAAATAGTTTTTCAGATATTGTTAGTTTTTAAATTAAAATTCACTCTGGTAGAAAAATCTTTAAATTATTACCAATATGATCCTAATTCTTCAGATAAAAAGAACAGAACAAGAAACCACTGAGGTGGAGAAAATTATTTTGTTTTTAAATATTTTTTATAACAAGTATGCTATTGGTTTTTATACCCAACTGAATAATTATTCCTATTAAGACACATATAAGAATAGTGTGCTTCTCAGCAAAACTAGATTGATCTAAAAAATATGGTAGAAAAGATGTAAGCCTATACAACTGAGATGAGCTAGGGCTGACATTGACAAATGAATGAATGAATAAATAAATAAATACTCAGAGCCACCCAAGTTAGTTGCTTGATCACAATCATTAATGCCCCTCTAATTAAAATATTCTGGGAGATGTATGTGTGCCAAAGTCTGGCTTGGCACAAATCAGGAGCCACTTGTCAAAAAGAAACTAACTTTATTTTTAGAACTACAAACGCCAAACAAAACAGCTCCAGGGAAAAACCCTCAGAGCCCAACTGCCACCACCAGCTTCCACAAGCCTCTCTCTCCCACACCAGCCTCTCCACCTCCCACAATCCTCTTGCTCCTGAGGCCGATTGGCTGGGTTGCGTGGGCAGAGCCAAAGAATTCACCCAATGAGCAGCTCCGTGGAGGAGCCAATCAGCTAGATGTTGCTGGGGCCGCTGTGAGCCAATCATCAGCCGGCAACTGGAAGTTTGCTGGCAGCTGGAACATCAGCCGGCAGCTGGAAGTTTGCTGGGGCCCCTTTGGCTGTGGCTCTCAACATATGTGTGCCCTGTGATAAGCATTGTAACATGCTGTTTTTTTTTTTCCTTTTTTAGAGTTTCTTCATTGTAAGAGTATTGTGATTTGCTAGTATTCAGATGTTATCCATTCTTTAACCATCTAATTCCCACTCTTACTAAAAATTATTAGAGCATTTTATCAAATTTAATCTTCTGAGATTTCTTATGTCAGTCTTTGAAATAAAAGTAAATATTTGAAAGGTTGAAAGCATAGAAGCATTGAAAATATATTTGCTTGATTTGTTTGCACTGAAAAGTGATGAACTAAAATTTATTTGCAGCAAATTGAAACACACATCAACAAATCAAATGACTAGAATACCACCTGAAAATCAAATGAGGCAGAATTAATAGTAAGTTATACAGTATACAGTAATACACACCAGATAAATATTCATCATGTGAAATTCAGGGATCTTATTAGCTAAGTCAGTTGGAGTTAGTTTCTAGGTAATGAGAAATACTAATTTAGAAGTCCTGTAAATACTGTGCCAAAAATTCCTTATGAATCAGTGCTTGCCATTCTTTTGTAAAATATATTGACTAATGCCCTTAGCAAGCTTAATAGTGTTGTGGGGCAGTTGTTCAGAAAACACACAAAGTCCTAGTTTTTTCCAAGTTGAATAAACTATTGTCTGATGGGCAGAGACTTCTTCCTACTGGACCAAGTTATCTCTGCAGGAAACAGCCTCCATCTTCAACATTTTAGGGTATTTAAAGGCAACAACAACAACAACAACAACAACAATAAAAACACATCCAGGTTATGTGTCCTGTTGCAGGGGAAAGAAGCCCAGACAAAAAAGATAGAATGAGCTCCAGTTGGGCAACTTGTCCTGAGGCAGAAGAAAGAAAAGTTTGTTACTTTGATGAAATGAAAAAACAAAAGCTAATGTAAGGGAAATAGTGCCCCAGGAAAAAGGCTAGGGAAGTTTTCTGGTAGGTAAGGGAGAGGGAAGAGGGGAGACAGAAAAGTAACAGGACTTTAGAGTCTAGCAGACTTTAGGTCACAAGAAGGAATCTTGAGGCTCATCCCACAGGTCACCCCAAAAGAATAAATACCATACAGGGTGTCAGATCATCAGAGCTGATGCTATGCCCCTTATCACAGGGACATTCAATGACAAGATTATAGATACCCTGGGTCTCAAGTCCTCTTGGTTAATTAACTTGTTGACTTTTTCAAACATTTTTTAATCTTCCCGACATTTATCTCATTTCCAGGATCCCAAAGACCTAAACATGGAGCCTCATCCTGATTTTGTGATTTCCCAAAACATCCCTCTAAAAGCTGCAAGCTGTTTTTTGAGGTTATTAAAGATTCCCAGGTGAGTAGGCACTGCAGTCATAGTCCAGAGCCTGAGTACTCCTCAAACTACTGTGGAGGAAACAAATATCAGGGAAGCTAGAAACTGCCCTCTTTAGAAAGGCTTACCTGCAAGTCAGGCCTTTGATTGGAGTCTCAGAACTTGGATTTCTTGAGTTCTCATCCATCCCCATGTTATGGTTTGGGTGTGGGGTGTTCCCCAAAAGATAGCTCATGCATGAGAAAATGCAAGAAGTTTCAGAGAAGAAAGGATTGGGTTATGAGTGTCTTAACCCAGTCAGAAAATCAATCACGTGATGGAATTAATTGAGTGGTAGCTGGAGGAGTTTGGGCATTGGACTATAACTTTGGGGTACACATTTGTATCTTGTGAATGGAGTCGCTCTCTCTACTTTTGGATTTTAATACAACTGTTTCTCTCCACCACATTCTTCCACTCTGATTTGCTGCCTCACCTTGAGCTACAAGGAGGGGAAACTGCTGTCTATGTACTGAGACCTCTGAAACCAACAGTGAGCCTCAAGATATACTTTTCCTACTTTACAGATGTAGAGGAGAAAATTGCTTGTTGAGTTTTTCACTCACTGCCATGAAAAGCTTACTAAACTATCTCAAATTTCTCAGAGTGGCTCACTGTGCCTGAAGCATTGTAAAAACAGTACTGTTTAGTCTAAATATCTATTTTCCATCCAGAAGCTTGGAATTGAAGTATATTCTAGAAACAAACTGTCTACTTTACAAGGACCCAATAAATAATACTGAATACTAATAAATCATCCTGAATACTAAGTTTCTAACGAACTTCCTCAGTATGCCTTATACTACATGTGTTGTCACAGTTTTTACTAGAGGCATTAAGCACATCCGTTGTGACATCATCCAGAGAGTTCCCTTGGAAGCTTGCACTTGGCCTTCTCCAGACTTCACCTCATGTGTTTTTTTGTTTGTTTGTTTGTTTGTTTCTTAAAGTTTGCTGATTTGCTTTGAATCTTTTCACTAGGCTCAACCATTGCTCAGTGCTACCATATCCTGAGTCCAGTGATGACTTCTCCTAGTGACTCATGGAAACAGGGTGGGTGTAGTAACATAATGTGTGAAAACTAGAAATGTTGTGAAAATTAAATGAGATATTGCCTACAAAGTAATCAGCACAATGAGGCATATATCAGGTGCTTAAAAATGGCTCTTCTTTCTTCCTCCCTTTAATCTCTCTAAACAATTGATTTTTTTCTCTCATTAATTCTTATTACTGATTTCTTCATTATCAAATGCTTAACATGGTCTCTTCACAGCAGTTTGCAAGATGGAGGTGAACACAGTAAATCAGATCCTCTCTCCTGACTTTATTGTCTAGTGTCTGAAGTTGTCTGTTCGATTGTGTGTGTGTGTGTGGGGAGGGGGCTGGCTCAATAACTCAGGGTCAAGAAAGTCCTAACTTCTCCTCAAGAGA
The DNA here is from genome assembly GCF_052094955.1 of Ictidomys tridecemlineatus. NCBI lineage: Eukaryota > Metazoa > Chordata > Mammalia > Rodentia > Sciuridae > Ictidomys > Ictidomys tridecemlineatus. Next base: position 11,025,059 of record NC_135494.1, on the reverse strand, counting down.
TATACATGAGCCCCTGATCCTTCAAGTACAAACCACTGTCTATAACAGTTTCCTAGAGTAATTCTCAAAGAAGAAGTGTTCATGCCTGTAATTTCAGTTACTCAGGAGGTTGAGGTAAGAGGATCACAAATTTTAGGTCATCCAGGAAAACTTAGTGAGACTGAATCAATAAAATATAAACAAACAAACAAATAACTAAATAAATTTATTCTTTGGCAGTCTCCATTTATAAGATGAAGAACTTACCTACGTTTCTAGTCTGGAATGAGGATTCCTATGAAAATTCATCTTATAGTCTAGAGTAGCAACCTCATGAAACGGTAGCTTCAAATAGAGAACCAGCCTATGGGCCTTAACACCACCAGACCTGGAGCAGAGATTCCTCATGGCTTGACTCAGAGTTCAATATAGATAACAGAGTCTTGAATAACCAGACGGCAGATACCACAATTTCAATTGCAGCTTGAATTTCATCCCAATGGAATTAATTCTGAAAAAGAAATCTGGAGTCCTTATTACTGAGTATTAATTTCAGAGACCAGAGAAGAGGTATTAGGTAATCTGATCCTATTTTTCAGTCAGGATCAGAGACCTGACTCAGAGACAGAGGACCTGAATCCAGATTGTCACAGAAGGCACCATAGCTCACACTTAGAAACAGTTCAAAGCAAAAGTTTTGGTAAAATCCTGAGTCCAGTCCAGAGAGCAGATGCCAGAATATAGAGACAAAAGTCTATAAAGAACTACAGTCTATACAGTAATCTGGAAAGGGAAATGACACACAGTAGGGAGACCATCAGAGCTGCCATCTACATGATGTTCAGCACTCTGACAGAATCCAGAGATCTGGGTGTGGATTCATGGATCCAGTCTCTAAAATGTCAAGATCTTCCTTACCTCTGGCATTAAAATGCATTTCTTCAGTCTATAATGAGCTTCTTTGTACTTCTATACTTTATAACTGTTTTTCTTCCCCACAAAGGCACAATCTCTGAATGTTCTCTATTATTTTTTTTCTTCATAGCAGAAATTGTGCTAATATAAGTTTTACTTACCCCATTAAATTATCATCTAACAAAAGAAATTATTCTCTCATGTCTCCCTTCATCTTGTGCCAGAGACTGATGGTAATCTGTACAACAAGCAAACAGAATGGGCATGGAAATGTGTTGGCTCTCAGTGCATCCATCCCAAGCCTCTGCTGTTCTGACTGTGGTCAGTAGGTGGCAGGGCTGACCCATGCCTTCCCAGTGGACACCCAAAATGTGTTTCCTTCAAATGCTACTGTTCCTCAGAGTTCAGTGAGTCCCAACTCCCTTCTGTGTTTCTTAGAGGCCATACAGAAATGCTGAAGAGCACAAGATCCTCCTCCACCACCCTTCTATGGATCTTTAAAGATGGTTGTAAGCTGAGGGCAAATATTCCTTGGTCAGACCCTCCTTTTTCTAGGCCTCTGTGTCTATCCTGTTTCAGAAAGTAATCCTTTTTTCCACTTTTTTTTTTCCTGAGGGAGCAGGGGGAACAGTCAGCCTTCTGATATATTTTTATTTTCTAGTTACTCTCCTAAGTCCATTTTATGAGTAAATAACAGGTTTAACCAGGTGAGGGCCCTTGCTTATGTAGCTATGCTCAGGTGGGGATGGAGTAGAATCACATGTGTGCCCCCTCTCTTGTCCCTCATACCCTCCCATGCCACTCCACTGACTTGGCCTGGTTTCTGAACACCCAGCTGAAAGGAGGAACAATTTGTATAAAGCAAAGCCCTTTGGAACCAGTCTCCTCTCAGCATTTTTGTAGAGAACACCTTGCTAAAAATTATCTTTCCCAATTTTACTATTCGGTCTTTTTTGTGCATGATCTCTACTTTTCCATCCTTGAAAGCCTCCCCTAAATTCTTACCTTCCTACTACGGAGGAGTGCTTGTGGGTGGTTGGCTGAGTTTTCCAAACCTAAGTGGTTTCCTTAATGCTAAACTGGGCTGGGAGCCAGTTGGTTGTGCCTAGAAAGAAAAAAAGAGGAAGACCAGAGAGGACTTCTGAGCTCAGAACAAGCCAGGCCCACCCTCCACCTTCCTTGGCTGCTCAGCCTCTTCTGTGCAACCCAGCTTGATGAATCCTTGTTGGCCTTTCTGCACACAGAGGGCACACTCAGGGCATATACAGACTTGCTATGTACCCAGATCTGAGGGTGCACAAACATGGAGATACAGAGACACACCCAATCTGCCAATTATCAGGAAATCCGGGCTACAAATTTACCCCTCAATTTATGCTCTTGATAAATGAGACAATTCCTTTAAGTGTTTTTCAAATGGGCACAGTGACAAGATTTTCAACAGATGGTGCTAGAGAGATATCACAAGAACAAGGGTCTCCTGCAGATTCTGGATGTGCCTCAGGGGGTTTGCTTTGTAAATTGAGAAATGTGCCTGTAGAGCCAGGGCCTGCACCCTGGGGAGTCAGAGAGATTTGAGCAGCCACCTGGCTTCAAATCAACCTTCCTGCAGTCTTAGAAACAGCGAAAGAGCCTGGGGCTTCTAACCACTATGCCTGTGATTTCCTCAGCTTGTAACCTTCTCCCAGGTCTCCCATGGTTCAAGCAGTGTTCCAAGCCTTCTGATGCATCTGCACTCCACTCTCACTGGGAAGCCATTAGGGCCACCAGTTTCAGCTTGCCTGTCCTGCCCTGGTCTGCAGGACTGATTCCTGACTACCCCATGATTGCAGAGCTACTCTGCCTCAGCAAACAAGTGCAGTTCTTGGCCATTCAGTAGGTTCAAGAACAACTTTTCCAGTGGGGTCTGAACCACAGGAAATTTCTAATATTTTATTATTACCTTTTAAATCATAGCTTAATAATTCTATGCTTTAAACTTCCCCTCTTTAGATTACTTTGTAATCTCTGGCTCCTAAATAGCTCCAGAGTGTTGAATCCCTTCAGAGTTCAAAATCCCAGTTGTGTTGTAAGATCATAGGTGGAGCAACACAAGGTATTAAAGGCTTAGACTCACATACAGAAATCCTGACACAAGTACATAAACATAAGTACATGTATTCATACATACCTGGATACCTAGAGTGTGAATTTTTTCCCAAGTTCACAGTGTGGGATTTTGGACAACTAAATTGATGGTGCAATTAATTAATTATTACAAGAGTTGACCTTGCTCTCTCTGGTCCAGGGAAGATAGCATAAGATATAAGAGAATACTGGGGAAGACATATAATAATTTTGTCTTAAATCTTTCATAATTTTTCTTCCAAGGGGTCCTGTTTTTTTTTTTTTTTTTTGGTTGAATCAAAGTGTTAAATGAAATTTGTTTAGCAATCAAAGTGAGACAAAAACAGGTAGTCAGGGGTATTTATGCCCAACTCCTTAAATTTATGAATTTTCCCTAAATGCTTGGCAGTTGCGTTTGCCTGCCAGTATGAGTATAGGGACAGATGAATTTCCTAATACATTTGCAAATTGTATGTGCATTTTTGTATAATTGTCTTTGTTGGAAAAAAGTTGCATGATGTCTTTGGATTCTGTCAGAGTTTGTGAAAAGCAAGAAGAAAATACTATGAGTGGAAACACAGGACAGTACAGGATTGAGAGTGTACAGGAGGGAGAGTATTGGAGGGAGAATATTTTAGCCACAAGAGGCACTGCTGAAAGAAACAGCTTCTGTCACTTGTCTCTCAGGCATACTACACTGTGGGATTCTCTGCTGACCATAAACAATTTCACTGAAGACCAACTTAAAACAAAACCTCTCTGTATGAAACATAAAATCACTCCAAAATATCTCTACATATAGAGAAAAGAGATGCTCTGTGAACCACAAAGGTGGAAAACATTCCCTTCTCCTGCTTAACATGAATAGTAGCTGCACCTTTACAAAGTATAGCTTTGCCTTGCTCTACTCCACATATCTTATAAAATCAGAGTTGCCCAGCTTCCTGACAGTTTCTTAAACTTCCCCTCAAATCACCCAACACAAAACTAAATCCTATGGAAAAGACTGGTGGACTGTTGTGTGCAATTACCCTCCTGCAAAAGATAGGAAAAAAAAAACTCAAATCTGAAAATAAATTAAAATAATTGACTTTGACTGTGTTTTTCTGATAGCCTTGGAGTGTGAAGACATTTCCACATATTGCCTCTGTGATACTTGCAGCATCCTGTGGAAAAGAGAATGGGCTCAATATCTTATTTTATACAGGTCAAGACCAACGTTGAGCCAGTATGTGGTTTGTCTAAACTCACAATCATGAGTCAAAACCATGACTTCTGATTCTAAATCCACCCTTTGCCTCCCAGATGGGACTGTGCAAGAACACTGCTTCCAAGCTAAGAAACTATGGCCCATCATGCTGCAGAGGAGGAAGGCCTGTCTGAAGCCTACTTCCTTAGGGAGCTGTGCCATGCACTCTTGGAGTGGACCCCAAAAGTGTGCAACAATACACAATAAAGTCAGTGGTGCCCTCTTTCACACAACAGGGAACTGAGACCATAAGGGCATTAGAATCTGGCCAAGTTAGACAAACAGGAAGTAGCAGAGCTGAGATTCCACCCAGGATAACAAAGAAGATAGGAGGGTGACACCTTCCTACAGGTCAGAGAGGCAGTCATCTCTGCCAGCCTCTTGGGGTGAGGGAGATTTCCAGAGAAGCTCTCAGAAGGGAGGCAGGGTTGGGAAGTCCCTGAAATCCTGAAGAAAGTGGGCTTTTATGTGGGGTAAAGAGCAGAGTGTGTAATCAGAGGCTGATGCATGTAGAGAGAGGCATCTCATGATGCAGAAGCTATGCTGAAGATTGGAGAGAAAGAAGGGGCTCATAAGTTGCTGGTGCTCAAATCTGTGGGTCAAATATCAGACTTACTGCCTGCCCAGATTCACTCTCAACCCAGCCCAATCCCTGGATATGTCATGTTTGGGCAATGCAGTTTCTTGGCCTTGGAACTTAGTGCACAGTGAAGGAAAACACTGTGGTTCAAGTGAGTTTTTCCCGGGTGACTTTATGTCAATTACCTCATTTACTTCCTGCACTGAAGCAGAAGTAAGAAGCCCTGGATAGTAAAGAGTAGTGATGAGAGATAAACAAGATGCCTGCTGAACTTCTGGACCGCAAACTAATAGCCATCATCTGCTTTGGCCATGTGACTCTCTACCACCCTGGGCATGTCTGCAGGCACAGGGTCAGCAGGACATAAGAAAACCACACCCTTCACAAACCAGAAAAAATGTTCCAGTGGAAGGGACCTTGGAAGGGCATCTGGCTTAGACACTTGTAGTATTTGGAGGCCACTATGAGGCCCTTCATATGGGCCTTAGGCCTTGTGTGATGATTATATTATGGGGTCCCTCAATGACCAAAGCTAACGTAACATTTTCATGACAGCTTCTATTGTTTTGATCTAGAATATCCCCAAAAGTTCAAGGTTTGGAGTACAGGCCACAGCATTTTAGGAAAGTTGTGGAAACTTTAAGAGGTGGGGACAAATGGGAGATTTTGGGTCACTGAATGCTTTCCCCTAAATGGGATTGTGCAGTACTGAGTTCTTTCTCTCTCTCATCCCTGGCCATCAGGTGAAAACACTTTCCTTACCATAATTTTTCACCATGATGCTTTGCCTCACTACTGGTACAGAAACAAGCACAAAGCAACTGGACAAAGCAGCCATAGACTTCAAAACTGTGAACCACAATAAACCTTTCCTTTTTTCATATGTTGAGTTTTTCAGGAATTTTTTTTATAGTAATAGGAAACTGACTAACCAAGAAGAAGAGCTAGAAGAAATTTGGTTCAGAATTGAGTGAATTATGCTTCATAATGTATATTGTTCCATCCCTTCTACATTATCCCAATTGATTACTGGAACATGCTCATTTGTCTACAAGATATCCATCCTCTTCCCAGACTTGCTCATCTTTTTTGTCACCCATGTCCCACAAAAGTGGTGGAAACAGAGTTCCTCTGCCTGGAGTGAGCTGGCTGCAAAGTAACGCTAAGGGGAAAAAGGTGGTGAAAAAACACCACAAGACACAACACTAAAAGTAATTTTGAAAGGCAAGGGCAGGACTGCTCTACAACCTTAGGGGGTTGAGCTTCAACACTGTAAAAAGAGAAAGTGAGAGCCCTTTTTTTGTTCATTTATATGTGGAGAACATCAAAGATTTTTCAATAGAATGTTCTTTTGCCAAATAAGAGAGGAGGTTAACTGTCCAGGCCCAAGAGGTTACACTGAATTTCAGAGCTAGGAGAGCAGATTTCCTATCCCAGCAAAGACTGAGCTCACAGCATTGTGTAATCCATTAAGTGGGAGGAGCCATAAAATGACTTGCAATGCCAAACCAAAATCTTCTTTGCTCAAGTCCAATGAAGATGCTAAATAGCTCAGGAGTGATTTCCCACACCTTTGTCTTGTATTCTATTTTAATTGTATGGCACTTATGTATTTAAATTGGAAACTTGTGTGCCCTTGAAATCATCTTCTTGTTCATCACTTCATGTTCAATCAATTCTCAATGTAGGTCAGCTTTTCACCATTAGGACTCTTTTCTAATCTTTCTCCACATTGTAGTCAGAACAAACCTTATAAAATTCAAATTTTATCATCTTTTTCCTTCTGGAATGCCTCCAATGACCTGTGGGAAAAAAATCCTTAAATTTTTCACACAGTTGACAAGTCCTATTATCAATTAGTGCAAGACTCTTCTCCTATTACAGGGACTTCACACTGTGAACTGGGCAGACTAAATAGTGTTACCACTGGAAAGCCAGCCCACTCTTTCTTGCCTTCAAACCATTGCACAGGCTATTCACATTGTGAAACTTGGACAAAGTTCTGAGGAAAACATGGATGGTCTTTGCAATACTTACAGATTTCTAAAGACTCTTTTTGAAAAACTTTTTTTTTAATCATGTTAGTCTAACTTAGCAGTTGAAAGAATCATAAAGAAAATTACCATGTGCCTTTCAATCATCATGTTTCAGTAATGAATGACAGGATCTAACATACCATAGTACAAGTATTCAAATCAGGAAGTTGATTAATACAAGAGTAAGATACGAATGCTGTTTGGATTTAGCGATTCTTTATCTAGATACTTTTTCTTTTGTTCAGGTTCAGCTCTATGAAGATTCATTTTTTGTAAACATGATCTTCTATAACTACCAAGATATAGAATAGTTTCATCACTCTCAATAAAACTTTCCCCTAGAAATCTTTATAGTTATACTATGCTTCTATTCCTATCAAGAACTTATTTGTTCTCTATGACTATAGATATGTCTTTCAAGAATGTTTTATATGACTAATCATATACCTTGTAAACATTTGAGATTAAATTTGTTTTGCTCAACATAATATTCTAGAGATTAATCCTAGTTATTACATTAGTCAGTAGTCTGTTTTTTTTCCTGTGCTTTCAATCACAGTTTATCCCTTTACATTTTGAAAATAATTTAGTTATTTTGAGTATTTTTAGTCACTGAAACTGAACTTTTTATAATGTGAAATAAACCTATGGTGAAATGCCATTGAGCTTCAAAAATTAATGAAATTGTAATACATGCTGCAACAGGAATGAAACAAAGATATTCTGCTAAAGAAATAAATCAGGAACAAAATAAAACTTGTTGCATGGTTTCAAGTATATGAGATGCCTAGAAAATTTAAATTTATGTAGACAGAAAATAGGAAGTTGTTACCAGCCATTGGATGGAGTTGGAAATGGACAGTTACTATTCAAATGAATAAAGAGTTTTAGTTTGTGATGATGAGATTTTCTAAAGATAGAAAATAGCTATGGTTGCTCAACAGTCTGCATTTTCTTGCTGGCACTGAGTTGTACATAAAATAATGGACAAAATGTTACAGTTTGACATAAAAACAGAAAAATAAATGACTATTATATGACACAGTGAAAGTGTGAATGAACTGTAAGTGTATCTAAGTGTAAACATGAAAGAAAACAATACAAGCCAAGAGGTCAGAGAGGATGGGTAGAACTAATTTATGTAAGATTAGACAGGAATCTCTGAGATAGATGTATTTTAAGAGAATGGAAAGAGCCAGCCTGCCATGCAATGAAGGGAGGGCATTTACAGGCAGAGAGATGTCAAGTGTTGAGCCTGAGACAGAAACCATTATCCAATGGCAGCAAGAGGTCTGCCGTGGCTTCTCAGATAATTTATGTGCATATGTGCACACTTGTGTGTACATCTGGTGTGCAAGAGAATGATTTTACATTCATGAGTATCTGTCTTTTTCTGTATTGAAGACAAGGACATTGCCATGGCTAACCTGTCAACTGTGCTCATGGTAACTCTTCAGTGAGAACTGGTGAAAGAGTTGAAAAAGGAAGGGTTGTGCTGTATTAAAGCAGACAACCACCTAGTGTTTTGCTGAAGGCCCCAGGAAATGCTCTGTAGAAGAGTTTAATGTCTCATAGAAAGTGTTTTTTATTAGTCTGAGGTTAAAGGCCAAGTCCAGATTATCCCTTTTGCAAGGTTTGTTGCTAAGTCCAGCCTCCTTCCTTACTCTGAGGCATCTGCCAGTCCCAGACTGGAAAACCAGCTTCTTTGTTGCTGAAATTCTGCTGTGCAGAAGCCTCACAATAAGTCAGTTATGTTCATATGTGCTCCTTGATCAAGAGTCTAGGGGTTCAACTTGATTCTAAAGACCTTGAGAGGCTTTTGACAGGTAATGGGCAGAGACACAAGCAGACACGAATCATATTGGGGAATAACAACACCATCAAGTTTCCTTAATTATCTATTGCAAAAAAGACTGCCTCTTTTTCCAAAGAGAGCCATAGAGCATTACTTCCATGTGATTGGGTTGCTAAGCTTTCCCAGCAAGGAGCAACTGGAAGAAAGCTTTGAATGACAGAGATTTTGAAAAAAAAGACTGAGAGAGAGGCAATTTGTCTCATTGACAAAGATTCTGACTCAGAAAATTAGGAGGCACATGATGTGAAGTAGAGAGGGATCTAACACTGCTTGGTCAAGGTATTGAGAAGTTTCTAGTGGGATGATTTGTTGTGGGAAATAAAACACCAATCAAAAGTTATTTCTGGGGTAGGTTAGTGACTAGCAAATGAGTTCATCTGAGACTGGGATTTAACTCTTTCTTTCTGTATTAATGTCTGCAACTTAGTGCTTGGAACTGAGTAAACGACAGTTAAGTGGCTCTGGAGCAAAATCATCTGCACAAATATAAAACTGGAATTTGAGTTTCAGATTGCACAAAGGGAGGTGGGGGGAGAGAGGGAGTGTCTGCTGACACTGGTTTTCCTGCCTTTCTACCTCTTAAGTCAACAGGCTTGAGTGAGTGGAGATAGGTAGTGGTTTTGCTCTCACAGCCATAGGAAGCATATTCCCTGTCTTCTAGCAACAACAACAGAGGCCTGGGCTCTGGTGGTGCCCTCAAAGGCCACTGCTGCATGTCACTATGCTTACTTTTGTTAAATTACAAATCAACAATATTACAAGGAAGGTTTCCTTTTCTGAATATTCAATCTAGAGACAAAAAAAGGGTCACCCACTAATTATTTTCCTGTGCCCAGTTTTAAGACAAAGGGCATGTGTGGCAACTATGGGCTGCTTAATTAAAAAAGATAATCTTTCTTGACTAATCTCATAGTATGCTGAGGAACATGTTCCTGTTTCTACCTTTTCTTCTCCTTCTTCTGAGTCTGGTGACATCAGATACTGTAACCAATGAGGAAGTCCAAAAGACCTATCCTGTGATGGCCTGTATTCCTCCAGGAATGAATGCTTTCCCAGGCAAAGATGGACCTGATGGAGTCAAGAGAGAAAATGGAGAACAGGTACCTGTTGGCTTTTCCAGCTGTGTGACTCTTTACCTTCCAGATAAAACTGGCTAGGGAAACAGGAGTAATTTCCTATCTAGGCAGATTAAAGTGTTTCTCTACTAGACCTAGCAATGGGATCGAACTTGTTCTTTCTGACTGGGGCCAAATAGGCTGAGACATTTCTGTTTAGTCTTTAGTTAATGATATAGAATTCAGAATTTTAAGTTATGTGTGTTCTAGACTTCTGATTCAGTGTGCCAGGGTGTCCCTTTCTTTTAAGGTTGTGAGAATTAACAAAAACAGAATATGCTAGTTTAATTTGAATTTAAGTTTATTTTATCTGACAAGTCTACTCTAAAAATCTTTACTCCTAAACATACAGCAGGCAGGAATTAAAGACAAGACAGTTACATTTTTTATCCCATTTTAGTGATATTGTTGTCTGACACCAAAAATTTGGAAAGAAGCTCTTCTTGAACAATGGCAAAACAAACATTTTGACAGCACTAAGGCTCTGTGTGCCCAATTCAAAGCCTCCATGGCCACCCCCTTGAATGCTGAAGAGAATTAGGTCATCAGGAGTTTGGTCAAAAACTTTACCTTTCTAGGAATAATAGATAAAAAGAATGAAGGCCAGTTTGTTGATATGGCATGGAGGAGAGTTACCTACTGAAACAGGAAAAAGGGTGAGGCCAACAATGCTGGCTCTTGGGAACACTGTGTGCAGATTCTGTTGGATGGCACCTGGAATGATGCCACCTGCTCCTCCTCCTTTTTGGCAGTCTGAGAGTTCCCTGCCTGAGGCCACGTGCCCCTCAGCTCCCCCTGTGCCTTTACTGTACCTGGATGACCTACAGTCTGCTCTGAAGGTAAAGACATCAATTTTCCACACCTTGTCAAGGGTTGCTGCTTTTTTTTTTTTTTGAGCATTGCAGATAATGAGGAGAAGGGATTGAATGATGGGACGGGGAGGGGGAAAATGAGAAGAGGCTGATAATGGAGCAACACAGATTTCTGTTTCAGTTCAAAACACTAGTAATGAACACTAACAGAAACATAGCAGTGATAGTTTTATGAGTTGCATAGTAATATTAATAATATATTTTAATCGTTCACTTGTAGCAAGATGCTACATTTTTCTATCTGTCAATGATTATCTCATGTAATTAAGCTATGACATTTTTGTGTAAATACTTACTTGTTCAGGTACAAAAATAAAATGAGTTCATTTTTCCACTTACCACAAATGCATTGTGTTCTTTGTTGTGCTCTCTTTTCTCTCTGGGTGGAAGGTTTCCAGGGTAACAAATCTTCATAGTATCCTCTTCCATGGCTTCTCAGCCAGTCTCCAATATCAGCATGAGCTATATGGCTCTCTAATTCTACTTCCCTTTAAAAGAGAATCTAACTAGGTAAGGATCATAAATCTCAAGTGAGCAGATTCATGAGTGCATACACATACATCTATGTAGCCATCTTCCAGGCTAATTTATGGGACAATTTTAGTACCTTAGAAATCCCTTTACAACTCCTACTTGTTGATATTTTTAAAGGTAAATACTATCCTATCCTTACCATCATACATTAATTTTATTTGTTATGATACACAGGCAACCATCCTGTATGTTCTGTTTTATATCTTGCTCTTTATTCACTCTAAAGCCTAGCCATGGAACTTTTACACTGTTACACGTAGCAAAAGTTTGCTTACAATTCTATGCAGAATTGCAATATATTAATGTACCTCAGTTTACCTTTTTATTATCAATAGATACTTGGCTTATAAATTTGGGCCATTAATAAAAAATCTCCATGAGAATTTATGTGTGTTTTTTAGTATGCATGGCTTACAAATTTCTCTTGGCTCTCTACTCAGGGCAGAGTCAGCAGTCTTAAAGTCTTGGAAGCACAGAGTCTCCTGGGTAAAAGATTTGAAACACAACGGATATTATTAGGAGGAATTTGACCTAGTAGGCTTGCTTAAAAAAACAAACAAACAAACCATAACAAAAAACAAACAAAAACAAACAAACAAACACCTCACATCACTTCCTTAATTAGAAGTCAAATAATGAGTCATGGGTGATGCCACATGCCTATGATTCCAGCCAAGACAAAAGAATCACAAGTTCAAATATAGCCTCAGCAACTTAGCAAGTTCCTGAGAAACTCAGAGAGTCTCTATCTCAAAAAAATATATACAAAGGGCTGGAGATTTGCCTCGGTGATTAAATGTCCCAGGACGAAATCCCATGTACACACACACACACACACACACACACACACACACACAAACAAACAACATCAAATAATCAGTACAAGGGCTGGGGATGTGGCTCAAGTAGTATCACTCTCCTGGCATGTGTGCAGCCTGGGTTCAATCCTAATCACCACATACAAAGATGTAGTGTCCGCCGAAAACTAAAAAATAAATACTAAAAAATTCTCTCTCTCTCTCTCTCTCTCTCTCTCTCTCTCTCTCTCAAATAATAATAATCAGTACAATAAACACTGTATATTTTGAGTCCCATGTCCAAAAGTGAAAGGTTACTGAGACATTTCTACTATTCTTTTGCTTTCAGAGACCACTGTACCAGGAAGAAACAATCAAAAGATGATATAACAAAATGTTGTAAAATATGGATAAACAGGCTTATTTGACTACTCTCTTCTCTCCCAGTTTTTGGCCCGGGGTATGTGACCAAGCCTCCATTTTTAGCTTTTCCCTGGAGAATTATATTTTTCACACTGAACCCAATTCATCATGACTCATAGATGTCATGTTTTTTACAGATGATCCAATGGACTATCACTCAGAGATGTCAAAAGACAGAGAATAGGTACCACTTAGGACAGGGATCCACTCACACTGCAAAACAACATGATACACACAAAAATTTTTTGGTGTTACCTTGAGCAACCTAACACATACAAAAAACATGCAAAGAAAAAATAAATGCACATTATCAAACATTCACTAAATCTCATAAATACCTATAAGTATAGAGAGATTCTGATCAAAAGCCTGACATTAGTCATTTTGATCTCCAGTACTGACATGATGGGAATTCACAGTCATGGTGGAAAATCAGGCCTTTGTCAGCAACAGGGTTATCCATGTGGCTTACCACTTATCACCACCCTTGTGAACCTTGAGGAGAATGCAGGCATCATAAGTTTCATGAAGAAAATAACTTTTTTACCTGTGCCTACAAAAGACTTCCTACCTGGGAAGTTTCTCCACTGGTTGCAGTCCTATCACTGAGCTCTTTCATATGCAGAAGTACTTGATGGACAAAGCACAGTGAGTAGAGTTGAACACAAGGGATAACACACTGGCAAAAACTGTGTGTTTTAGCATATGGCTCATCGTGAAGTGTGAAGATTGTTCCTAAACAGGGACTGCTCTCTCAGGCTACCCATCTCAGTAGCTGAATAATAGTGGTACTTTGGAACCCACTCAGTTTAAACAATTTCATGTGATCAGTACTATACTGTGTGGAATGGCGGCCCCTGAAGAGATTCATGATCAAGAGATTCATGTCTAATCTCTTGAAATTGTTAATAGTAAATTATATGGCAAAATATTGGACATTATCTGTCACGTGACAAAGTGAAGGAGCTTAATAGAAGGACTTATATGGTTGAGCTTTGTCATTTTCATTTTGGGTTGCTATCACAAAGTATCATAGATAATATGTAATAAAGTATTATAGATTGCATGGCTTATAACAGCATAAATTTATTTTCCACAGTTGTAGAGGCTGACAGTCCAAGATAGGGTGACAACATTATCAGGTTCTTTTGACAACCCTCCTTTAGTTTGCTGCCATCCAACTTTCCCTTCTATTCTTAGAATATGAGAAGACAGTAAAAGAGCTATTGTGTGCCTTTAATAAGGGCATAAATTCCACACAGGAGAGCCTCACTCTTATCATCTAATTATATGTAAAAGGCCCCAATCTCTAATACTCTTATTGGGGGTTAAGATGTCAACATATGAAATTTGTTGGGGGACCAAGACATTCAGTCTATTGCAGATTCTAAGTGCAATCACTTGCATTCCCATGTGAAAAGAGCCAAGAAAGGTTTGCAGACACCAGAAGCCCAAAGAGACAAGAAACAGATTTACCTTCCCCGAAGCACCAGAAGGGAATGTAGGCCTGCTAAAGCCTTGATTTCAGATTTCTTAACTCCAGAAATACAAAAAGTTTAAATCCACAGATCTTGTGGTAATATATTATAGCTTCTCGAAGAAACAAATCCAAGTACACATTGAGGGTTTCCCCACAGGACTGGATGGAGAACCTACAGACTCCTGAAAGACACTTGAGAATGTTCTTTGAAGGATCAGCTTCCTCTCAGAGCTGTCTGTGGGTTCTAAGATAAGCACCAGTCACTCACTCTTCTTTCAAGACCCATGAGGTCACCCTCTCAGGCAGAGATGAAGGGCATCCTTAGCTCAGGAAGGTGCTGAATAAGCTGATTCATATCTGTGTCCTTCCCTCTCATGGACCCACTCCTGTCTGTTCTAATATGTGAATTCCTTGATAGTGTTTCCTTAAACTCTGCACCTGCTTATGCTCATGCTCAATTCCAGGTTTTTAATAATAGAATTCTTATTAATTATATATTCCATAGTTAATATCTTTCCCTATCATGCCTGCAATCTATGGATTTCACTGCCCTCCTTGCTCAGGAGTTGCTGCTTTCCATATTTGTTACCCCAGAAGCTCAGCTGGCCTCTCTGTCCCTGTCTACACCGTGGTCTCTGTCAGAGGTCTCAACTGCAGAGCAGTTATGAAAAGAATAATAAAAGCACTTATCATACTCATCAGTAAACCATTAACTTGTGGGGTGCGTGGTGGAAATTGACACCAAGTCACACCCCCACACAGATACAAACCTACCTTGCCACATCTGGCAGACAAAGAGTTGAAATGAAACTTGTTGCAGAATATTAAGTTCTCCTTCCTGTCTCTGAACCTGAACAATAAAAGGGATATTTTACAATGGAACCACCAAATTATTTTATCATGAAACAACCAAATGCCTCTGTAGCAGCAGGTCCAAGTTTGCAAGTAAGGAAGACAGCACCTCATTTGTGACTGACATAGACCAGGGATGATGTGTGTACTCCACAAAATTGAAGATGTCTTTTTTGGTCAACCTCTCACATGAAACATGAATGCCTACAAGAGGTTCAAGAGCAATTTTATCAAAAAAAGATTTTTAAAATTTCAGATTTACAGTTTTACACAGTATGATACTGAGTGCTTTGATGAATATAAATATTTTGGAAATTCAAGGTTATTTTTGATAACTATAGTCTTATGTCGATTTCAGGATTCATTTTATTTATTTTTAAAAAATATTTTGTTTTGGTAGAAAAAGTTTAGAATACTGAATGATGTACAAGTTTAGAATACTGAATGACATACATAAATACTGACAAATGATGGCTAGGTGTTATCTTCTTAGATCCTCTATGCACATAGGCTCCGTATACATTATCTTGGCACTGGATCCACTTAGAGGAATAAGATGATAAGAAAGAAAACACAGCAGGCCATTAGAGTAGCTGTGAGCCCAGTTCTGTAGTGAGAGGAGCCTGTCAGAGATTGAGACAGCAATCCAGGAGCAATTTTCTGTTCCTCTTGAAAGAATTCAGATGTGACAGAGTTAGAATTACACAAGTAGGTGCAGTAAAAGTTAAGCAGTGACCCTGGCTTAAAGCTACTCAGCCCAGACAGGAATTAATATGAATGCAGCTTCACAGGCAGTTTCCAGGTCTTTTTAAGAGACATGTGGGTTCCAAGACCCACCACACCTTTGGAAAGTATAGGAATATGGCTTCAAACTGATATCTTGACTTTAGTCTGTGCTCCCAGTTACAGGCAGTTCACAAAGGTCATTTCTACCATGTGCACAGCTGTTCAGTAACACAGCTGACATTGTACCTTTATCAGTATTCCAGGCCAACAGATCTAGAAAGTGAATTCCAGGACAAGGTCAAATTCTACAAATTAGACAAAGGCTGTGTTAACCCTTGGCTTATACAATGTCATTTCAATAATGTATTGATTCTTGGTTCTAATTCTTGTTCTATAGGTGGCTTATTAAGGAAGTTGGGACTTAATCCCACATGATAAAGATTAGTGCCTACTTTTTATTCTATTAGACATAGAGTCTCTGTATAATTCCTAAGTCCTCCATCCACTTTGAATTGAGTTTTGTGCATGGTTAGAGATAGAGGTTTAATTTCTTTTTCTTTCTTTCTTTCTTTCTTTCTTTCTTTCTTTCTTTCTTTCTTTCTTTCTTTCTTTCTTTCTTTCTTTCTTTCTTTCTTTCTTTCTTTCTGTTGTTGAAGTTGCTATCTTTTCTCCAGTGCATATTTTTGGCACCTTTGTCTAATGAAAGATAATTTTAATTTTGTGGGTTATTCTTTGTATTCTCTATTCTGTATGATTGATCTACCAGTCTCTTTTGGTGCTAATACCATGCTGTTTTTCTTACTATTGCTGTGTAGTATAGTTTAAAGTCTGGTATAGTGATGCTACCTGCTTCACTCTTCCTGATAAAAATTACTTTAGCTATTCTGGGTCTCTTATTTTTCTAGATAAATTGCATAATTGCTTTTACTATTTGTATGATAAATGCCATTGAAATCAGAATTGCATTAAATCTGTTTAGTGCTTTAGGAAGTATGGTCATTTGGATAATATTAATTCTCTCTATCTAATAGTAAGGTATATCTTTCCATTTTCTAAGGTCTTTTTTGATTTATTTCTTTAGGGTTCTGTAATTTTCATTGTATAGATCTTTCATCTCTTTCATTAAGTTGATTCCCAAGAATCTTCTTTATTTTTGAGGTTATTGTAAATGGGGTAGTTTTCCCCATTTACCTCTCAGAGGCTTTGTCACTGATATACATAAATGTCTTTGGTTTATAGGAGCTGATTTTATACCCTGCTATTTGCTGAATTCATTTAGTACTTCTAGAAGTTTTCTGGTGAAACTTTTTGGCATAGAGTCATATCATAAGCAAACCGTGCTAATTTAAGTTCTTCTTTTCCTTTGCATACCCCTTTAATTTCTTTCATCTGTCTAATTGCTCTGGTGAGTGTTTCAAGAACTATGCTATATAGAATTGGTAAAAGAGAACATCCCTGTCTTGTTCCAGGTTTTAGAAGGAATGCCTTCAATTGTTCTCCATTTAGAATGATGTTGGCCTGAGGCTTAGTTTAGATCACCTTTATGATGTGAGATATGTTCCTGTTTTCTGTAATTTTTCTAATGTTTTGAACATGAAAGGGTGCTGTATTTTGTCAAATAATTTTCTGGATCTATTGAGTTGATTGTATGATTATTATCTGTGAGTCTATTGATGTGATGAATTAAATTTATTGATTTCCATATGTTTCTTTACCAACCTTGCATCTCTGGGATGAATTTCTCTTTATCATAGTGCACAATCTTTTTAATATGTTTTTGTATTTTATTTGCCAGAATTTTATTAGGAATTTTTGCATGTATGTGCATTAGAAATATTGGTCTTTCTTTGATGTGTCTTTGCCTGGTTTGGGGATCAGGGTCACATTGACCTCATAAAATGAGTTTGGAAGTGCTGCCTCTTTTTTTTATTTCCTGAAATAAATTGCAGAGTATTGGTATTAGTTCTTCTTTAAAGGTCTTGTAGAACTTGGCTATGTATCCACCCGGTCCTGGGCTTTTCTTGGTTTCTAGGCTTCTGATGGCATCTTCTATTTCCTCATTTGATATTGGTCTGTTTATATTGTGCATATCTTCCTGATTCAATCTGGGCAATTCATATGACTTAAAAAATTTGTCGATGCCCTCAATGTCTTCTATTTTATTGACGTATAAATTTTCAAAGTAATTTACAATTATGCTCTGTATTTTTGTAGTATCTGTTGTGATATTGCCTTTTTTCATCATGCATGCTGGTAACTTGAGTTCTCCCTCTCCTTCTCTTAGTTTAGCATAGCTAAGGATCTGTCAATTTTATTTATTTTTTTCAATGAACCAACTTTTTGTTGTCATTTTTTTTAATTGTTACTTTTGTTTCAATTTCATTGATTTCATCTCTAATTTTAATTATGTCTTGCCTTCTACTGCTTTTGCTGTTGGTTTGTTCTTCTTTTTCTAGGGCTTTGAGATGTAGTGTGAGGTCATTTTTTGTTGACTTTTTTTTCTTTTAAGAAACAAACTCATGCAATGAATTTTTCTCCTAGTACTGCTCTCATAGTGTCCCAGAGATTCTGATATGATGTGCCTGTGTTTTCATTTACCTCTAAAAATTTTATAATATCCTCCTTAATATTTTATGTAACCCATTGTTCATTCAGTAGCATACTGTTAAATGTCCAGGTGATGGAGAAATTTTAGTTTTTATTGTCATTGATTTCCGATTTTATCCCATTATGATCTGATAAAATTTGTGGTAATATCTATTCTTTCTTTTATTTGCTAAGAGTTGCTTTGTGAGATAGTATATAATCTATTTTAGGGAAGGATCCATGTGCTGCTGAGAAGAAAGTGTATCCTTGGGGGCTGGGGATGTGGCTCAAGTGGTAGCATGCTCGCCTGGCATGTGTGCAGCCCGGGTTCGATCCTCAGCACCACATAGCAACAAAGATGTTGTGTCCGCCGAAAACTGAAAAATAAATATTAAAAATTCTCTCTCTCCTCTCTCACTCTCTCTTTAAAAAAAGTGTATCTTCTTGATGCAGGTTGAAATATTATATATATGTAAGCTAAGTCTAAGTTATTGATTGTGTTATTGAGTTTCATAGCTTCTTTTTTATCTTTACAACTTTATTTTTTATACACATTGGCTGCAAATCAGTGAATTTCTAGTCCTAGTTCAGTTAATTGAAGGGCCTTTATAAGTAATTTATATTTTCTAGACCCAAGGTATGCTACAAACATAGTGTGAAGTAAAATGGGAAATAACATTTTTCTGAAGATAGGCTTAGAAATTTTAATCCAATAAGTTAAGATGTTTTCTTTCTGTGGTAGCAGGGCTGATTGATACCTGGCTGCTAGGCCACCATTTTCAGGAATAGCCAAAAAAACAGGGTACAGACCTCCTAAAACTATTCAAACAATTCCACCTGTTGTCTCAGTACAGGTTTCAAAATTCAAATCACCTGTACTCGAAGGCAAACTTAAGAAACCTTTAAAAATGCTTTTGCTGTCAAAATGGGAGCACTGCCATTGGTAAGCCAGCAGCTATTTAGGCCTGTGTTACATGCAAGACATGCCAAAAACACTGTTTGGTATTAGGCCACAGAAAGTAGCATTAAGTCCAATATATTTGGATCCATGTTCAAGATGATTCCTTTCTGCTTCTGATAGTTGTTCAATGTTTGATCTATGACATCAAAAAAGTTTTCCTTGATAGTATCATGTGGTTTATTGTTTTCCATCTTGACCCTACTGCTCTCCTCCCAACAGGTGCCTTTCCAGTTTTTCTAACATGCCTGGGCTTGAGATACAACATTTTCTCCATTCCTCCAAGTGCAGCAATCTTCGGCAGACACCTGTAGTTTTTTATTTAACTTTTGTTGGGAAGATTACTCCAGTGGTGAGAGAGGTCTGTTAAAGTCACCCAAGATTATTTTGTTGTCATCAATTTGACTGTTGAATTTGAGAAGAATTTGTTTGATGTCTATAGCTTCACCATTGTTTGGGGCATATATATTTAGGATTATTATATCTTGTTGGTGTACATACTTGAGCAGTATGTAATGTGCATAATTATCACTTTTGATTAACCTTGGCTTGAAGTCTCCTTTATGTGATACAAGGATGGAGACCCCTGCTTGCTTTTCCAAGCTTTCACCTTCAGTCTATGGATTTTTTTTTTTAATCAGATGAGTCTCCTGGGGTTTTCATATTGTTGGGTCTTTTTTTAAAATTCAGTCTGCTAGCAGATGTCTTTTGATTGGCAAGTTTAAGCCATTAACATTCAAGGTTATTTTTGAGACATGGTTTGTATTTCCATCCTTATTTATTTATTTTTGTTATTTAATTTGATTGACTTTTTTCTTTGATTACTTTTTCCTTTAGGGTACTACCTTCCTCTGCTGATTTTTATTGTTCTTGTTGCTGTTTTTTCTCTTCATGGAATATTTTGCCAAAGATGTTTCCTGGTTATAAATTCTTTTAACTTTTGTTTATCATGGAAGGTTTTTATTTCATCTTCAATTCTAAAGCTGAATTTTTCTGGATACAAGATTCTTGGTTGGCACCCAATTTCTTTCAGAGCTTGAAACATTTTGTTCCTTGTCTTCTAGCGTTCAGGCTCTGTGTTGAAAAATCTGCTGTTATTCTAATTGGTTATTCCCTATATGTATTTTTTTTCTTTCTCTTGTGGCTTTAAAAATTCTCTCCTCATTCTGTATGTTGTACATTTTCATTATTATGTGCCTTGGTGTGGATCTTTTATGATTTTGTGTCCTGTAGGCTTCTTGAATTTTGATTTCCAGTTTATTCTTCATGTTTGAAAAATTTTAAATATTATTTTATTAAATAGATTGTTCATTCCATTGGTTTGGATCTCTATGCTTCCCTCTATCCTAATAATTCTTAAACTTAGTCTCTTTATGCTATATACATAGTTTTTCAATGTTCTACTTGTGGTGTCTTACCATTATCACTGTGAGGCCTATGTTATTTTCAAGATTATATATTTTATCTTCATTGTCTGATGTCCTAACTTCTAAATGATCTACTCTGTTGCTGAGTCTTTCATTTGAGCTTTGAATTTGTTTTTTCTTTTATTTCAAGGATTTCTGTTTTTTTTTTCTTTTAAGAACCTCTATCTCCCAGTTGAGGTGATCTTTTGCTTCCTGTATTTGTTTATGTAGCTTCTTGTAAAAGTGATCTTTCACTGTTTGTAGTCTCTCTTTTATATCTTCCTTGAGTTCAGAGAACATTTTAACCACATATATTCTGAACTTTTTCTCTTTAATTTTTCTGCTGTGCCTGCCAATGATTCCAATGATGTGGTGTCTTCATTGGTTTGTGGCAGTTTCTTCCCCTTGTCTTTTCATGTTGCTTGTGTGTATTCCTTTCCAGCTCTGTGGGTCTGGGTTGTTATTGTTTATACCCTATAGGTTTATAGTGCTCTTGTAGGGTTCCAAGATCCTTTCTTTGTCGAGAAGTCAATGTTAACAGATCCCAATATCAATAATATATCACCCATCAAAAATTTGTTGTTATTAAAACATTTATAATGTAGTCTCCATGAACAGAAATGTTGGTTTCAATTATTATCTAAAATATAATCAGTAGTTTCCTAAACAGTTTATAGTTTTTGATGGTGGACAATGAACTGGGATTGGGTGTAGGATGGAATGCTGATGGGGAAAGATGTGAGGGTATAGAGTTAATATGTCTTAGGAAATGTGAAAGAGAAATCTAATGAAGAGGGTTAGTAGCAAGAGACTAGGCAGGAAGTAATTTAGGATAGACAAGTATGTGGGAAGAAAGTAGAGTACATAAAACAAACACACATATATATTTAGAAAAATACATGATGTTAAAAGTAAAATTTGGAGTGGGAAAGAAAAATGAGAAAAGTGAAAACTGAAAGAAAAACCTAAAATAGAAAAAAGAAAAATGGAGGGCATATACAGCACCTCTATATTATATTATTCAGATGACTCAGTCCTCAAAATCCTATTTCATGCAAAGTTCTTTGGTTTACACATGTTGAGGATGTGAGGGCTGGAGGAGAGAGGAGTAGAAGAGAAAGAAAAAAATACTCCAAAGAAGAAAGCAGGGTTGTTACAAGTTTTAGAGGTTATTTCTTTTCTGTTTCTCTTTGTATGCAATAGGTGGGGCTGTCCTTTTTAAGTTGGTGTCTCTGCCCTCAGTAAGGTGTAGGTAACCAGCATTGAAAGACTGATCTTGGTGCAGGGCATCTAGAAGCTGGGATTTTAACCTGCCAGTCTTTGCAGGGAGGCTACACCTGAAGGGTCTCTTTTTGGGACTACTCTTCTGACTTATGCATCCGATATTATCTCCCTTTCTTGCCTGGATATTTCCCAGATACTGTTCTCTCTGTTGCACTCTAAACTTAGGCCCATCTCCATCACTTATCAGTTCCCACCTGCGGGACCTCTCACACACAGGCTCACATCAGGTGGGCGGTGCCCAGGTCACACTGCACACCTTCTCAACTGGGAGCTTTTTTTGTGTTGAGTGGTCCCTGTGCTGAAATCACTGATTGGGGAATGGGGCAGTTGGATACCGGGTACCTGGCCAGACAAAGGTTCAATCTGGGAGCAGATAGCTGCCCCCACCAAATATGGTGAGAAAAGTTATCCAAGTTGGAGTTGGTCTGCTTCCAGCACAGCAGTGTCTGTAGAGGTGGGGGAGCCAGGTGATGGATTTGTGTGGTAGGTAGGTTTCAGCCAAGTGACCTGCATGGGAGTAGAGCACAGTTTGGAGTTCTGCAGAGGTTCTGGTAGGTGATTCTGCTTAGCCGCTTCAGATTCTTGCATGACCTAAAATTGTGAGCTTTGGGTTTCCTCCACTGCAGGGGTCCGGAGTCCTACTCGATCCCTGAGGCTCTGAGCCCTGTGCTGGGGTCACAGAACTAATGATTTATGCAGAAATCAGCTGTATATGGGTCCTCTTACCCTCTCTGAGTTGCAATATTCTGAGTAAATGAGACCTGGGTAACAGAGCAATACAGGATGCTGCCTCCTTCTGGCCTGCCAAGGAATTCTAGCAATCATATTTTAATTCTACTCTCTATGTACTTTTTACCTAATAGAGTAGCTAACTGTGCAGACAAATGTACCACCGTGATGATACTCTCAATGTAAATTCATTACCAATAACACCAAGTGAATACTATTAGCCACCCCCGCACCCAATAAATATGCATTTTTATCTCCATTTACTATTAGATGCTCCCAGATACTAACTTTAAATCTGATCCTCTTATTAAGGCTCTTTTAATTTTCCTTCTTATTTTTAAATCTTCCTATTTATTTTACAGAAAAATCAAAAACAATCAGCATTTAACTTAATTTTTGCACAACCAAACCTCAGAATTTACTTATATCAATAATCACAAACTCTGGTCACCCTCCAGGTGAATTCTGTGAGTTCTTTTACAAAGCTAAATCATTACTTATACACTAAGTAATCTCACCTCCTCTAATGACTCAAAGACTTTTAATCATAGCTGATGTCATTTGACATATCAGTTTTTTTTTTCTATTTGATCATTCTTAACAAGATGCAAATATATTTTATATAATTAAAAAATATTCTTAGGCTGAGGTTGTAGCTCAGAGATATAATGCTTACCTAGCATGTATGAGGCACTGGGTTTGATTGTCAACACCATATTTAAATAAATAAAATAAAGATCCATTGACAAACAAAACATGTTAAAAAAAATTATCCTTGACCGAGCCCCATTCTGGCCATCCTCCATTTCTATGCTCACTGCTCCAAAGAGAAAAACTTCCTGAGTAATACCTTCAGATATAATATAAAGGAAACAGATTTTTTTGAGCGCCATTTCCTCTTCTTAGGTGCACAGAAATCAGCATTTCCCAGCATCCCTTGAAGTTGGGATGGGAACACATTATCGATCTCAAGAAATGCAAATGTAATAAAAAATGGTATAATACATCTATCTATTCATGGCACTTGGGTGTCATGGCACTTGGGTGTCCTCAGTGTCTTGTCCATATTTTCTCATCACTCCATCAGAGATGAGTATGGGACTGCCATGTTTGTGAAATGGAACCATTCAAGAGACTTGACCTAGAGGAAGAGACCTGTCCAGGAAGAATCACAGAGGAAAGCTTTCCACCAGCCATAACATGAAGTCATATATTCCAGGGGTGAACTTGAGGCTCTGGGACATGCTGGTACAGGACAAAGTTTCATATTGACTCCCTCCAATTATGTCTCCATGAAACCTTGTTTTCATCCCCTCTTTTTGTAGAATTCTAGCTCTTACTTTCCATTGCTCATTTGGTTATTTGCTTTAGAACTCTTTGCCTATTGTAGTTATCCATGATTTATCCTGGCAGTAAAATATCCAACATACTTGCCGCTTCTTCAAAAACTTCAGCCACTTCGATTCCTATTCTATAAAGAAGATGCAAACTTACCATTTTGATTGTGCTCACTCAATCTGGTTAAATTTATAATAATAATCTGCCAATGGGCTTTTCTCTTCTTCTGCAATGTTGGTGATACATTGATTTTCCTTTACATCATTAATTCTACATGGTTGACATTGCAATAACTTTCAGTTTTCTCCAGGATTCTTTGCCTGCTCATCAAAATGATCTCTGCTATGATTTGGAAATGCTTCCCTAATGTGTGATGTGTGTGTGTGTGTGTGTGTGTGTGTGTGTGTGTGTGTGTGTGTATTTTGACCCCGTTATATCAGTTTTTGGAGGTGCTTTGTAGATTACATTATAATGTTCTGCCCTAGCTAGAAGTCCAAACCAGTAGAATTACTGAATCTTGGGCTTAAACCTAAAGAAATGTGAATTAAACAAGCCTTTTTTTACTTAATATGGACACATGTCAGGTATATTGTTATAGTTACGAAAAGCTAACTAAAGAAATCCCTACTACCTATTTCTAAATTATCACTTATGATCTCTTCTTTTAGAGAAGATACCAATTCCTTACTCTTGAGCCAGAATTTTTTGAGATTCAAACCTGGCACTCAGTACAACCACAGAAATCACTGTGAATCTTCAGTTGCCTATAGTGCTTGTAAATATATTTTAGCTTTTTCTATTTGTGTTTGGATCAATTCCCCCTTTTATTTCAATGTACCCTAATTTCAGCATCATACATTATTTCTTTTTTTTTCTGACTGTTGGTGGTTTTCTTACTATATTGTTTCATTATAGTGCAAAGAATATTTTTGATCACAGGTTTAGAAATATTTAGAACTTCCAGCATTTCTGATTTTCCATCATATCCATTGCAGAATGAATGTTTACAACATTATATTTTGCTAAGTCTAGTGTTGAACTTCTACTGGCTTATTACCTGTCTCCTTGTCTAGAAAGACTTTCTTTGGCTGATATGAAAATTCACCATGAAACCAAGAGAACTTTGAACGACTGAACTTTTAAGTGTTATAATCTACCATCTCCTACTGATTCTCAGGGTCAGCAAGACTTAGTCTCACATCATCAGGTACTTTCACCATACCATTCTTCAACATCTACATCTCCAAATAGTACAGATCCTGGAAAGGATAAAGTTCCTCTTTAATTGTCCAATCTGATGTAGAATCCACTGCAGCTATCATAGCTAGTGGATAATCAGACTTCTTGCAGGATCTATATTCCAATTATATACCTTGATTCCCCAGACACAAAGAATTTAGTCATGCATTCCTCTAAATACTCTAGCAGATGCTTTGCTCAGTATAGTATTTCCAAGATTCAAGTGAGGAAATGGTATCATGTGCTGTAAAGTGAGAGTGACATTTCTGTTCTCAGACAAAAGACCCTGAAAAAATACCCAATGATTTACTTTTTTACTCTGCACTCAATTTCTCCACTGTCAAATCTGCAGATATCCATGATCTTTCATCAAATCCACTGCTGGTTATATCTACTGTGTTGGAAAAAGCTTGGTACAAGATGCCACCCAGGACATCAACATGGAAGGTTGTGAAGAGGCAGTGGCACTGGGATGAGCCTTCCAATCTAGATGAAGAGCTTGAAGGCAAAGTGGGCCAGATGATATGAGATAAATTTGAGGAATTATAGACTGACATGCTTTCTTCTTACTATGTCTAAAATTAGTTCTGTCCCTTCCAGAGCTTTGCAGAGTCAGAAAAAACTGGATATGTATGGGTATAGTCCTGCTGGAAAACACAACACACAAATCACTCTCCTCCCTTATTAGCCAAGATATAATTAAAATATAATTTATTAAAACCACAAGGTAAACTTTGACTTTAAGTTTTAACACTGTTAGCTAGAAACATTAATGGGATCTTTTCTATTTCAAATGCCTCTGTAAACTAAGTTGCTCATAGATAATGTTGTATTGGTTAATGAACATCAGGCCAAAAAGAGACATGAATTCCAGTCAGAATGGCAATTATCAGAAAATGTACACTTATATATTTCTGGTGGGACTGCAAATTGGTGTAACCACTCTGTAAAGCAGTATGGAGATTCCTTAGAAATCTTTAATGGAACCACCATATGACCCAGCTACCCTACTCCTTGCATATACACAAAGACTTAAAATAAGCATAATACAGTGACACATCCACATCAATGTTTATAGAAACACAATTTACAATAGCTAAACTGTGAAACCAAACTACATGTTCTTTAATAGATGAATGGGTAAAGAAACTATGGCATATATACATAATGCAATATTATTCAGCCTTGAATAAGAATAAAATTATGGCATTTGCAGATAAACGGATGGAATTGGAGAATATCATGCTAAGTGAAATAAGCCAATATCAAAAAACCAAAGGCCAAATGTTTTCTCTGATAGGTGGATGCTAATTAAGTTTGTTGATTCCTCAAAACAAGGGATGGAATCACCACATAATCCAGCCATTCCACACCTGGATATTTTCCCCAAATATCTAAAATAAGCATACTAAAGAAAAACTACATCGATATCTATACAGCACAATTCACAGTAGCTAAATCATGGATGCAACCCAGATGCCTATTAATAGATAAATGAATTAATAAATCGTGATGTATATATATATATATTCCTTAATGTATGTGTGTGTATATATACACACACACACAATTGTGATATGTATATATGTGTGTAAGAATGCATGTATATAAGTATGCATGTATGTATCAATCGATGATACAGGGACCCTCTTATCTCAGAGGAAGCACCACCTCATGAACAGAGAGGTCAGGGAACAAATTCTCTACCAAAAATTTGATTATCAAATTAATGTGGATGCATTTCCAGAAACTGAAGTTTTTTGAATGAATTTCTTTCATTTATTCTTTGTCTCAAGTCTGCAACTTCTTTTCTAGCAAGAGTGAGATTTTTTTCAGTCTCCTGAGATCTCAGATAGTCATCAAGGACTTTCCTTTCCAAGGACAGAATGATTATTTTCTGTTCTACTTTAAGATCTTAGAATCACTTTCAATGCATCTCTGACTATTTTTCATGGCTCATTAGATCATTGATCTCAGAATTTGCCACCTCTTACTGTAAATCAAGATTTATATTGACAGAAATAAATCCAAGTATTCCATTTCTTTTTGGTGATGCTGTTCAACCATTTCATTTTCTCCCTCCTCAAGACAGCTATCTGCTCTCTTGATGGAAAGTTCTTTGGCTGGGGCACCTTAGCTATATCCTCTCAGGCAAGGTTTCTTCATTTCTTTGACAATGCTATTATAGAATTAATCATTCCCATTGTCATGAGTATTTAAATACATACTTGATTTTGCAACAATTTTCAATTTCTTCCTAGATACTCTGGCCTTGCTAGCAGAATGAGAATCATTCTCTGGTTCTCCTAATCACATATTCTCACCCAGATCCTTTCTTCCCAGGAGACCTTTCCCTTCTGTGATCTTGAACCACTCTTACTGTAGATACATGGCCTCAGGCTTCATACAGAATATAAAGCTCACTAAAGACAGCCTGGGTCTTTTATAAGTTGCTGGTAAAAATTTTAACCATGATTTCATTTAATGTTCTTGTGTTGTGATGTCTGTCCTTTCTTGGTCCAGAGCTTGAATCCTTCAAAGATATCTTCTCTTCTTGTTTTGAACATCAACATTTTTCTTTTCTCCTGTTTCTTACCATAATACATATGATGCTCCTCTTCACAGGCTTGAAAAAAATTCAAGTCATCAGCCATTTTTCAGTTTTCATCTTCTTTCCAAACTAGGATTAAACTAACCAAAAGCATTACATTTTACTAATGCTACTGCTGAACTGCCACTGCAAGGTTCCTTGTCTACCTGTAGAGAAAGTCTTTCTCTGAATCTTCAACATCTGCATCTCCAAATAGTACAGATCCCAGGAAGGATCAAGTTTCTTCTTAATTGTCCAATCTGATGTAAAAGCAAGATAACTATGAGCATCTTAACTATCTAAACACACTCCATTATCTCCCACTGACATCCAGATACACTGAGATTCAACATCACATCATCAGGGCTTCCACCATGAAATCTTCCAGTGTTTCTTGGGTTTGATAAAAGTGCCTTCTGTCAGCATGTTGAACTTGCTCCATAGAAGCATAATATGATACAGAGGTACCTAGAGACACAGTTTACACACTCTCCACTCTACTCTTGACTCTGTTTCTCTGAAAGAAATGGGTATTCATTTTCTTTGATAAAAATAAAGGTCTTATGATCACTTTTTATTTCACAGAGATATGAAAACAAAGCTATTTTGGATGACCTTTTGGAACCAAAGTGTGGAATGGGAACTTTAAACCCTGACTGATCCTTTAAGACTATAGGATGAGCCGAAGTCCCTAGGCCCTACCACTTAGCAGAAAAAAACACAGGACAGCCCTGCACTCTGCTGGCTATGTTATGAACTAAAGAGAATGAAACACAGTCTAAGAAGGAAAACTTTTGAGGAATATTCATGACATTCAGCCAGAGACCTGAGGGACTTGGAGGAGAAATAGGGAAATCTAGGCAAAGAAAACAGCTTAGGCATATTATTCTGATATTGAGAATCATGTGGATGATAGGTCAGCTTCTAATGGCCTTCCCTAGGGCACTGTCTTCCTAGGTGTGGACTCTAGTCCTTAAGGTCCTGGTCTCACAGCTGAAGCTGAAGTCATACTCTCTGTGATTTGGTATCTGAACTCTGGAAAGAGGTTTTGGACTCTGAACCAGCTACTTCTGTTCTGGTCTCCTGAGTTTGTATGCCTACACTTTAGTTGTGACCTTGGTTCCAGCTGCTGGAACTAATTTTTGGCAGTGATCTTGGTTTTCTAGAAGATACACCTTTATGCTTTGTAAATTGGATCTTAATTAAAGGCCACTGGCTTTGTTTGAGGCTTGCTTCGCTCTGTGGCTTTGGAACTTATTGACACCTGGCCTCTGGGTTCCAGAAGTTTGGTTTATTTCTCTGAGTTTTTCATTCAGTGATGTACAGGGCCCTGCTGATACAAGTTTAACT
Source organism: Ictidomys tridecemlineatus (assembly GCF_052094955.1). Lineage (NCBI taxonomy): Eukaryota > Metazoa > Chordata > Mammalia > Rodentia > Sciuridae > Ictidomys > Ictidomys tridecemlineatus. The sequence goes on along the minus strand of NC_135494.1, from coordinate 10,996,060 downwards.
AAGTTCTTCAATTGTTTCTCTTCCTAACATTTTTCTTGTCTGGTTCCTTGTTTTCTGCACTAAGGTTGGAGCCCTAGGTTTAAGGACCTGTCCCTATGTAGTTTAAGTCTTTGGATCTTTTTCTGGTAAATTCCATCTTCATTCTCTGGTCTAAGGAGTTTCTTGAGTCCCAGGCTCTTAGTTCAGGATGTGAGTTCTCTTATCTGGCCTTTGAGGTTCAGTGCTGGACAGGATTCATAAGTTTGTATAACGCTTGGGAATCCTAGCAATTTATGGGAGGTAGGGAAATTAAGTGTAAGATGAAAGTGATAACTTGGGAGTCCAATTGGGGGAGATAATAGGAACCAGTACTTCTGTATGTGCTTGGTAGTCCCCAGATCTAGGACAAGGTCTTCTCCCTCCTGAAATGGATGACTTTTGGAAGTGACTTCATGTTCCTGAAAAGAGACTCTGCTCTTACTAAGTGGTTTGTCTTCAGAAATGACCTAACTTATCTAAGCCTCAGTTTTCTTATCAGTAACATGAGGATATAAAAAGCACACAAATACAAGGAATTCCTATTTAGTTGACAAACATGATTAACTTGTTCTAGCAATGCTATTTTGAGGAAGCAGTTCTCTTGCCAGCCTCTCAAGACCCAGACCATGCTATGGGACTTCTGAAAACTCCCTGGAGGAAGTGCTCCCCTCATTTCCAGCCAGGGGAAAGGAGTGGAGCCCTGATATCTGCTGGTGAAGAAAAGAATTGAGCTTTCTGAGGTATATTTTTCTACACCTTGACCCATTCAACTCACACTTACCTGGCCCTCCTGCCAAACTCAGGCCAGGGCAGACCAACTCCACTGCACAGGCCAAGAAGCACATAGCTCTCCTCCATCTTGTTAGCACCTCTGACCCAGAGGCCTCTATCAGGTAATTGTGAAATTTACATTTCAATAGGAAAGAATAAATTCATTTCCAAAAAATGCTGTTTTGTTTTGTTTTGTTTTATTTTTTTACTGTGGATTGAACTTGGGGCATTTAATCATGGAGCCATAACCCTATACCAATTTTGCATTTTATTTAGAAACAAGGTTTCACTGCTCAGGGTTGCTTAGTACCTCACAATTGCTGAGGCTGGCTTTTAACTCACAATTCTCCTGCTTCAGCCTTCCTGAGCCACTGGCACTACAGGCATATGGCACTGCACCTGGCCAAAAAATGCTGACTTTTGATTCTGAAATCATTAAAATGCTTAACTATCATAAGATACACACTAATAGTCACAGTACTAAGCTCATAAAAGGTACCACAAACAAGCTGTGCTAAATGATTATCCCTGGCAAGCTCTGAGCACATTTGCCCAACCCATGTAGCCACCATTGGACTTTCCAGGGCCTTCAGCTTGCCCAGGGCTGTATCCTCCATGTCATACTTACCAGACATCCACTTCCACCTCCTGACTGCACAATCAGTTGGTCTCTGTCATGTTCAATTTTCTGCCCCATCTATAGCCCCCTCTTTTCCATCTTGGCTTGTTTCTCTTTTTCCATTGTTCTTTTCCACCAGTGTTTTGCCTAGTCTGTGTCCCATTCTGAATCAGCTGTCTGTAACTGAAATCATCTTTGCTCTTTTCTTTGAGATGTAGTCACCATTGACTGCCCATCTTGATGAAAGAGCTGGAGACTTAGGAGATTTTGACTCATGACTAAGATTTTAAGATCTGTGTGCTCTAGGACAAACCACGTATTCTAAAACAAAATAAGGTTTTAACCGCATGCTGTTTCTCCAGGGGTGTTATGAAAAGAATAAAAAGTGAAAACGAGAATGCCAGTACAACACTTATAGTTAAAAAGAGTTGTTTTTTCTTGTTGTTTTTTTTTTTTTTTTTTTTTTTTTTTTTACATCATAGAGTCCCAAATCAGGACAAACCATGGAACCTCTGCTTAACAATTTAAAAAAAAAGGATTGAAAGAAATTTGGATTTGTACTTTGTGATACTGAGGATAACTCAAGGAAGTGAGAGACTGGTCTAAACTGGATGCTGTCATGAAGCAGGATATCTTGATTTTTTCTAAAGGTAGGGAGGAACAAAGAGGGGCTACCACCACAGTTAATACAGAAGTAGGAGTTACTCCTGCTAACCAGAACAGAGGCCTGTTGACCATAGTTGTGGTGTGTATAATGACTTTCCCTGAATAAGTAATGAAGATTCTGTGTGTTAAAATTTTTGTCTTATAAAGAAATCCATGACCAATATTTTTTGTAATATATTTTTTGGATTTTGACATGATGATAATGTTGGACTCATCAACAAAGACGGAAGTGTTCCTTATCCCTCATTTGTAAAAGATTGATTTAATTTATTCTTCAATCTTTAACAGAAACCACCAGTAAAACCATCTGAGACTAGAGTTTCAGATGGTTTTATTAATTTTGATAAGAAATTCACTTTAATTGGTAGATAAAGAGCACTGGAAATTCTCTACATAATCTTGCCAAGGTAGGCTAATTTATTGACATAAAGTTTATAGTTATCCTTTTTTATACTTTTGAAATTTATTAGAACCACTAGTGATAGGCTTTTTTTAAAATCACTGATATTGGTAATTTTTGCTGTTTGTAAGAACCTTCACAGACATTGATAAATATGTTTTGATTTGTTGCCTAAGATTATAGGTGGTAAATTATTAAAAAAAATTGGAACTACAATTTAAGTGTCTCATCACAAAAAAATCTAAACAATATTTTCCAACATGTTTCTTCAAATGGAAAAGATAATTATTTTTGTGAACTTTGAAGTAGTTTTTAAAAAATATTGTTTTAGTTGTTGAGGGACTTATTTTATTTATGTATTTATATGTGGTGCTGAGAATAAAACCCAGTGCCTCACACATGTGAAGCAAGCACTCTACCACTGAGCCACAATTCCAGCCCCTTGGAGTAGTTTTAATTAGAAAAAAATAATTGCATGAGCTATAGCAGGTCCTACATAAAATCTTCGGGATCAAGAAAAATCAGATGTAAGCACAAAAGAGATGTTACTTATAATTCTCATAATACTGGTTGACTACGCTGTCATACCTTAATTTTATTTTATTATTATTTGCCAAAAATGGTAACTTGAAAAAAATCAAGGAGGCAATTGCCCCTATGTGGCGACATTCTTTTTCAAGACAGCAGAGGGTGCTCTTCTACTGAGAAATTTCACTAGCCACTAAGAATTGTGTTTTAAGATGTTTACTGGGTAGCAAGAAATGTCTTTTAATAAAGATATTATTTTGATGGTTTAGTTCAAATTGTTGGTATTCAAGGGAGGCCATGTCTGGAATTTAAGGAATGTTAGTAATATTTCTGTTCATTCACTCATCTATAAAAACATTATAAAAGCTCTTCTTGTCTTCCAAAAAAATTATAATAATCTACATACATATACATAAAACATTGGTGAGAAATTTAGGAAAACACTAAATAAAAATTACTCTTTCCCAAATATGCTCAATTGTTGAGAGCCACAGCCAAAGGGGCCCCAGCAAACTTCCAGCTGCCAGCAAGCTTCAGACTGCCCCAGCAACATCTAGATGATTGGATCCTCTGCAGTGATGTTCATTGGGCTGTTTCCCTGCCCTTCAGACTGCCAGCTGATGATTGGCTCACAGGGGCCCCAGCAACATCTAGCTGATTGGCTCCTCCACGGAGCTGCTCATTGGGTGACTTCTTTGGCTCTGCCCACGCAACCCAGCCAATCGGCCTCAAGAGGAGGAGGATTGTGGGAGGTTGAGAGGCTGGTGTGGGGGAGAGAGGCTTGTGGAAGCCGGTGGTGGCAGTTGGGCTCTGAGGGTTTTTCCCTGGAGCTGTTTTGTTTGGCGTTTGTAGTTCTAAAAATAAAGTTAGTTTCTTTTTGACAAGTGGCTCCTGATTTGTGCCAAGCCAGACTTCGGCATTTGGTGGCTCGCATGGGGAGCAACTGAGGGTAAGTAAACTGCTTGCCCCTGAGGGCAGGGCGAGAGGATGGGTAGCCATTCTAAGTTTCCTCTTTTGTTTTGCTTCGTTTTTGTTTTAACTTGCCTGTCCCTGGAGATGAGTGAGAGGGAAGAAAAACCACTCACATCTGAGGAAAAACTATTTGCGTTTGAGGAACAGATAGGGAGAAAGGACGGATGCATATGTCAGGAGGATAAAAAGGCTGTTATAATGATTTTGTGTGGTTCCCTTTTTATTGGATTCTGTCTCGGTTTTGTTTGGCGTCATCTTGTTGGTTTGTATTATAGTAGAAATACGGGATCAGCAATTAGTAAAAAACAAACCGAAAGAGTGTTAAGTAAATTGTTAGAGGAAGGAAGCTTCCCAGTAAAATCAAGAGCAGTCAGGGCATACGTTGATGTAATACAAGAATATAGCCCATGGCTTTTTAAGGAGGAGTTGTTAGATATATCACAATGGAACCATCATGGTGAAGATTTAAAAAGAATAGAAAAGAACAACCCAGGGACTCTGCCAGTTGGCACATTGTCATTGTGGACGTTGGTATCTAGTTTGCTTAGTCCAAAGCCTTCAGTTCAGACAGAGGTAGAGGAAGAAGAAGACATATTGATTCAAGTAGAAGAGGAAGTCTCTCAAGTTAGTCAGACAGAGGAAAAGATTCAAGTAAAAGCTCGAGCTAGTCAGAAAGAGGAAAAGATTCAAGTAAAAGAGAAGGTCTTTCGAGATAGTGAGACAGAGGAAGGAAGTTTAGAGCAGAAAAATCTATCAGGGGAAAAGTTAAAACAGGTGATTGCTAATAAGACCCTTTTATTAGAGAGCGTAAGTGTCCAACCAACAGCACCGCCTCTACAGGAGACTGCTACTAACAGCATTCTATCACCAGAGGGCGTAAGTGTTCAACCAACAGCGCCACCTCTACAGGAGACTGCTACTAATAGCACTCTATCACCAGAGGGCATAAGTGTCCAATCAACAGCACCACCTCCATATGCTAAGAGACTCCCAACCCCCGCAGTTGATAGTTGGGATCCTGAGACAGGATCTCAAGTATGCCCTGTATTTGAGGGAGGAGGGCAGCGAACTTACCAAGGTTTAAATTTCAAATCAGTGAAGGAGCTAAAAGAGGCTGTAACAACCTATGGTCCTCAAGCACCCTTCACTGTAAGCTTGGTCGAATCCATTACCAACTTAAGCATGACGCCAGCAGATTGGTCTAGTATGTGTAAAGCTGTGCTAAATGAAGGACAATACTTGTTATGGAAGGTTGCCAATGAGGAATTTTGCAAGGAGACGGCTAGTCGAAATGCAGCAGCTGGTTATCCTCAGAGAAATCTAGATATGTTGTTAGGAAAGGGACCTTATGAGGATCGGCAGCAACAAAATGCATATGATCCTGGTGTATATTCACAAATTGCTATAGATGCAGTCAGGGCATGGAAGACTTTACAAGAACATGGAGGTTTACAAGGTCAATTATCCAAGATAATACAAGGAGCTAATGAACCTTACGCTGAATTTGTAGATAGGCTTATTCAAACAGCTACCAGAGTTTTGGGGAATACAGAACAAGCAATGCCATTTATAAAACAACTGGCTTATGACCAAGCGAATCGTTGGTGTAGAGATATCATTAGACCATGGAAACAGGAAGATTTAAACACATATATTAAATTATGTAGAGACATTAATGAACAAGGGCAAATTGTGGCAGCTGCAGTAAAACAAGCTTTAGATGCCAGAGACATTAATGAACAAGGGCAAATTGTGGCAGCTGCAGTAAAACAGGCTTTAGATGCCAGAGACATTAATGAACAAGGGCAAATTGTGGCAGCTGCAGTAAAACAGGCTTTAGATGCCAGGCCAAGAACATGCTACAATTGTCAACAAACAGGACATTTTAAAAGGAATTGCCCCATAGGAGGAGGGTTTAACAAAACTAGGTATCAAACAAGTAGAATACCGGGTATTTGCCCACGATGCCGTAGAGGGAGACATTGGGCTAATGAATGCCGTTCTCAAACCACCATAGAGGGTACTCCATTATATTGGGCTAATGAATACCGTCCTCAAACCACCATAGAGGGTACTCCATTATCAAAAAACGAACAAGGACAAGGTGTTTATCCACAATATCGTGGACAAAGGCATCGGGCTCCGTTGCCAAAAAATGGACAGGGGGCCCCAATGCTCCGGGGCCCCAAACCACAAATATACGGAGCACTGGAGGAACCCAGCAACCCCATCAAGGTAGTGCTCAGCACATCAGATCCCTCATCAGACAAACCAGAGGGAGCGCAGGGTTGGACATCTGCGCCTCCACCAAATCAGTACTAACTCCAGAGATGGGAGTTCAAATCATTCCCACAGGGGTTAAAGGACCTCTTCCCAAAGGAACAGTAGGCTTATTATTGGGACGCAGCTATTCTACTCTAAAAGGACTTTTGATAAGTCCTGGGGTAATTGATTCCAATTATGAAGGTGAAATAAAAATTATAGCCAGTTCTCCAAAGGGTATATCAGTAATTTCACCAGGAGATAGAATAGCACAGTTACTAATAATACCAAGCCTACATGATAAATTTTCCAGTCATGTTGTAGAAAGAGGTTCCAAGGGATTAGGCTCCACAGGTGTAGATTGGGCTATGCTTTCTTTAAATTTAGATTCTCGACCCATGCTAAAACTAAATATTCAAGGACATGAATTTAATGGGCTACTGGATACAGGTGCAGATCTTAGCATCATCTCTCGTCAAGAATGGCCAAAACATTGGCCATTACAACAAGCCACTCAATCGCTTCGAGGCCTAGGAGTGGTGACTAATCCCGATAGAAGTGCAATGCTATTAGATTGGAAGGATCCTGAAGGATGTGAAGGAACTATACAGCCATATGTATTGGATCATCTTCCCGTAAATTTATGGGGACGAGATGTCTTAGATCAATTAGGTTTGACATTAACAAATAATATCAATCAAAATGCACCCACTATTATGGCTAGACAAGGTTTTAGGAAAGGAAAAAGATTAGAAAGACAAGAACAATGTATAGCAGCACCAATACAAATAGATCAAGGAACAGACAGACATGGGTTGGATTTTCACAAAGGGCCACTGAGACAATAAAAATTACATGGAAATCAGAAAGACCAGTATGGGTTCCTCAGTGGCCCTTGACTAAAGAAAAGACACAAGTAGCCCATGATCTGGTCAAACAACAATTAGCGGAAGGACATATACAACCTTCTGAATCTCCCCATAATACTCCCATTTTTGTCATCAAAAAGAAATCTGGTAAATGGAGATTACTGCAAGATTTAAGAGCCATTAACAATGAAATGGTCATTATGGGACCTGCTCAATCGGGGATTCCTCAATTGTCTGCTTTGCCAAAAACCTGGTATGTTTTAGTTATAGATATTAAAGATTTTTTTTTCAATTCCAATTCATCCTGAGGATAGTCCACGTTTTGCATTTACTATCCCTGCACTAAATCATGAAGGTCCTGATCAGAGATATGAATGGAAAGTACTCCCTCAAGGGATGGATAACAGCCCAACTATGTGTCAAATTTATGTTAACAAAGTAATCCAGCCACTTAGAAATCAAAATCCTGAACTACAAATATTTCACTATATGGATGATGTGTTATTGGCACACAAAGCTAAAAACACATTGCTAGAATGTTATGCCACACTTACAAACTTATTAAAAAATTATAATCTAGAGATAGCAATAGATAAAGTACAATTAAATTTTCCAATTAATTATTTAGGAGTTCTATTATCCTCAACCATGGTCCGTCCACCAAAAATTCAAATACGAGTAGATCAACTCAAATCACTTAATGACTTTCAAAAGTTATTAGGAGACATAAACTGGATAAGGCCTTATCTAGGTATTCCAACAGGAGAATTGGGACCTTTATTTGATATCCTAAAAGGTCCATCAGATCCAAATTCACCCCGAATGTTAACGCCTGAAGCAAGAAAGGCATTAAAAATAATTGAAACATATATGGAAAATATGCATTTGGATAGAATTGATATAAGTTTGCCTTTATTATTTATTGTACTACCAACAAAAAATATTCCTACAGGAGTATTTTGGCAATAATGGCTAAAGAAAAAATTAGGTAACATTTCAGAAGGCACTAAAAGAAAACAGTTTTCTTAACAATTTATTTTATAGTGAAGACAATTATTAAATATAATGAAAACGAAAGGTGAGAGTAAACAAACAGATCTGTTTGTACGTATGTCCAATGTACGTATTTCCATATATCATATATGATGAGCGCTCATGAAAAGATGGATCCAAATATTTTTTTTTTATTTTTATTCACATGATTTAAATGGTTTAATTTAAATTGGGTAAATAACTGTTAAGAATTGTTTTAATATGTAAACAAAAAAGGAGGTTAACAGATCTGTTTGTTTACTCTCACCTTTTGTTTTCATTATATTTAATAATTCTCTTCACTATAATATAAATTGTTAAGAAAATTGTTTTCTTTTAGTGCCTTCTGAAATGTTACCTAATTTTTTCTTTAGCCATTATTGCCAGAATTTCTATCTTCAGATGAAGATAATATAAATTGTTAAGAAAATTGTTTTCTTTTAGTGTCTTCTGGAATGTTACCTAATTTTTTCTTTAGTCATTATTGCCAGAATTCCTTTCTTCATCCCTGTGCCGGTGAAGACAAAGATAAAACTAATCTACAGTTTCTGCAATAGCCATCACTGAACTGCTTACAGAACTTGCACTGAACTGCTTACAGAACTATGTGTCACTTGTATGCATTGTGAACTATCTGTTGGTGCAGCGACTTGTGGTAGTGTTGGGGTATTTTTGCTGATGATATCATCGGTGGTACAATTTTCCCAAAAGGAGCCGTCAATTGACTTGGTATATCTTCCTCCCTTCTGCTTGTCATGATCATTCAGCTAAAATTTGGGGGTCAACAGAGGTGAGGCAAAGAACCTCACCCCCCCCCCGCTGAGACCTCTCCACAGGTGTGGCTGTATACTGGACCGGTAGTCAATGACGGGTAAGATCCAATTACAATGGTACCAACCTAAGACAGGAGGCTGACGCCCTGAGGTCAGCTCATCCGAAGACGGGTAAGGACCATATGTAGTATTGGACAACCTAAGGCAGGCATGGTCCCTAAGCCACATGCTTGTTGTTTAAACAGAGAGGGGGAGATGTTGAGAGCCACAGCCAAAGGGGCCCCAGCAAACTTCCAGCTGCCAGCAAGCTTCAGACTGCCCCAGCAACATCTAGCTGATTGGCTCCTCTGCGGTGATGTTCATTGGGCTGTTTCCCCGCCCTTCAGACTGCCAGCTGATGATTGGCTCACAGGGGCCCCAGCAACATCTAGCTGATTGGCTCCTCCACGGAGCTGCTCATTGGGTGACTTCTTTGGCTCTGCCCACACAACCCAGCCAATCGGCCTCAAGAGGAGGAGGATTGTGGGAGGTTGAGAGGCTGGTGTGGGGGAGAGAGGCTTGTGGAAGCCGGTGGTGGCAGTTGTGCTCTGAGGGTTTTTCCCTGGAGCTGTTTTGTTTGGCATTTGTAGTTCTAAAAATAAAGTTAGTTTCTTTTTGACAAGTGGCTCCTGATTTGTGCCAAGCCAGACTTCGGCACTCAATTATTTTTCAGAGGCAGTTAAAAACACATTTTTATGGAAAATTTGAACACAGAAAAAAATTACATAGTGAGCTATAACCTCTGTCATTCTCTGCTACCCTCTCCCTTGTGCTCTAATATATACTTTATGATTATAAAGCCTGTTAATCTCATAGCACCAAACAAATCCTATCTTATGTGTGTATTAGAAAACCAGGACTTTTTCTTAAACATAGCAAACTGCATCATTATTATACCTTTTTAAAATTAACAATAATTTTCTTGGTATTTCTCAACTACAAAGTGATTACCATATCATAAATTTTCATGTTTTAGTTGAATGTCTCCAGAAAAGGTGTATGCATTTTATGTGATTATAAAGAACACTTCTGATTTCTTTTCTTATTTTAAAATTACATTTACTTTGTCACACCTTGACATACACACTCTGAAATCTTATTATTAGTAAACAATTTCAGACCCCATGTCACACTACTAAGTCAGAATACAGAGAATTTATAAGGCAGGACTGCTTTCTGAGTGTTTTCTCTTCTTTTTCTAGGAGAGGCACAACATCTAGTTCTATCTCATTTTATGATATCATCAGCTATTGACAACCATTATCAGCCATTGATAAGTGTTGCTTTTACCTACTAATTTACTGAAAGGTTTGAAAAATTATGACATATTTATTCTATCATTTCATACTTGATTAAATAAGATAATTTAATAAAGGAGAATTTCCCACATTCACTATTTTATTGCATTAGAGTTGAAATTAATAAAAAAATGAAAGTTAAATAAATATTTAGCATGTTAACATTTGGACATTACTGTTATTCTTTAAAAAATAAAAAAAAAATAAAAAAAAACAGTGTTCAAATTAGTGAGTTGCCCCTTAAGCAAAGGAGCTTTGAGGGAAAGAAAATGGTTTTCCTCTGCCCTTCAAATTTTTTTGGCTTAGCTTCAAATTAAAATGACATGAGATTTATCAATAGGAGAAAAGCCATGTGAGGATCCAAGAAGAGGCATACAATTGAAGCTTTTTGAGCATTTCAAGCTATTTTGATGGTTTAGCTTCGAACTTGGGGTTGGGGGTTGATAGAGACAAGTTATGGGAGAACAAGAGGACAAGAGGCGGAAACATACTGTGAATAAAAATGCTTTATTGTATAGAGTTTAAGAAAAATCTTCCAGGTAATAAAAGTGTTCTGGAGCAGCCTTCTTCCTGATACAGAAAATTATACTAATGTGGATATCTTTTATGGATGTAAATTTTTTTATATATATAAAAGAGCATTTTTTCAGTGCTAACACTGTTTGTAGAGTTTCTCAGAAAAACCATCCCCAAATATGGCAAGGCAGTATATTTGAGTGTGGCATAGTCTCATCTCCTATAGTCATATTTTTGGGGTAGTGTGTCCTGGAGTCTAACAGTACGCAAAGATTTGTTGTATATTTTGGAGCATAATTATAAACACACAGGATTTTAAAAATAATGCTTGATTATTTTAATGCACAACAGTTCTAATCTTATACCCAACTTGTCTCATCTTTTAATATTAGAATATGTATGCAGCTTGCCCTGATTCATTTTTTTTTGACATGACCATGTCCCCAGTCACCTCTGATATCTTTCCTTGCTGTGTTGTCAGAAAATATTCTTGAATTTTTCTGTGTATTTTCTGTTTCAGCCCTACCATCAAACATTCTTCCAGTGATTCCTAGCTTGATTTAGTCGAAATGCTATTTTGAGACAAATCACCTGTGTACTAGTGGTGTTAATTGCTACTGAATAACCACTGAATATGATGTCTAGAAAATTTTAGTGGACAAAGCTAAAAAATGCATATTTTAAGAACATACATATTATGTACTTATGTCAATAATTTCAATTTTATTTGTAAATACTTAATGTTTGTGCTAAATTCTCAGATATTATTGTTATTAACCTGTTTATCATGAAAATTTTGACTCCAAGTCATATTAACAAAATTAATATTTTTTCAACTATACTTGCTAAAAAGTTTAAGAATAAAAATCTATAATTATCACTAATGTGTTAAATTATTTAAAAAATGGTTTTAAGAGTTTTTGCTCTGTTTTCCACTTATTTTGTCCTCAAAACTTATCTCACTAAGAATGTACAATCAAATTACTGTGCTTTAAAGTAACCTGAAATAATTCCTGATTGTGTGGTGACTACCAACTCAACATGAAGTTATACCTATTTATTTTGTTTTAAATTCTTAGTAACGTCTTCTGACTTTAATACTGATTTACTTTTTTTCATGATTACGTGTATCTTTCTAATTGTCCCAAAGCGAAATCTAAGAAGCAAGGTATAGTCTGAGAAGTGCAGTTGTGGGAACTCTATTTATTTTTATCAGAGTTCTTGGTTTCTTTCACAACAGAATAACAGGTAAATCATGTCAAAAGTGGAGATGTTATATGACAAATGAAGGTGAAATTGAAAACCTGGAATGTTTTCATAGCTCCCTAAAATGAGATGCAGCATGGCTAAGTTTACTTTTCTTAACATGCTTTACTTATTTTCAAAAGTACTGTATGATATATGCGTCATCCTTTACTAGGTTGTGTATAAACTATGATACTTACTGTGAGCAATACTGACACACTCTGGGTGGAAGAGGGAAGAGAAGCAGATGTTGCCACAAAGATTTTATCTTTCTTTTTTATGTTTGAATAAATTTTTTATTTCAATTATTTTATTTCGTTTTTAATTGATAAGGCTTTTGGTAACTGCTCTTATTTTTTTTTTGTTATGTTCTATATGTAGAAATCTTTGATCTTTTGTTTTATAATTATCTTTATTTGGTTATAAAAACACTTAGTGTGCGATCTGCCCACTTAATAAGTGATCAATACAGTATCCTCAACTTGGCACAATATTATATAATAATTCAGTATAACTGATTTACCTTGTATAACTGAGAGTTTACAATCATAGGATAGTAATGCCACATTTCTACCTGTCCCCAGATCCTGACTACTATCATGCTACTCCATTTCTATGAATTTGATTATTTCAAATACTTCATATAAGTGGAATCATGCATTATTTGTCCTTCTGCTGTTGACTTACTGTACTTAGTATAACATCCTCCAGGCCCATCCATGTGGATGCATATAAGAGAAGTTTTTGTTTTTTTTACCCTCCAAAGGCTTAATAATTTTGCAACATTTGTATATACCATATTTTCTTTATCCACCCCCAGTGAATATTCATATTATTTCCTAGCTTGACTATTATAGTAATGCTTCAATAAACTGGGAATACAAATATATTTTAAAGAGCCTCATTTAAATTCTTCTGAATATATTCCCAGAAGCAAGATTGGTGAATCATATGGTCATTCTTCTTTCACTTTTTAAAGAAATCTATTTTGTTTTCCATAGTGGTTGTACCATTTTAACATTGCAACATTTTGCTTGTGCACAAACAGTACACAGGATTTCCAACTTCTCTACATACTTGCCAATAGTTATTGTGTAAATGTGTAAATGTGTGTGTGTTAGTATGTGTGTGTGTGTGTGTGTGTGTGTGAGAGAGAGAGATAGCAATCTTATAAGGTGTGGTGAAATACTTCATTATTGCTTAATATTTCCCTGATGATTAGTGATTTTGAAAATTGTTTTATATACCTACTGGTCATTTGTAAGTCCTCTTTGGAAGCATATCTTTTTTATATTCTTTGCCCAGTATTTAATGGTTCACCTTGTTTGTTTTCCTTTTTGCTATTGAGTACCAATGATTATTTTTTGATGTGACACTGAGAGCACATGCAACTAAAATCGAATCAGGTAAGTGGGAGTAGAGTAAAGATTTTCACAACATTGAAATAACCACTAGACTGAAATGGCAACTTATGGAGTGAGAGGAGATATTTGAAAAGATATTTGTCCATTTTCTTAAATCTGGGCTCTCTTTAATGACTCTTTTGGTGAATAGAACTTAGATGTAATTTCTGGGATTACCAGTCTAAGTAATAAGAATCATTTCACTTTTATCTTGTTTCTTAAAACGCTACTTCTAAAGGAAGCCATTATTCATACAAGAAGTCCAGTTATCCCAAAGAAAGACAAGCAAGCTGCACAGAGGAACAAAGCTCATTTAGCCTTTACCTATTTCTATCATCTCTGCTAAAGCCTCAGATATGTAAGTGGTCTTCTCTGTCACACTCAGCCAAGCTTTAAGGTGACTCCAAACCTAACTGCTATCTTATTACAAGCACATGAGACAACCCAAGAAAGAATTGTCTAATCCCAATAAACCACAGAATAAATTATTGTTTTAATCACTACCATTCCAGGTGAAATTTGTGCAATAGTAGAAAATCAAAATAGCATATGATCATTGCTATAAGAACTAATAATCTAACAAAAAATGAGATTCATCTTTACTGTGGGAGAATAGCATTGAAGGTTTTTGAGTAAGGTCTGAAGGATATGAAAACATACTGAAGGAAAATACGAAGACAAGATTATATACAGGATATCTGGGGACAACTTATTATCAAGGGTATCTTAATATATAGTTCAAAATTTAGCATATGAATATTTTTATAGTTTTATTTAATGAACATATACCACCAAATTTAAAAAAAAATTGATAAAAGAAAAATATGTTCCAATTTTCATATTCTTTGGTAGATCTGACTTTAACCAAGAACAGCCTGTAGAGTATTGAATGGGAATAATTTTCTACATAACTTTCAAAGCATCTATCCATTCCATTTGTGGTTTTCTCTAGCTTCTCCATTTTAAGTGTTAGAACCAGATGTTTTCTAAGGCAAGTTCAAGGGTTCTGTTATTTTAGTTTCACAAGCTCTAGCAACAAGATAAGTAGATAGTATGTTGCTTATGTTTGGGGGAAATTGATGAATCTGGATTGGTTCCAAGAAAGATCATCTCACCTCTGCCTGTACTACAACATTAGAAAATACTGCAGGCTAAGCAATTTTATCTTATTTTGTTTTCTTTTAGCTTATCAGTATGGTATGACAATTTTTCACATTTTTAAATATGCCTTTGAAATATGAATTATATTAAATATTCCACATCCCTGTGTCTTTATCATATTTAACCACTGCCCTATAGATGGAACATTGGTTTGTTAGTTTTTTTATCTTTAATTTTTGATGATCATCCTTATACTGAACTAGTAGTACACATTCATAAATTTTTACTTAAGAAATGGATAGACCCATTTAAGAAATGGAGAGATCTTGATGGCATTCATTCTTCCTGAATATCAATGATAACAAATAAAAGATAGCAAATAAAATTATCTATAGTTGAGAATATATAATTATTTAAGATATATTTCACCCCAATTTCTCTCCTAATCATTATTTCTCTTCAACTTGGTTCCAAGTACAAGTGCTATAAATCTTAAAATACGGTACAAATTTGAAAGGGCTGAATTTTAATAGTTCTATATTAGAGACATCTACAATATTGAGTCAAACATTGTAATAATGAACCTGACTTACCTTCATGACAAATAGGAATGTTACTCTGAAACATCATGGTGTAATGTAAGCACTAGGGTTCTTGTTTAAAATTCAACTTTTTGAGTTCCAGTGTACTGACATCCAGCAAATTTTTTGAAAACCATGGGTGTAGGATCTAACTATAATGAAGACATCTTATATGTCTATTACACACAATTGATTAATATTCAATAAATTATTCTTTAGAAATGCATGTCAAATTTCCTTATATTTCTTCTAATTATAATGATTTTGGGGGGTTAACTTTTCAGGGAAGACATAATTTGCTTTCATCACTTTTCCCAAATGTTTGCTTACTTCTCCCATTCATGAGAATAGTCTAATTTTCAAATCATGTTTTTAAAATGGTTGACTGAAAGAATATTTTAAGTAATATAATTAATCAATATAAATCAGACTAGAGGTTTTACATCACTAAAAACAATATACAGCTTGCTGAAGCAGAGAGAATGAAGTGAGATGCCTTAGAGGTCTATAAAAAGATTGGACAATCAAACACCAGGAGGAATGTGAAATATCTGAACCCCAGGACCACCTGTCCCCAGGCACTCTGATGCTCCAGAATCATTTTCCACTTTTCTTTTTGAAGATATTTGGAGATGGTAATATCTGGCCCCATCAATTATATATTATTACAATGAAGAAACTAAGAGTACATTTAAGTGACTTCTCCAGATCACACAACAAGTAACAGAGCCAGAATTGAGCATATGCCATTATTGCCGCAGAAACTCAACACAGAAATATTTTCTTAAACACTGATGTTGTCTCCTCAATTATCACCTAAGGTGCCAATATTTGAATCGTTAATGAAAATCATAATTAAATACACTAATTTAAAATTTGGTCTTTATTGTTGTTATATTAAATAAAAATTAGCACAATGTATAGTTTATCTTCCATTTCTTAGGTAATTTTCATCATTTACAAATATGTAAAACAAATTGTGTTGAACTTTAACTTTAAAAACAAATTGAACCCAGTGCCAAAACCACTGAGCCACATCCCAACCCAGGGTTATATTTTTTTATGTTTTACTTTAAGACAGAGCCTTACTACGTCCTTAGGTCCTCATTAAGTTGCTGAGGTTGGTCTCAAACTTACAATTCTCTTGTCGCATCCTGCTGAGTCACTGGAATTATGAATGTACCCCTGTGCCCAGCAAAATTCAACATTTGGAGTGAAAAGTGAAACATCAGTTCTTGTCAGTACTGTATACCCAATGTCATTTTCCTTCATCTACATTCTTGTAAAAGCAATCTTAGGTTACCAAATGAACTTTAAAGATAGGAAAATAAAGGATTTGTAACTGTGGCTTTTTAAATAGCAATGAAATTAGCAACATTTTTCTCCTAATAAACTCGTAGCAACATAGACTATTTGAGGATCTTCATTTTCATACTAAAATCGATAGTAACCTCACAATATAAATGTCCAATATTATAGCAACATAAAATATAATTTTAAATGCTTTTTAATTAAATGTATCTTATCTATCTTTAATTCAGCATACTATAAAAGGCATCAATCTAAAAGAACATTGTTAATGGTTTTTTAACATCATCATTATGGATTTTCATCAATAATAAGTGTTCAAGCTGCCCTTCATTTATTATTTAAGTATTGTCTTTATATGGTATTTTTCTGTCACTCAAATAACTAAATCATTTAATATTTCTTAAGATATACAAATGTATCTTTTAAAGATTCTTGTAGTATCTAAAACCAAAAAAAAATAGTAGTAATTTCTTCTCCAATTATTTTATTTCTCTTTAAAAATATATTGCTATGGCCAGGCATGGTGGAGCACACTGTAATCCCAGCAGCTTGGGAGGCTGCTTTTGTGTTCAAAGCCAGCCTCAACAAAACGTGGTGCTAAGTAATTCAATGAGAGTTTCTCTCAAAATAAAATACAAAATAGGGCTTTGGATGTTACTCAGTGTTTTCATGTCCCTGAGTTCAATCCCTGGTATCATGCCTCCAACACAATATATATATATATATATATATATATATATATATATATATATATATATATATATATATATATATATATATATTAATATGTGAGGGTAAAGTTCTAATTCTTTCATTAGACCTCCTGGGACATCACCCTAGTGAGGTGGAGGAACTTTGCTAATCCAAGATGGAAATGGAAGTCAGTCTCCATTTGGTTTTCTTGTGGATGAGGGCTTACTGGTACCTTGTGGGGTTGGAAGTTCTTGATCTCTACTGGATGTTCTCTGACAACCAGTCTGGCAGGAATGTAGGAACATCTCATTGCAGACTCAGGGTGAAGTATTGACTTCTACTAAAGTTTGGCTGTCTGAAGTTTTAGGTGGAGCCTTTCTAAGTAAAAATTTTAAGTACAATTTTTACAAACTTTTTAAGTACATTTTTGTAAACATTGTAAGTGCAATATTTATAAATCTTTCAGCCCCTTTTAATCAACTGACAGATGAAAGTCATTGTATTTCTAGAATAACCAAGTGTAAAGCAATTAAATGTGATTTTTCAAATCTTTTACATAAGGAAAGGTAAAGTAGAAAGATTTCTCTTTATTCCTTCTGGTGAGTACATTTTAAAGTCCTAGACATTATTATAAACAGGAGAGCTATGAAGTACACCATGATCAAGTGGGATTCATCCCAGGGAAGAAAGATTGATTCAACATATGGAAATCAATAAATGTAATGCATCACATCAATAGGCTCAAAAATAAGAATCATATGACCATCTCAACAGATGCAGAAAAAGCATTTGACAAAATACAGTAACACAAAAAATTAGGGATAACAGGAACATATCTCGACATTCTAAAAGCTACCTATGCTAAGTCCCACACCAACAGCATTCTAAATGGAGAAAAATTAATGTCATTCCCTCTAAAAACTGGGATGAGACAAGGATGCCTTCTTTCACCACTTCTATTTAACATAGTTCTTAAAACACTGACCAGAGCAATTAGATAGATGAAAGAAAATAAAGGGATATGCATAGGAAACGAAGAACTTAAATTAGACTATTTGCGATATGATTCTATGTCTAGAAGACCCAAAAATTTCCCCCAGAAAAGTTCTAGAACTAGTAAATAAATTCAGCAAAGTAGCAGAATATAAAATCAACACCCATAAATCAAAGATATTTCTGTATATCAGTGACAAATTCTTTGAAAGGTAAATGAGGAAAACTAACCCATTTTTAATAGCCTCAAATAAAACAAAATACTTGTGAATTAACTTACCAAAAGAGGTAAAAAATCTATACAATAAACACAACAGAACCCTAGAGAATGAATCCAACAAAAAGACCTTAGAAGACGGAAAGACCCACATTGTTCTTGGATAGGCAGAATAAATATTATCAAAATGACCATACTTCCAAAAACACTATACACTATACAGTTTTAATGCAAATATGGTCAAAATCCCAATGGAATTTCTCATAGAAATAGAAAAAGCAATCATGAAATTCATCTAGAAAAACAAGAGACCCAGAATAACTAAAGATATCCTCAGCAGGAAGAGTGAAGAAGGTGGCATCACTATACTAGTTCTGAAACTACAGAGCAATAGTAACAAAAAGAGTCTGGTATTGGCACCAAAACAGACTAGTAGACCAATGTTACAGAATAGAGAACACAGAGACTAATCCACAAAATTAAAATTATATTTATATTAGACAAAGTTGCCAAAAATATGCAGAGGAGCAAAGACCGCCTTTTCAACAAATGGTGCTAGCAAAACTGAAAATCCCATATGTAACAAAATGAAATAAACCCCCTATCTCTCACCATGTACAAAACTCAACTCAAAGTGGATCAAGGACTTAGGAATTAAATCAGAGACCCTGTGTCAAATAGAAGAAAAGTAGGCCTGAATCTCCATTATGTGGGGTTAGACCCCAACTTCCTTAATAAGACTCTTGTGGTGCAAGAATTAAAATCAAGAATCAATAAATGGGATGGATTCAAACTAAAATAGTTTCTTTTTAGAAAAGGAAATGATCTGTTAGGTAAACAGAGAGCCTACATATTGGAAGAAATTCTTTACCCCTCAAACATCAGATAGAGCACTAATCTCTAGGGTATATAAAGAACCCAAAAAGCTAAACACCAAATAAGCAAATAATCCAATCAATATGTAGGCCAAAGATCTGAGCAGACACTTCTCAGAAGAGGATATGCCATCAATATATAATAAACAATCAATCAACAAATATATGAAAAAATGATCATCATTGTTAGCAATTAGAGAAATGCAAATCATAATCACTCTAAGATATCATCTCACTGCAGTCAGATGGTAGCTATTATGAAGACAAACAACAGTAAGTTTTGGCAAGGATGGGGAAAAAAAGGTACATTCATATATTGCTGTCGGGGCTGCAAATTGTTTTAGCCAAAATGGAAAACAATATGGAGATTCCTTAGAAAACCATTTACCCAGCTATCCTTCTCTTTTGTCTATACCCAAGGGACTTAAAAACAGCATAATACAGGGACACAGCCACATCAATGTTTATTGCAGCACAATTCACAACAGGTAAATTGTGAAACCAACCTAGATGCTTTTTCAGTAGATGAATGGATTTAAAAACGTGGCATATGTAAACATGGATAAAAGAGAATAAAATCATGGCATGTGAAGTTAAATGGATGGTGTTGGAGAAGATAATGCTAAGTGAAGTTAGCCAATTCTAATGAATAAATGCTGAATATTTTCTCTTATATAAGTAGGAAGATTCACAGTGGTGTAGGGAGGGAGAGTATTGGGGGAACAGACAAACTCTAGATAGGTGAAAGGGGTGGGAGTAGAAGGGAGAGGGAAAGGGGTAAGAAATTATGGTGGATTGTAATGAACATCATTATAAAAGTAAATAAAGTATGAAGATATAAATTGATGTGAATATACTATATATACAACCAGAAATATGAAAAACTGTGCTCTATTGTGTAATATGAATTGTAATGCATTTCACTGTCATAAATAGAAAAATCAGTAAAAAACACATGAAAGCTCTGAAAGTGGAAGAGAAAAAATTAACTAAGGATGTGTCTTTGAACTTTAGGAACAACACATTAGTAAATTCCCTAGGTTTTCCTTTTTTCCTGATATATTTCAGACAAGGTTCTGCTGTAGGTGCCAGCCTAGAAATATAAATGGATACAGAGATAAATAAAAGTAAATAAATACCCTAAAAGTAGCTGATATCTGAGCCAAAGTTCTAGGAGAAGGACAATCTCTTAAGAAGAAAATCTTTTAGGCAATAACTGTCCACAAAACTCATGCAGGAAAACAGGGTCTCCACCCCAAATTACAAAGAGTCAAGCCTTTATAGAAGTCTAGATTTCACCCTGAGGCTATAATGAGATGCTTCAAACTCTCTGCCAGTCTTGTTCTCAAAAAAGATCTATTAAATATCAAGAATTTCTATCCCCTCAGGGCTATAACAAGTTCTCATACCCAAGAAAACCAAATATTGTCCTGAACTTCCATTTCCAGCTTGGTTTAACAAAGTGCTACACTGGGATGATGCCATAAGAGAACTAATGAAAAGTTAGAACTTTCACCACCACCCAGCAATGAAAAGTCCACATAGGCTCCACATGGTGTCAATTGAAGACCAGTGGGAAACAGCAATGGGGTATCCTCTTCTTGCTAACAAGGGCAAAATCTTACTGTGAAGCCTGGAGTTTTCACCTCCATTATTCAGAATAACAAAGAGACCCTCCTGCAGGTATAAATCGAGGTTGATTGATAATTTGTACTTCTACTTTAATGGCCCTAAGAGGCAGTACATACAGTTCCCTTTTCAGCAGTGTTGCAAATGAGGCAGGCTACAACACGACTCTTAAATTAGTCTTAGAATCCTAAAACATATCAAACTTTTTTCCATAAAAATCATTGTTTGTATCATGAGTCAGAAAAATTTTGATAAGAATGAGAAAAGAAAATAAATAGATTAAACACTAGTGTGATAAACATATTAATAAAGCAACCATAATAAAAACATTTCCATGACCAATATAAACAGGCTTCAATGCTTTAAATAATATGTAAAAAGAAAAAATAATGGCAGAAAAAGGAATTTTTTTGCAAAAAATATACATACACAAGAAAATAAAATGAAAATTTAAAATGAAATAAAATACAATAACCATAAGAGTAATAATAATTATAATCAAAACCAGTGGGTGTCTTCACCAGCAAAATGCAAAGAATAGACACCAGAAAGAGAAAACATAAGAAACTTAAAGAAATAGAAGATATTCTACCTTAATTCCATGGGTAAAGCAGAACAACCACAACAAAGTGAACAGGGCTTTCAGGAGTTGTAGGATGACAAGAAAAGGTCTACTACTGCTATTCTCAGAGTCCAGAGAGAAGAAGATAGAAGCAAGCTGAGTGGAATTCAAGGAAATTATATATATATATATATATATATATATATATATATATATATATATATATATATAGAGAGAGAGAGAGAGAGAGAGAGAGAGAGAGAGAGAGAAAGAGAGAGAGAGAGAGAGAGAGAGAGAGAGAGAGAGAGAGAGAGAGAGAGAGAGAATAGCTTACAAGTTCTCAAATTTGGCAAAAGACATACACCTACATATTTAAGAAGCCGAGTATAAAACCAACAGAAATCCACACCAAAACTATCATAGTCAGAGTTCTGAACACTAAAGACCAAGTAAATATCTAGAAATCAGAGAGTGAGAAATGATATGTAATCTATAGAAAAAAATTAATTGGAATGACAATAGATTTCTCATCAAAATCATGAAAGAAGAGGTAAGTAACGCATTGCTCAAGTACTGAAGAAAAGAGCTGTTAACCCTGAAATCTACATGCAGTGAGAATGTTCCATTAACAATGAAGAGGAGGGGCTGGGGTTGTAGCTCAGTTGCAGCCATCTGGCATAGCACACATGATATCCTGGATTCGATTTTCAGCACCACATAAGAATAAGTAAACAAAATAAAGGTATTGTGTTAAACTAAAAACTAAACAAAATAGATAAATAATTTTTTAAAAGAGAGAGGGAAAGAGAGAGAGAGAGAGAGAGAGAGAGAGAGAGAGAGAGAGACAGAGAGAGAGAGATTTTTAATATTTATTTTTCAGTTCTTAGCAGACACAACAACTTCTTTGTTTCAATGTGGTGCTGAGGATCCAACCCTGGCCACACACATGCCAGGCGAGCACGCTACCACTTGAGCCACATTCCCAGCCCAGATAAATACTTTTTTAAAAAGGGTAAAAAGTAATGAAGAGGAAATCAAGACATTTTTATAAGACTATACCACTAGAAGACTTACCCTAAAAGAATGGCTATAGGAAGGTCTATAAGATGGAGAAATCAAATGAATTAGAAACCAAAAATAGCATATTTATTATGTAAAATATTGATTCTTACATTAAGTGTGTAGGTGGTCTAAAGCCACTATTAAAAGATATTCACACAGAGGAGTAAAACACATGATCCAATAATCTTGTCCATAAGTAGGACTTTTAAAAATAAGTTATTAATTCTCATATCATAAATTACATCTTAATACATTAATTAGTAAGTTAGTTACTTTGTATAAGGACCATTTAAAATATGTGTTTCAGTTTTTATCAAAATCATTTATGTTATCTACAAGAAGTACCTCCTAGGTGTCAAATACCTACTTGGTATTTGAACACAATTGAGGGGATGCAGGAAAAGGAAAACTAAAATAATGCCTTTGAAAATGTCATGAAATTATGAATTCTACTAAAAAAAATCAGTAGTTTTAATTTTCTCTGAACAAGATGCCTAGCAATGGAGCTCCAATGGACTTCTAAATTTTAGCCCTAATTATCTGTACAAACTTGAAATCTACATTGTATTTACAGAATCAGCTGAATAAGGGCTTATCTCCAAAGAGTTTCTTAATTTACTTTAAGCTTTGAGAAGTTACAAAACAGGTGATTATTATTATTGAGCCAAAATTAATTTTAGTCAAATAAGATAAGAAGCTCAAATTTTTCACTTACTCCTTTATCAGGGGAGATAACAATGTATTGATCATTTGAAAGTGAAGTAAGAATAATATATACAAAATATTTTTCTTTTTTTACAAAGAACAATTAGACTTTTAAGTTTGTCTTGTTTTGAATTGAAAATGAACTTTCATCTTTTATAAATTTTTAAATATATACCTATATATTCAAGATAATATGCTGTTAATTTTTTATAAAAGTATCATCTCTGTTTTGTTTCCTCTATTACTACAAAAAATCTCACAAAATGTTCTGGACAATATGTAACAGAACTGACAGATTTAACTGCTGAAAAAAGGACTTGCTGTAAGTAGAAAATGTATGAAGCAATAAATCCGAAATATATGACTTAGCAGGCATTCATATCCTGTGCATGATCTAGTCACCAATCTCGTGGTATTCTCCATCATGCAAGATATATTCAATTGCACAAGTAGATGACTTACTCTGATATAACTAAAACTGATCATCAGTCAAAAAATAGCTATTGAATGCTAATTCGTACCAGACACAGTTCTAATAGACAGGAAAATTTGTCTGTGCTCCCTACTTACAAGAATCTCACCTTGCAATCAAAACAATTTAAAATGTTAGAGACACAATTAAGCATTAATTTGAAAGGCAGTGTAATGAAAGCACACTTCAGCACAGAGGAGTGACAATGTACCATTTTGTTACCTCCCTAAGCTTCAATATCTCCTGAAGATTAAGATATTAGGATTACTTTTTAAAAAATGAGAGTAATATGTATTCAATGACTCAAAATAAATGTTCAATATCACTTACTGCTATTGTTATGGGCATTATATTATAAATGGGATAGAAGATAAAGATCAAATGTCCTTGAAATCACAGAGACAAAAGAAAATCACAGAGACCAGAACATTGCTGTCTTTTTAAATGTCTACATATTATGTGAGTGTCAGGCAGCAAAGCCCAAAGGAGACAGTGGGTGGGGTGAAAGAACATAGAGTTAGAATAAAAAAGCAAAGAATTCAAAAGCTCAGTTTTGCTATAAGGTTGTTTCTTTGGTAACATACTAAATGTTTCTGAGCCTCATTATTATTCTTCCTATATAAATGAAGACAATCTACCTTGTAGTGTTTAGAGAAATAGCTGGGCAGATACCAAACATCTAAAGTTATTGTTATCTGCTCAGCATATGAAAGTTTTTCTATAAAATTTAGCAAATGTGATTATTGTTAGTATTATTGTAGGTGCAGACTGGACATAAAACTTGTCATTTAAGTGATCTCTTTTCACTTTGAGATGTATTAAACCTTTAATTAGTATTAAGTCTTCCTACATGTTGGTTTTTCAATGTCTCCCTTCTTACTCAAGTTCAACAGCATTACTATGGGCCTTTTAAGAAAGAAACGGATAGAACAAAAATCCCTACATCATTTCTATTATTAGCATAAAAGCTTCTTAAAAAAACACTATTATATAAAATTTTACATTTTAATTTTAAATTTGAAAGTCATAAATTCTTATGTTTCCATTTTCACATACTAAAATTGTCACATTGCTACAATTCTGGGAAGGAGGCCGCTTGAGTTATTATAAATGAGAAGGTTATCATATACAGTTTAAGCTAATGAAGGTAGGCTTCCAGTCAGGATGTAGAGTCACTCCCTTTGGTGAAGCTATATAATAGCTAGGAATAAAACATGTTTATAATTAGAGAGGCATTAGGCATTAGTGATCCAGTGACCAGGGATCCTGTGCCCAATTGACTAGTCAGACTGGCTGGCTACCCACACAAAGCTATTTCCTCCATAAGTCAAAGTCAAAAGCAATGTATCAAGGGGTGGACTCACAAATTCCATTGAGCCAAAACTATCCATTAAAAACATAAATAAATGAGGTTTCTGAAAAATAGGCTTAGAAATTGTATGCACTTAGAGTAAAACAAAATCAAAGACATAACATCCAGGAAAGCAGCAGATTGAATGGTCAAACAAAGCAAAATGACTTCAAAAACTATGAGTATTAGATCAGAGGAATATCATTCCATGTTTGTTCTTAATCATTTTTTCGTCTGAAAATAAAAAAGATTTCTGCCACAGTATGGCTGCAGCAAAATAACCAGTGGGTGACGAGCAACTCATGTACATTGGTACAGCAGGAGTGGGAGCCGTTTATTGTAGGACAGGAGGGGTATATGTACATTACACACAGCTTATCTTAATTTACATAAACTAGGTACTTGCTGGCGTTACTTCACAAACCACTCAATCTGCCAAAATGCCAGGTGCCATCTTGACTTGTTTACAGATTCTAACATTTTCCCCTCTTGTTTAATTTAAATAATGACCATAGTGGTTTTTACACAAACACCATGAATAGTCTGCTACAGGCTGAAGAGGAGGATACAAAATGCCGCAATACCAAACAAATTCATGCCTCCATGAAAGAAGCCCTTGGAAAAATTATACTAGCAATGACACCATTAGTACAGAAACTGAGTTACAATTTGTTGTAGATTACAGTTTGTTGTCTCAGTCCAGGTAAAGCAGTGTCTCAATAGATTAACTCAAAATTTATGTAAATCACAGTCCAGGTAAGTTCTGCAGGAAGCTAGTTTGATCCGAAGTCTCATCTAGTTCTCAGCAACACTGGAAATTCTTCCACCCTCATCCTCATTAGCACTGGGATGAAGGCAGAAACTCCAGCAATAATGCTAAAGAAAATTCTATAGTTTTCCAGCAGGCACTAAGTAAACAACCTTCTGAAGAATTTAATACATTATCTCAAGGTTTTTACTATTGAAATACGCCTTAATGGTGCTCATTACTCATTAGCTTCTAGGTGTGGGAGAACCATTGTAGTTATTGACATTGGAAATGATCAAACTTCAGGGACACCATGTGCATCCTCCACTGGGCTGCAGCGACCTGGGCAGCCCCAGATGGAAAGTGTCTGGGACTCAAACTGCCACCAGGAACAGGGAGCAAGAGCCTGTGAGTCTGTGCCTCTGGGTCAGGTCTGCATTTTGGCTCTCAGCAGTGGCATCCCACTTCCAGGGTGGTGAAGAGCTTGCTGCCGCCACTTCGAAAGTCCTTGCTGCTGTATGACCAGCTGGCACAGAAGGCAGCCTACGCATGGCTTCATGCATCCTCCAGTAAAAAAAAAAAAAAAAGAAAAAAGTATTCAGTAATAGCTTTTTGCTGCAACTTTTTTCCTGATAATCCTTCTTTTTCTGAACTTTCTCTTTTCTTTCTGACTAGAGTTCCTGGGTTTCTATCAACACGTGCCCTAACTGCTCTTGGTTCCACTGGGGTACCTCTTTTTATATCAATTTACTTAACACCCCTTTTATATTTTTATCACAAAGACAATACAATACACTGAGACAAAACAAGACACAAATATACTGTATCAATCTTCTCCATTTTCTCAAAATGGCCATTTTTTTTCTCGCCCTATCTGCCTAGGGAGGAGCAGATTTAGATTTGCTCCCGTCCTATCTATGAACAGGCAGCATTTATTTTTGTCACTTACCCCCGAGTGACCCAGGGCTCCCGGTACTGGCAACTATCTGCCACAGTCCCTCTGTACCAAAATAACGTGGTGGGGGGGGGTGACTAGAAACTTGTGTACATTGATACAGCAGGAGTGGGAGCCATTTATTGTAGGACAGGAGGGGTACATATACATTACACACAGCTTATCTTAATTAACATAAACAATATACAGCAGTCAACCGATAAGCAGTCTCCACACTTAATGGATTCCTGACGTTACTTCACAAACCACTCCCTCTGGCAAAATGCCAGGCCCCATCTGGACTTGTTTACAGGCCCTGACAGATGTCCAGAGGCAAGTATTTACATGTCTCTGGAAGACACATTTGTTAAAATTACAGAAAGTTTTCAGTGTCAGGGATCCCAATGATATCAGCAAAGTAAATAAAACTCAAGTATTCTGAAACACACTTTGGGTGTATAGAGAAATTCTAGTATATCTTTATTGTTTCAGAGATAAGAACACCAAAGCTGAGAATAAGCATCTTTGGTGTTCTTAGAATTAGAGTAACCAGTTATCATTTATTATAATGCATTATGCATACTTTTAAACTACTAGGAAATGCTTCATTCTGTGCATAATTTGATTTTCAGTCCTCAGTGAAGTAGGGTATAAGATATAATCATCTTGTACACAAGAAAATGAAGTAACAGAGAGGATGAGTACCTATCCTTGAAACTGTTCCCTTCAGGTACTGTGCTTCTAATAACTGCATATAACATGCATTGTCTAATACCCCATTCTTAGCAGTAGTTGTGAAGCGAGGGTTACTATCTAGATCCAATGGTATGAGGCCTGAATTACTTCCAGTAGGCTAGGCTACAGCCCTAAAACTCCCAATACATTTATGTGAATTTATTTGCTTACAAAAGATACTTAAAAGAGACTTCTACTGGGCTGGTGACATGTGCTTGTAATCATAGCATCTATAGAGGCTGAGGCAGGAGGATCCCAAGTTCAATGCCAGCCTCAGAAAAATTGAGGTGTTACGCAACTCAGTGAGACCCTGTCTCTAAATAACATGCAAAATATGAAAAGGATGTGTCATAGTGGCTGACTGCTCCTGAGCTCCATCCCTGGTACCCACCCCCCAAAATAAAAAAAAATTAAATAAAAAGAAAAATAATCTTCCCTGTAAGAATTGAATTCATCTAGAACCTATTCACTGGGTATTCTACTAATGTTTTATTTATTTAATCATTTGTTTTAATTGTTTTATTTATTTCCTTTGCTTAGGATGGTGCTTGTAACATGATAGTTGATTAATGAAAATTTGTGAAAAGATGGATTTATTGTGTATGTATGTGATGGTACATACTCTTCCAGGCACAAGGACAATGGAGACAAAGGTTTGGCAAAATAGAAAGTTTTAACATGGTTGAAAGAGCAGTTAAGCCAGAAACAAATATCAAAACTATATTTAAAATAAGGCTATGCAGAAAATAAAACAGATAAAACTTAGAGCATGAATTATGAAGGACTTTGTAGAGTTTTATTGGAGGCATTTTCATATGAGCTAAATGCTGCACATTAATTAAAACAAACAAACAAAAAAACAAAAAAACCACCAAGAAGCTGGTGCCATTGCACAGGACTGTAATCCCGGTAAATTGGAAGACTGAGGCAAGAGAACTGCAAATTCAAGGCCAGCTTCAGCAATTTACCAAGATTTTGTGTGATCCAGGGGTACAGTAGAGCAATCCATAATCCCAGGGACTCAGAGGCTATGGCAGGAGGATCACAAATTCAAGGTCAGCATCAGCAGCTTAGCAAGATCATAAGTAACTTAATAAGAACCTGTCTCCAAATAAAAATATAAAAAGAGATTGGGGATGTGGATAAGTTGTTGAATTACCTTCAGTAAAAAAAAAAATATTTTATATAAAAAATACAATTAAAATTAATAATTAATTTTCAAATGGTTCTGGTGATTTAAATACATGGTAGAGTCCTCTTGGGGTCAACCCCTTACAAAACAAACTCAAGAAAAGGGAATTATACATAGAGAAAAACAGCAAAAGCAAATTCTGGAATAGAAGAATGATTTTGGCAAATTTTAGAACGAGAAGAAAATGGCTTGAGATTATGGAAGGGTGGGAAGGGAGTGGGAAGGGAGGAAGGAGAAGTGAGCAAAACGTGGAGGCCAAAAGCTACTCCTGAATTACTGATTTATGTTGATTTGGACTCCCGAACAAAAATATTCTAAAGTCATTTAATTATTTAAAGTTACATTTACAGGTACCAAGGTTTACAAAAATTAATGAGAGTGGCCATAGTAGAAAGTACAATGCATGATAAAGAGGTTAAAAGGAGAGAAGTAAAACAATGACTTTATGGATCTATCAAATATTTCTCAGATATATTACACTTTCATTGTCTAGGTGATCACTTATCCAAAGGAGATAAATAATATGTGTTCTCTGATTATGTTTTTAGAAATTAATTTTTGGTTATTGAGAGCTAATAATTTCTATTTTCATCAATATACTCCTTGGTACATTGTCTCAACTATACCTAGACAAGCTAGGGATCTCAGGGTAGTTATTTTAACAGTATTTAGCTGGATACACACATATATTTAACATAATAATCTACATCAACTTTCCTTTTTCCCCTGTGCAATAGTCATTATTATTTATTTTTAAGTTTTTGGTTATTGTTTGTAATATGATACTATGTTTCTGTTGATTAATTTATTTAAGTTGTGCTTCAGTAGATTAAAAAAAAAACACCTTTAAATATTTAGACTAGAGCATCCTGTGTGTTACCAGCCTAATTATCAATTATAGCAAATTGCTTATGAGGAATCAGATCAAGAGTAAACCCACAGAAGTTCTCCCTAGTCTCTAGGTAAATGGGTGTGGTTTGCTTTGGGTTAGCCTTTGTAGAAGGCCAGGACCCAATCACTAATGCTTGTTGAAACAGCTCACCCAAGCACACTGAATTTCACAGTCTTGTTACATCAGAAAAAACTGTGGCTTACTGCTAATCAGAGTAGCCATGTTTTCTCAGGCAAGGACAACCTTGTGTGCAATGATGTAACCAAAAACCAGGTTTTTGTGATAAGTTAATACAACTTAACTAAATAAAAGACATTATTTTCTCTGTGTAATACATAGTATATCTTCTGTATCAGAGAGGAAGACTGAATATACAGTAATCACTTTTCTTAGATTATAAAAATTGAGAGAGAGTCAGAAAATTATTCCAGTTTGCTAAATCAATCTGAAAAAGTCTGTATAAAAAAAATTGAAGGCTTCTGACTCATTGTCAGACAAATTGTAAACAAACAGGTATAGAATTGCTATCACTGCTCAGAAAGTGTCTCTGCTTGTTTGGCTGGGAATTGAACCAGACATTAAAAGTGGGTTACAAATATGGATTCATTTTGGAAAGAGAAAGAAAAAAAAATCTGGCTTGTGAATTTTGTAGTTCCTGAACATATAAGCATTTTAGTAGGGACCACAAGGAACAATTCAACAACCTTGAAACTGTCTATGTATAAAAGGAAAAATTCTGTGGTTAAAATGCTCTCAGCCACAGTATTTTTACCACTCAAATTTTCCAAGGTTTCAGATAGCTGTTTTTAGATATCTTTAATTTCAGCTCTACCCAATTTTATTGAATGATTTGGCTTATTCCAGGGTGTGAATATTATGCTCTAATTATTTAATCATAAACCAAAGGGAGTATATCTAAAATTCACTCTCAAAAATATACATTAGAGGAGGGGTGCATTTAGGGTTTTAAAATTCTGTAACTGTCTGTCTTTGTAAAAATATAAAAAAGAGCAGTGGAGTACAAGGACATAGAGCAGGAGGGATGAGGAATGGGAAACGGGAGGAAATGCAGAATGAATTTGAGATAATTATGCTCTATGCCTGTATGAATATGCCATAGTAAATTTTACTTGTATATATATCTTTAAGGCACCAATTAAAATTAAATAAATGGGTGAAAGGTAGACCAAAGAAGTAGAGGAAGAGCATAGGGGAAAGGAGAAAGAGAGAAGAAGGGAGGGGACCAGAGACTGAAATAAAGTCAATAAAATTCCATGTATGATTTTCTCAACATGCACCCAACTATCACGTATAGACATAGTTCACTAATAAAAACAAATATACACAGACACACAAATCTGTATCTGTTACGATTATGGGATCAAAGGGGAAAAACTCACCTAAATTTCCTCTAGAATAAAGCAATGAGAAGCTTTAAAATAATTCAATCAGTAAGGGTTAATAATCAGTTCTCAAGAATCAAATTCACAGTGTCTTCATTTCCAAAATATTTATTTATTTTGCAGTGCTAGGGATAGAACCCATAGCTCTGTGGATGCTAGGCATGCACTCTACCACTAAGTTACAGGCTCAGCCCCCACGCCCATTTCAATAATATTAATGAGCATTTACTGTTTGTAACACACACACGTGCACCCACACACACACACACACACACACACACACCATATACATGCATATATTATGACACAATATTTAAGTAACCAAATATATAATACCTTATAGAGAGTACAAATTTGAAAGAAGTTCAATAAAAGAAGGATATCGATAAAGAATTTGCTTTGATTTTTTAAAATACTGAGATAAGCCAAATATTGTAGCTATAAGATAATTTATGTCTATCTATACATTATATGCTTATATATCTATAAAATATTTTTTAAATTATTTAAACAGGAAAATTTAAATAATCAGAATGCAATTGGTATTTGTTACAAAATAGACAAAGAGTAATTTTTATTTAAAAATACTTATTCTGTAGCAGAGTAAGTGTAGTATTTTAAAGTGTATTTATTTAGCTTGCTAAATAAGTCAGAATAATCACTGACATTGAGATTTGCCAGTCTCACACTTTTACACAAAAATAGTCATAATTGGTACCCAGAATAGAACAAACCTGTGCTCCAAAGTGTCTGCTTAGCCTGTAACCAGACTCTTAAAACTAACTTTTTAAAGGCTTATATTTTTAAAACTGTGCATGGGTTTTGAATCTCATTCAATTCTTATAACAATTGTTTGCCTTAATGCATTTTCCAAAAAGCAACAGAAATATTGATGCCCCAGGATGTGTCATCACATGTTATGGGGCAGGCTATATAGGTAATGACCAAATGGACTCTATTTTACCCTAAGGTTCTATGTCATTTAAAAAAAAAATGCTTCTCCCATGGGAAAGCCCTGCCTCTGTTCCCATCAACAGTTTCTTAGCTAGCATGTTTAGCAACAAAAATGACAATTCTTCTACAATGTAAAAATTGTTCTATTTTTGGTTCCCATTTTTCTTGGACAATTTACTCTGTCAGAGATTGATTGTCCAGATGTTGGTAACCATTCTTTAACTTGTACTCAACTAGGGATGTTTTGACCTATTCCTCATGACATTTTTTTATGACTTCAAATCATAGCAACAGCCACTTATAATTAATATGATTTTGAAATATAAAAGGTATATCCTCCAAGAGTAAGTCAAAGGGTGTAGACTTGTGGTTAGTCTCTTGGCCATCCAGCTGGTGAATCCAGACCTCCAGCTGGTAGGTCCAGACCTCAACTTTGTGAATAAATGTTCTGTCTCCTGATTTAAGATCAACTTGGTGATTTATTTCAATTTTGCCATAACACATGTACCTATTAAAATTATGTATACAAAGAAAGTATATGTACATCCCAGTTGTAGAGCAACTCATTAAAGAGAGTGGCATTGGACTGAAGCAAGATTTTTTTCCCCATAAAAATTCAGCACTTTAAAAATTGAGACTGCTTTTATAGCATTTATTGACAAAAGAAAGAGTAGCTCAAATTGGTATTGTTAAGGTCAACTGTGAACTACTAACTGAAGAAATCTAATTGTAACCAAACCCACACTTGGTACATACATAAGCTGGCTGTGGCCATGATTATGTATACAAACCGCCTACATCCATGTCATGAGAAGGTGAATGTGTTGATGCCACCTGGTTTTGTTATTCATCTGGAATGCCACACAGTTGTTCTGAACATGGAGGTCAAAAGTGGATGCCAGCACCATTGTAAAGAACAGACTGCCAGACGGGGGCTGATTAGATAGACCAAGCAGGGAAGTGTAACAATACTGAACAAGCAACAGGTAAACAAATATCTTTGTAACAAAGATCCTGATAGACAAAAATAGCTACATATTTGATCATATAATTGAAGTAATTCTTACAAATTTCAGTATAAATTATTTCACAGTAGGGTATTTCTGTCAACTATTATTAAAACTATACATACTAGCCAAGCCTAGAGGATATTAGATCACTTCTTTAATGAATTTTAAATCATTAGCAAATTACTGTGCACAAACAATTAAAATTTTAAAAAGCTAGACAACTTTTAAAATTATTCCAAAAGATAGTGTCAAAGTCTGGCCCATAATAATGTGGTATAATTTTCATGTGAGATCTGAATTCTCAAAGGGAAAGCACTTAATCTCATTGGTATACTAATTCAGTAAGATAAATGCATTTGAAATGTTTATTTCAGTACCCTTCATTTTGGCCTAAAAATAGGCTGCAATCCAAAAACCATGGAATTTGACCCAGGAATTAGAATCATATTCAGCATTAATTTCTATACAAATCTACTGGCGCTTTTTAAAATCATAATGTTGTACCTGCATAATGTCAAATAAACGGTAGAGAGGGCTGACCTAGTAAAAGAAAAAATATAAGGCAAAGTAATCAGTAATTTCATTGTTCTGTTGTGGTGACATCATAACATTATCTTAGTAATACACACTGAGGAACATAGCAACTATGAAAATTGATGTGGGCGTTCAGTGTTAGAATTGGAAAAGACTAATGAAATCTAAGCAAAACATTACATTAATACGTGGAAATTCTTAGTCAAGTATATAATACTATATAATATTCATTTATACATATGTTATATTCAAATTTCTCCTTTCTATTACATCAGAAGTATAAAGTCTATTTTTTTAATGAATTTCTAAAGACAATACTTCTAAAGAATATTACAGATAATTAAAATTTTGTTCATAGATATTATTTATTTTTACTCTGTTATGTCTATTACTTTATTTTTATAAGGTTGCTTGGTTTGTATTGCACATATAAGTTGAAAATGTGATAATTTGATAGTGAATTAATTATTATAGATAAGCAAATTGAATATATATGTAAACTTCCATAGTTTTTTTTATTTTATATATATCTTAGGGGCACCAAAAAATACTCTCATCATTTTTTAATATGTGTATTAAGTAATAATAAAACATAATTTAAAATGCTTTATGTATCATATAAAAATACACAAAATAAGAAGGATGGCCTTACAAATTATAATGAAACCAAGGCACTTTCTATATTGAGGGATGCTATTTTATATCAGGGCATCAAAAATGAACAGATTTTATCCTGTGCTAACAGAAACATTTGCTCACCCTAGAAAAGATTCTAATAACTTCATACTTAGAGAGTAAGGGAGGAAGATTTTATTCTGCTTCACAGTATCTGAGAGACTTAACAAACTATAATTCACTCTGTGTTCTGTCTTACTACAAGAGAGTGTATCCCAGAAATCAGATGTGAAGTAGATGCTTACATGTGATCTGTTTGATTGCAGTGAACACATAGCAATTTCACCTAATAAAATGAATGTTGAAAGTCTACAAAAAGGGAAATACCAAGAAGGCAAATTGATTAATAAAAGTTTTAACTTTTCAAATTATAGGATAAAATTTTTGGAGCTAATTTTTGACAGAAGTTTCAATTAAAATTTCATCAAAACCATGAATTAATTCTACAAATTCAATTATGACTTTGCAAATCTAACATTTTTTCATAGATTTGAATTTTGACTTAGGATAAGATATATGCCTCTTATTTTCTAAATGATAAACTAAAATCTATTTATTATTAGATTTATGAATCATATCAAAAAAATAAATTCTACATAATTGTTTTACACATTTATCTGCATGACACTTTAACCCAAAATGTATGACTGCATGTTAATCAAAAAAGTAACAAGAACACAAGTTTTCTAATGTCCATTCTCATTCAAAAATATTCATCATGGTGATTTTCAAATATCAGTAGAAACAAAAAACACCTGGAAAGCTTGTAAAAAAAAAAAAAAGATTGTTGGACCCCATTCCCAGAGTTCTGGGTTGAGTAGAGTTGAACTGGGCTCAAGAATTGTGGTTTCTTGTATCTTTGAGGTAACTTTGATTCTGCTGGTCTGGGCACCACACTCTGAGAAACACCAACATTATTTAGCAATCAGTGTTTTTCAAGTGGTGAGTTTGAAGGATTTAGCAACAAACAGC
The DNA here is from genome assembly GCF_052094955.1 of Ictidomys tridecemlineatus. Classification (NCBI taxonomy): domain Eukaryota; kingdom Metazoa; phylum Chordata; class Mammalia; order Rodentia; family Sciuridae; genus Ictidomys; species Ictidomys tridecemlineatus. The sequence continues at coordinate 10,961,048 of NC_135494.1, read as the reverse complement.
AAAACAGATATTTCCTCTTCTCATGGGTTATATGTTTAGGTATAGGTAGGTAGACAATGAGTAAATAATTAAAATATATAGCATATTAGTTGGAATATGCTAAACATGCTTTCTATGAAGAGCAAAACAGAAGATGGGCATACAATGAAGTGGTGAGGGTCATATGCTATAGTGATTTGACTGAAGACCTTAAAGAGTTGGAGAATGAGAAAGAGATATGTGGAGATAAAGCAAGTCCGAATGCACTAAGTCAATAGTACAGTAACCAAGTTTAAAGAACAGGAAACAGTT